>NW_006408659.1:3306936-3318066 GCF_000296735.1 Chrysochloris asiatica | reverse complement strand
TTTTTTTTTTTTTTAATCCACCAACAAATTTCTATACTTGTACATTGAGGCTGTCAGTGAGTTGAGTAGAGACTGACTATGCATATTCATCACCATTCTAGTCAAGAGAAATAGATATAATCTTGTCATTAGAATACCATTGTGAGAATTGAAGAATAGTGCTTTATCAGCTCTTTTTCTTTCTAGTATTTATACATTATCACTTTTCTTTTCCATCATCAGCCTTTTGCCCCTCTACCACATCTTTCTAAAGAAATAGATGAAAAATATTCAAGGAACCCCAAATTCAATTAAGAAAAATAAGTTGCTCCCTAAAAGTCTTAGCTCTGTGTGGGAAAATATTAATAACACCATATTTCAGAATCATAATGTTGCAAGTGGATGTTACTTGTTACTCTTTTATGGAGGGAAAATGTGAACTGTGTATGCTACTGGTATATTCCAGAGGAGACTGCATCTTCAGCACATTTATAAAAGAGAGGTGTGAGGAGAAGTATTGTTTCAAAAGAAACTTGCTAATCTATTTTTCCCCCCAGAGGAAAATGCTGACTTCAAATTATTGATGGAGAGTCACCCTGATAATAAGTTTATATCTTTTCTTTGCAACGAAATTTGAAAAAGGGTTTTTAAAACATGAGTTTGCTCTGCCTCTAAAGAAATCGCTTAGCCTTTGTTAAGCTCAAACTTACTAACATCACTTGAGTACAACAATGAATCTATCGCTTTCATTTCCACTACCGTACTGAGTGTTCATGGAAAGACTTTTACAACCTGTTCTTCACATGAGTAATTGAGTAAAATTTCATCTTTATATATTCTGGAGCCCTGGTGTGGCATTGTAGGTTAGAGGTTCTACCCCGCCAGTCAATCTTCAGAAACCCTAAGAAGCATTGTCTTCAGTCAAAGCCAATTTGATGGTACTTAACAGTAATAACAACATATATATTCAGAGTAAAAGGATTGCACTATGTGCTGGGAACAAAAGTAACATAATAAACAAAGTGTTCAATAAGTCTAAAGTCTAATAAAATTATAGTTCATAGGGTATGAAATAGATAAGATGTATTCCTGGGCCAAAAATCCTCCTGGTATCAAAAATGAAACCTAGAGGACTTGAAAAGATGTTTTATTTTGTGATTATCTAGTCCTGGTGTGCTGCTGTAGGATATGCACTGGACTGCAAGGTCATTTCAGTTTCAAGGTTGGCAGTTCAAACTCTCCAGCCACTCCTTGGAAACCCTATACAGTGTAGCTATAAATTGGGGCCGTCCTGACAGCACTTAAACAACACCAACATCCAGCAAATAGAACTTTAAAAAAGTCATATTAAGGAATGAGGATTCAAACTAACATTTAACTCTTTTCATTAAAAAAAAAAAAAAATCATTTACCCTTTGTTTCATCCTTCCATTAATCTCTAACATTTTATATGATATTTATAGATTATTGCATACTATAATTGAGTCCTTTGTTCTAAGTTGTAGAATAATCTTTAGTTTCTTTAGTGACCTGTCACCTAGAAATAGGAATCATTACTTGAACTTAAACAAGTGCAGATCTTGACTTTCTTTACAACAGACATTAACTAAATTAATTTCAAATCCTAATGGTTGTATGAGCGTGAATCAGAAGATCTCATTATGTCTTTTAGAAATCTAGAACTTACCTTACGTGTGTAGTTAAAATACAGCTATCAGTTTTATTTGCTGGTCCAGTTAATTCTAATTATAGGTCAGATCTATCCTGAATGCAGGAGTTGAATGACAGCTTAGCAAAAAAATGAAATTCCAACTTTTAGTCACTTTTTTTATCCTGAGCAATTATCTTTAGTGTTCTCCACATAGAAGATGAACGTTTTACAAAGTTATAACGATACCTTGGACTCCTGGTGTGGTGCTGTAGGTTAAGCGCTGGACTGTGAACCACAAAGTTGGCAATTTAAACCCACCAGATGCTCCGTGGAAACTCTGTACAGGGTTTCTATGAGTCAGAATTGACTCGACAACACTTAACAACATATTTACTTAAAGAAAAATAAAATAATGTAATAGTGGAAAAGAAGGTGAAATATAGTTCAAATCAGTGTGACCCATCACCAAACAAGAAAAGAAGAACTTTGCTTGCATATGTAATATACACTAAATCTTCATATTTGGTTTACTCACATTCAGTCAGCATTGTCAGTTTACTCTTTCGCTAAGGAGTCCTGATGTGGCGCTGTGGGTTAATGCGTCAGACTGCAAAGTCAGTGTGAACCACAAGGTTGGTGGTTTAAGCTCACCAGCTGCTCCTTGGAAACCCTATACAGGGTCAGTATGGGTCAGAATCGACTCGATGACACTTAACAACAATAGCAACAATCCTAAATATCACTTTCTTATAAATTTTAAGATGCATATATATCAGTCATTTTTATAAAGTCTTTCCAGTTTATGTATAAATAAATCAGTGTGAAAATGCTACAAAGAAAGAAATACCCCCAAGAGTTGGTCATCGTTTTTATAACTGCTGCTGTTGTCGTTAAGTGCCTTCAAGTCAGTTCCGACTCACAGCGACCCTGAATAGGATTTCAAAGGAGCAGCTGGTGAGTTTGGACCACTGACCTTGTAGTTAGAAGTCCAATGTTTATCCTACAGAGCCACACCATAACTCTTTTTATAACTGCATGTAACAATAAAATCCCTGGTGGCATATAGGTTAAGTGCTGGACTGCTAACTAAAAGGTTGTCAGTTCAAACTCATCAAGTCACTCCACAAGAGAAAGATGTGGCAATCTCCTTCTGTAAAGATTCCCAGTTTTGGAAGCCCTATAGGGCATATCTGCTATGTCCTGTAGTGTCACTAGGAGTGAGAATCAACTCAGTGGAAGCTTGTTGGGCTGCTTTGGCACTTAATATTGTCACAGGCCTCTGAACCCTTTTCAATAATGATTTTCTATTTTGGTTATCTCCTTGGAATGGTCTTTACTTGCTCAGAGTTTATACTTCTTAAGGACAACTCCAGTGAACACCCTGTCTTTGAGAAAGAAAAGACAGGGTAAGTTGTATTACACTCAAGGAAATAAAGAAAAGGTTCAAAGTACAGAACTCATTCATTTCCAAATCCTTTTCCATTAAAGATTATTTTCTTCTTGTTGTGAAGTTCCAGCTCACAGTGACATTGTATAGGTTTTCTAAAGTCATAAATCTGCGGGAACTGAAAACCTTATCTTTCTCCTGCAGTTTAGCTCAAACTGCTGACCTTGTTCGCAGTCCAGTGCCCCTACAGAGCCAGCGTACTCCCATTAAACATGATAGAAGTAGAAATAATGGTGAAATCTGTAATCACTGATTTTAAACTTGTAATTTACAAGTTTCATGTGGCTCTTGAGAATTATTTTTCTCTCCCAAGTATCCAAGTGTAAGTTTAAATTGCTGATAAAATATATATTCTCTTCTAACCTTGCCACAGTGGTCTTCATAAACTGATACAATGGACCATTTCACAGCAAAGCTGTTATCTTTCATGAATTAGCCTTCACAAAAGTCCATTCTTCCTGAACATTTTCCTTTAATCTCTTGTTGCTGTAAGGAGCGATCTAATCAGTTGAGAGTCATAGTGACACTGTATAGGGTTTCTGAGGAGCAGCTGGTGGGTTTGAACTGTTGACCTTGTGGTTCTCAGTCTGGGCCTGATCCCACAGCCCCACAGCAGAAGTCCTGATATCTTAATCTCTTATCAATCTTTTGTTTATTAATGTTAGAATACTAAAATTTTCTCTTTGTTCTGTTATTGTGTATTAATAATTTTTTAACTGTATTATTCTCCTATTCTGGGTAATGTAAATGTATACTTTTGTGGTAGTGTTTGGTCTCTTGAGATGTTTGCTGGATGTACTTACAAACTTCTCAAACTGTTAGTTGAGCTTTCAGTTATATTGGACACAACTTTGAAAAGGAATTATCGCTTCATAACTTAACCTGAAAATGTTGCTCTTCCTACAGACAGAGTAGAAAGTTTTATTAATTAAAGAGAGGACATTAATGGCACCAAATAAAGAAATCTGGCAGGAAAGGTTTTGTTTTCTTTCTTAATTTTTATTTTTATTTCTACTCTTTCTTTCTAAGGATATCATGTATAAAAACGCTTCAGAAGGAAAGTCAGAAGACCCAGCATAAATAATAAGTCCCTTATTTGGTCCAGCATTTAGCTTCAGAAGGAAAAAAGCAAGTCTTTTCCTTGCTTGGAAACCTGACTGCCAATATGCTACATGTTTGTTCGTGTTAATTTTCTGCGTAGACTTTTCATTTCTTTCTCATGCTGTTCTGTTTGAGATAAATAAATTTACCTAAGCCAGTAGATAGGGCCATATTATAGGTTTTACTTTGAGTTCCACAAGGTTTGGAGACCTCCTCTTCCTGGCAGAACTAGGACTACTGACTTGGGTTGTCTCAAAAATTATAACTTGTTCTGAGGTGACTACATTAGGCCTCAATGAACAGAATACTCTGGAGATCTATCTAAAATGTACATAGTTGTGGCATGTGAACGATTTTGTTCACTGTACTCCACTATCGCTTTAAATCAGAACACTCATGCTGGGAGGGGTTGTAAAAGAAGTGGCAGTTTTGCTGAATACTCATGGTATTGTCTTTTGATTATATGAGGACTAATACCATGAGTATTAGGTCAGAAGCAACACTTATTTTACAGCCTTTCAAAGCATGGGTGTTCTCCAACAGTAAGCACAGATTTAAAGGGATAGTGAAATCCTGGTGTGGCACTGTAGGATAAGTACTGAACTGCAAGGTCAGTTTGAACCACAAGGTTGGTGGTTTACACTCACTAGCTGCTCTTCAGACACCCTATACAGGGTCGCTACAAGTTTGAACCAACTCAACGGCACTTAATAATAAACACCATCTTCCTGGAAGGTAAGACTTTCTGCTACTGCAAAGATTTACAGTCTAAGAAACTCTATAAAGGGTTGCTATGAGTCAGAACCAACTACCACCACCACCATCTTCATTTTAATGTGTCCCTGAATTTTGAGGGGAAGGATGGAGATTTTTTTTTTTTTTTCAATACATGTGTCTTCATTGTCTAATGCTATTCTAATGAAAATACCACAATTGGGTGGCTCTAAAGATCACTTATTTATTTCATCACAGTCCTGGGGCTAAAAGTTCAATCAGGATTTCAGCCTTTTCAGTTACTTCCTTGCCAATAGCCCAGGTGTTCCTTGGTTTGTGGATTGTGAACAATATTCTCCTGGGACTTGTCTTCTACAGTCTGTGTGTGTGTCTCTATGTCTAAACTCCCATATTTATAACCCAGAAGCAATTAGATTTTCTAATTCCTACAACTTGGGCATGATCTAATTAACATAACCAAGACAGCATTCATAGGTACAGGAGCCAAGTATGCAATACATGTGTTTGGGGGACACAACTCAATTCCCCAAAATGTGATTCATGGAATGATTAGAGAAAATAAAATGAGAATTGCGGTATATAAAAATGTGTTACTGAAGGACAGCATGGGAAAAAGAGCACGTGACTGGAAGCCATAAATCTAGACCCAGATATTCCTTGCTCCAAGGTCTGTAGCCAAACTACTTCACCTTCTGGGTCTGTAATTGGGGAATTAGGAATTGAGGGTTTTAACACCATTTTCTAGTAAGAAAAAAGGTAACTTTTTCTTGTAGTCATTCTAGCTTGAATTATTTTGCAATTATATCACCATGTCAGAATCTTTAGCAGTATACTAATTTTTTTTTTCTATCATTTCATTTACAGGACCCTAAGTTACGTGAACTTTTGGATGTGGGGAACATTGGACGCCTAGAGCATCGCATGATAACTGTGGTCTATGGGCCAGACTTGGTTAACATCTCCCATTTGAATCTCGTTGCTTTTCAAGAAGAAGTGGCTAAGGTATGATGGATGGGAACTTAGGAAGCATATCACATTGATCTAGATTCTTGTGTTGCCTGTGAAAGACTGAGTTTTTGTCATGCTTAGCATGCATTATCATTCAAACCAAAATAGAAAAAGTCTGTTGCCAAATATAAGTGTAACTCAATTCTAAATAATAGCATCTATTTAGATTTATGAAGAGTGTACCATTCAGACAGAATAAGGCACTGGGTATAATTCCTTTGCAAAAGAAAATATCGTTAAAACCACATTCCATTTTACCTGAACATTTTATCCCAAGACATTCTCTCTTAACCTCATCCCTGAGCCACTTACTTCTAGCATTTCCTTTCCAGCCCTCTCCTTGAGAGAATATCTTCATCACCTTCTTAACTCCTTTATTTCCTACACAACACCTAACCTACATCCGTATACTTAGCAGTTCCTCAACTAATATATGAACAAATGTAAATTAAGTTAACAAGTATGTATTCAACTATTGAGTAGATGACCAGTCCATCAAGGAACTGCTAATTTACTAAGCTACTAGGTTGTTCAGATGCTTGCAGAAATAACTAGAATACAAGGCACCATGTATCAAACTTATAGGAACTCTGGACTCATATGATCATTTGTCTAGAAGACTCCAATTGTCAGTAAAATAGAACAGAATTTTACATTAAATAATAGTTTTCTTTTTCCATATTTATAGTTTACAAGATACTATTGATGATTCTTAAGGAGCCCTGGTAGCGTAGTGATTTTCACAAGCTGGTTTGCTAACCACAATATCAGTAGTTTGAATCTACCAATCGCTCTATGGACGCAGCATGAGACTTTATGCTTTTGTAAAGATTTGCAGCTTTGGAAACCCAATACAGGATCACTAAGAGTTAGAATCAACTCAATGACGCACAACTACCACCATCACCATTGATGATTCTTAACCTTCAGATAATTTGCTTGGAGAGTTGATGAAATGAGTCTACGAAGACTTGGAAGCTTCTATGTCATGTATGTTCCCATGAAAAGCTTCTCATGTCAGGAGTCACAACTACTGAGTCATGTCAGCTCATATTGTCTTTGTATTTTGACCTGTAATTTTTAAACCCTTAGTGCTCTGTCAAATTCATAAGCTACATTGGATATACTTACCCAGTATCTAATGAAGTGAAAATGGTTTATTGCCAACATTTACATAACATAACATCCACTTCAGCTCTTAAAATGGAATAAATAAAATGTCAACCACTTTTAACACTGTGGTGTTTAAAAGCTCTGAGGTCTTTAGGTCTGAGAATGTGTTACAAACCTAATCTGTTTTCTCTCTTTTTGAACCAAATTAACTGTTTTTGCTTCTATAGTATAATTTATGCCTGACAAAATTTCATTTCAATGATAGCATCTCTGTGATTGAATTCTATTTGCCTTTCTATTATGTTTATTCTGGTATCCTGGTAATCTCCTTTTGAATTGTATATAGTTCAATTCTCAGCATATGGATAGATGATTAAATAAAATGATCAACATAGATAAACAAAGTATTTGTAAGAGATTTGTAAAATATTTTCCCTAAATATAACTATAGTCCCTAAAAGTGACAGATACATAAGGTTATCTAAACCTCAATTAAAAAAACAAAAAAAACCTTTTCTATAAATGATATTATTGACTATCAGACAGACTTATATTAAGAGTGAATGTATTACAAATTAAAAACCAATCTGTATATATTATATTGGATCAAACCTTTATGCAGTTGTATTCAAAACATATATAATTTCTTTCACTCTATGGGCTACTACACAGTCATTTTCTTTAGGGATTTTAATTTCTGAGTCCTATGATATTCCTGAACAGAACTGCATTTATAGAGATTTTTCTAGATGTTACTTGATGCACCTGGTATAGCTAATAAGGCTAGAGAATATGTTTTGCTTTCCCTGGCTGTGATATTCTTTATGATTCTCCCTGCCCTCACCCCAGTCCCACACTGAAATTACTCAACCAGTGATTAAAATTTCCAAACATCGTTTTACCCTGAAAACTTATATTTCATCCATCTAATTGTCAATTCTTTCTCATTTTATTACACCTTCAATTTCATATTTGAGGTCAGTGAACATGATACTTCATAACATAACAGACTCATCAGATTCTTTAAAAGCCAAATTTGTTTTCAGAAGTTGCTTACAAATGGAACCCAGCTCATTCATTCATTGAACACATGTTTGTTGGCTGTCTGATCTGTACCAGCCACAGTGCAGTGTTAGGGATAGAGCAATAAAACAAAACAAGTCCATCTTGCCAAGGAATAGATCCTAGTGGAAATATACAGATACATCATGATTAAGCATGGAATGTATCCTATGTCAAATGGAGACCTGGGAGGAAGAATAAAGCAGGAGGAGAGGGAGTGTGAGAATGGAAGAAGGGTGATGTTCTTAGGGTGATCCGAGATTTTCAGGAAGTTGTTCAATTGCAACAATATCATGGCAGATTTTAAGAAAACCTCTTGGATCAATTAATTTCAAAATCAGAACTAACTTTTAAATTTTCGTGAAGATACTTATCCCAGAATTCATGTGCCTTTTTTCTTATTTAAATCACTTGTAACTAATTTTTTACAGTGATTTCATTCCCCTCCATGTACCATCAGGGAAGAGTATTTATCTCCATTTCCTGTACTCCTTTCCCTATGTCTTCCCCTACCATTGAATTTAGTATGTATTTGATTTTATTATGTATTCTATAAGACAAGTAACTCCTTTAAGACATGGACAGATGAGAAAATTGTGTCTTTCCAAGTTTTCCTGCTGTTGGACTGAAGATGTGATCCATGTCTTGCAGTGGATCAGCTGTCACACTTTTGTTAACCAGCATGAATTTCCAGTCTCTTTGTATCCTTAGGGTAAACGCTCCCTTCACTTTCAGGCATCTTCAGTGAACTAGCTTGGGAAATAGATGGTTTGTTTCACATTTGCCTCTTGAGTGCCACACCTCTACCTATGACTCCCTTTCAGTACCCCTAGCGACCAATGGACATATCTGAGTGTGTTACCAAATGGAACTCCAGGACTTCAATCCCCTCCTTAGGACTCCCCTAACTCTCTCTGAGGCCTCAAGAAGAAATGAATATATCCATCTTCCCCCTAGTCTCCTACTCTAGTTCCCAACAGTGCTACCGCTCATGGCCACATGCCTTAGGGCAAGGTTGGAAGAATCAGCACAGGAAACTACAATAGAGGAAGGGATGATAAATAGGGCTCAGCACATGAAATGAGGAAAAAGAATAGAGGCAGATCTGTGACTAGGCATTCCCTGTGTAATAGTCACATTTCTGTACCTTAAATTGGACCATCTTGTTCACCAGAGCATTGTTGTTGTTGTTAAATGCCACCAATTCTATTTTGACTCATAGCAACCCTTTGTAGGGTTTCCAAGGCTATAAATCTTTGTGGGAGCAGAAAGCCTTATCTTTATCCCACAGAGTAGCTGGTAGCTTGGACCTCCAACGTTATGGTTCACAGTCTAATGCTAAAGGTACAGAGCCACCACACTGCCTTCACCATGTCCTTTAATGGGAAAGGACACCGAATAATATAAAAGTATATCGTCTGGGAGCTTGTAACTTGAAAATTAATGCATTCATTTTTCCAAAAGAAAAAGGGAGACTGATTTCAAATTATGATTTAAGTAAGCCAAATTTAAAAGTTGAGGAACTTACAATATGCCACTTGCTATTAAACCAACAAAACCCGAACAAACAAGGGATTACTGCTGTATTAGATAAATATGGGCCATTTGCATGCTACAGAAAATAAATATCTCTTCTAGTAAGACCACAATTGTACTTTTGTGGAAGAGAACTATACAAGTCTTTGCCCTAATAAGTAAAATGAGACCTGGGGTTGGAGTTCCATGAGGGATCACTAAAGGAAGAAACTATAAACCGGAAAGGCCAGCTGGATTCTTCTACCAAATGGAAGAGGTCTCCACGACTATTTGAGTAGACTCTTTGTCCATCAAATAATGGGTATTGAGTTCATTCATTCATGTATTTACTCAACAGAATTTTATGAAGCTTTCTGCGATGTGTTAAGCTCTGTTCTAAATGCTGGAATTAAACAGTGAGCAAAACAGATAAAGATCCCTACACATAGAGAGCATACATTTGAGTGAAAATGAGAGGCAATAAATAAAATAAAGACATAAGCCATGTGGTTTATGGGAGAAGATATGTGATTTCAAGACCTATAAATAAGGACAAAGGAGAGTGGGCCCTGGGGTAAAAGCTGAAATAATGGATTGACCCAGTTTCTCTGAGAAGGTGATTTGAAACAAAGACTTGAGAAAGGTGAGGGAGAAGCCATGAGACTATCTATAAAAAATTTGCAAAAGCTCTGAGGCAGACAGTTATCTGGTGTCCTTTGAGAATGTCATGTTGGTAGGAGCAAATTGAGCAAGACTGAAAGGATGTCGTAGCAGAGGGAGATAAGGAAGTAAGAGAGTTTGTTCCTTCTAACTTCTAGGGTGGTGTAGGCATTTATAAGGGACTTAGGCTTTATTCTAAGTGAGATGGAAGCTATTGGAGCCAGAGGTGAGGGGCATGCTTTGACTAAACATTGGAGTCAGTAGTGGACTGCAGGCGGGAGAAACGCTATGCCACAGAAAGACCAGTTAGGACATGTACTGACTTAGGCCAAGCTGCTGCTATGGACAAGGTGAGAAGAGGTCAGAGTCTGAATGCATTTTAAAGGAAGAACTGATTCCATGTGCTGGTGAATATGAGAGAAGTAGAGTTATGCTAGAGTTCTAACTCAAACAAAATAGAAGGATGAAATTGCCATACACTGGCACTGAAAACATTAAGATTAGCACACTTGAGGGCAAATAATAGGAGTTTGTTTGGTTAGGGTTGGGATTTTGATTTTGTTAAATGCCGTCGAGTTGGTTCTGACCCATAGCGACCCTCTAGAGGGTTTCCAAGGAGCAACTGGTAAGTTTGAACCACCAACCTGGCAGTTCAAACTGACTTTGCAGTCTAGCGCATTAATCCACAGTGCCACACCATATATACATGTGTGTTTGTGGTGGTGGTGGTGGTGATGTGCCATGGAATGTATTTCAATTCGTAGCAACCCTATATAGGGTTTCTGAGACTGTAAATCATTACAGGAGCAGAAAGACTCATCATTATCCTGCAGAATGACTGGTAGTTTCGAACTGCTGA
>NW_006408659.1:3288166-3305900 GCF_000296735.1 Chrysochloris asiatica | reverse complement strand
ATGAGGATCACAAATTTGACCAGTAAAGATCTGATGGGAAGGTAAAGTGGACAGCGAAAGACAGATCATTTGCATTTGCCTAAAAATAGTGAGGATTGGAGCCAGTTAACCAATTCATTGTGTCAGTACAAACTTTTCAATTAGACAGAGTATTTAAAGATAAAATAATTTCCTCCTGATTGTCCAGTTTCTTACCTCCTCTCTACCTATATTCTATTTTTCTAGTGAGGAGTTACAGAGAAGGAGACTTCTCTTTGTGTGTACTACTCCCTGAAGTCATGCAGTCTAAACAGACATTGTGTAATTTGCCAAAACACAGATTGCTCTGAGCTAGGGGCCAAGGTTTGCAGGTGCCATATGCTGGCGTTTACCTCCAGGTCTCAGAGGTCCAGTGTGCAGCTGTTGGGATATTATTCATCATCTGAAGATCCTCGGCAGGGAAGGAAGTTGGCCTCATGCTTTTAGCCCAGTGGAATTTCAGAATGTAGAGTTGAAGCTGCCCTTTCTTTGGATTTAGAAAGCAAAAACAATTTTCAGCATGTCATCCCTTAGTACCTTCTTCGGTTAATCCGTGAATGAACACTGAACAGTATGTGCTTTAGGAAAGATAGAAGTGATGTTTCAGGAAAGAGAAGACTCAGTGTATGAGGTAATGAAACAGGAAACATAGAGACACTGATGACTGGACCCGTAGAGACTCACTCCATCACCTCACCCTTGCATCTTGTTTAGTGCAACATTAGCAAAATGACCTACTGCCCCTAGAGAGACAGGATTTGAGACTAAGTTCCTGATGGTGTTGTTATTAGTTGCCACTGAGGCTACTCTACTAAGGTACAACAGAACAAACCTCCAGTCCTGCATCTCTTCACCATCACTGGGATGCTCACGTCCATCCTTGTAGACAACGTGTATTCTAAGTGCCTTCCAATCACGGAAGTTTATCTTCCAGACAATATTTTGGCATGATCCATCAGCTGGTTTTCAGAAGCAATTTGTCAGGCCTTTCTTCCTGGTGTGACTTTCTTCCCGGCCTGTTCACCATGAGTGGCCCTACTGGTTTGAAATGCTGCTGGCATAGTTCTCAGTATTGTGATGACACATAAGCCACCGCTGTACCGCAGACTGACAGAAGAGTGTAGATTGGACTGTTGAGATGGATAGTTTCCATGGCTGATTTTATGAAACAGACTATAGGCCTGTCTTCCTCAGATCTGACATGTATGGCCAATTTTCCAAATTGCTTGAACCAAACAATTTTTAATATTAAAATCACACATAAAATATTAATAATTTTGATGTGTTAAATTATTATATTTTGATGTAATTTTTATACAATAAATGAACTCTCCATAAAATGCACTATAAACTGAACAATAGCCTTGAGTGGCTGGTTTCCTTAGATATTTTAAGAGAGTTCTGCCACCTTTGTTGTTGTGAGTGTCATACCGCACTACTGTGAGTCAGTTCTGTCTCATAGCAACCCTATAAGACACAGTAGAACTACTCCCTATGGTTTCCAAGACTGTAGACGCAGACTGCCTCATCTTTTTCCTGGAGGATTCAATGTGCTTAACCCAGTGTACCATCAGGAATCCTATGAGTGTCAGAGAAAGTCTAATTTGTTCATTTCAAGTGTATGAACTGGGATTTCTTGGAAATTTGTCTTGAGTTCTGGTGTGGCACTGTGGGTTAATACACCAGACTGGAAACTGTTTGAACTGCAAGGTCCATGATTCAAGCTCACCAGCTGCTCCTCTGAAACCCTATACAGGGTTGCTATGGGTCAGAACCAACTTGATGGCACTTAACAACAACAACAACAAATATCTACACAAGTGGCTTCCTTAAGTTCTAAATAACTTTCAAGATCTCTGAATTTCCTCAGTGGTCCTCCCATCTCTTTCCTTGCCCTCTTACCCCTGCCATGTTGTTCAGACCCTTGGCATGTGTCAATCTATAGTCACTTTCTACTTATTTTGCCTGGATATTCTCCTTGTTTTCCACTTCTACCTGTGCATCAGTCTTAAGAAAACACTCAAACCTGTTCATGCTTAAAATGCTTCATCATACATTTGTTCCCTGTATATACTTATTGATTTAGTGGATAAATATTTATTCTAGTACTAGATCTGATGCTGTTGGTAGGTGTCATTGAGTCAGTTCCAACTCATAGTGACTTTATGCACAACAGAATAAAACACTTATCAATCCTGTGCCAGCCTCACAATGTGATTAAGCTTCAGTCAATTGCTGCTGCCACTGTGCCAATTCACTTCATTGGGGGTGTTCCTATTTTCCACTGACCCGCCATTTTATCAGGCTTGATGTCCTTCTCCAGAGATTGGTCCCTCCTGATAACTTGTACAAAGTATGAAAGACAAAGACTCGTCATCCTGGCTTCTAAGGAACATTCTACTGTAATTCTTCCTATACAGATATGTTTGTTTTTCCAGCAATCTATGGTAATTGTGATAGTCATCTCCAACACCATAACTCAAATGTATCAATCCTTCTAAGGTCTTCTTTATTCACTGTCCAACTTTCAAATGCATATGGAGCTATTGAAAATACCATGGTTTGGGTCAGCTGTTCCTTAGTCCTGAAACTGACAACTTTTGTGTTGAACACTTTAAAGAGGTCTTGTGGAGCAGATTTGCCTAATGCAATACATTGTTTGATTTCGTGACTGTTGTTTCATCGATCCAGCAAAATTAAGACTTTGACAACTTCAATCTTTTCTCCAGTTATCATGATTTATTGGTTCAGTGGTGCAACATTACATTGAGGTGCAACCCATGTAGAAGACTGTGATCTTTGATCTTCATGAGTATTTTAACTCATGTTCACTTTCAGCAAGCAAGGATATATCATCTGCTTATCACAGGTTGTTAATGAGTCTTCTTCCAATCCTGATGCTATGTTCTTCTTATAATCCAGTTTCTCAGATTATTTGCTCAGCATACAGATTGAATAAGTATGGTGAAAGAATACAGTCCTGGCACACACCTTTCATAAAATTAAACCTTTCAGTGTTCCCTTGTTCTATTCAAATGAATGCCTCTTGGTCTATATACAGGTTCCTCATGAGCACAATTAACTGTTTCAAAATACATACTATTGATTCTCCGGAATATTGTATATAGCTTGTCATGATCCACACAGTCGAAAGCCTTTGCATAGTCAATAAAGCTCAGGTAAATATCTTTCTGTAATTCTTTGCTTTTCAGCCAAGATCCATCTGATGTCAGCATTGATATCCCTCATTCCACATTCTCATCTGACTCTGGCTTGAATGTCTGACAGTTCCCTATCAATGTACTATTGCAGCCATTTTTGAAATATCTTTAACAAAATTCTACTTGCATGCAATATTAATGATATTGTCCAATGATTTCTGCATTCTGTTGTGGAATGGATACAGATATGGATCTCTCCCAATTAGTTGGCCCGGTAGTTGTCTTCCAAATTTCTTGGAATAGATGAGTGAGTCCTTCCCGTGTTGCATCAGTCTGTTAAAAGATCTCTATCTGTATTTTATAAATTCCTGGAGCCTTGTTTTATGCCAATGCCTTCAGGACACCTTTGACGTCTTCCTTCAGTACCATTGGCTCTTGATCATATGCTATCTTTTGAAATGTTTGAACATCAATCATTTCTTTTTGGTACAATGACTGTGTATTTCTTCCATCTTCTTTTGATGCTTTCTGCATCATTCAATATTTTACCGATAGAATCCTTCAATTTTTTCAAGTCTAGGCTTGAATTTTTCTTCTGTTATTTCAGCTTGAAAAACTGATTTTTTTTTATTTTGAATTCTCTTTTGATTTTCTAACTCAAGGACTTTGCACACTTTCATTATAATGCTTGACTTTGTTTTCTCAAACTGCCCTTTGAAATTTTCTATTCAACTGTTTAGCTTCTCATTTCTTCCATTTCCTTTAATATGTACACTGGAGAGGAAATTTCAGTGACATCCATTTTGATCATTCCTTTCCTTTTGTGTTCTCAATGACCTTTTGCTTTCTTCATGTATAATGTTCATGATGTCATCCCACAACTCTTCCCGTCTTCAGTCATATGTATCTAATACATCAAATCTGTTCTTTAGATGATCTCTGAATTGAACTTGGATAGGTTCAAGGTCATATTTTGACTCTAATGGACATGTTTTAATTTTCTGCAGCTTCAGCCTGACTTTGCATATGAGTAATTGATCAATCAATGGTCTGTTCCACAATCTGTGCCTGCCCCTGATGATATGCAGCTTTTCCACCATCTCTTTCCACAGATGTAGTCAGTTGGATTTATGTGTATTCCATCTGGTGAGCTCCATGTGTATATTCATTATTTATGTTGTTTAGAAAAGGTATTTTCGATGAAGTCATTGGCCTTGCCATAGTCTATCATGCTATCTCCAGCACTGTTTCTGTTACCAAGGCCAAAGTTTTCTACCACTGATCCTTTCTCTTTATTTCCAACCTTCACATTCCAATCACCAATAATCATCAATATATCTTTATTGCATGTTTGATCAATTTCAGACTGAAGAGGTTGGTAGAATTCTTGAAATTCATCCTCACTTTTATACTGGTTGGTGAAAACATTTGAATAACAGTGGTATGAACAGGTCTTCCATGTTGTTGTTGTTGAGTTGAGTCAGTGCCGACCCATAGCATCCGTGTATAGAGCTTGAATTTCCAACCTTGTAGTTCAAATCGACATTTCAGTCCAGTACATTAACCCACAGCACCACATCAGGTGTTCCATGTGGGTATATGTATATAATTCGATCACAGACATTTTATATTTTAAGATAGCTCTTGAAACATTCTTTTTTTCTGTTAAATGATGAATGTGACACCATTCCTCTTAAATTTGTCATTCCCAGCATAGTCAATCATATGATTGTCATATTTTAAATGGCTAATACCAGGTAATTTTAGCTCATTAATGCCTAGATGTCGACATTTATGTGTTGCATTTAATTTTTGACAACTTCCAATTTTCCTAGATCCATACTTTGTACATTTCATGTTCTGATTATTAATGGATATTTATAAATGTTTCTCTTCATTACAAGTTGTACCCCATCGCAAATGAAAGTCCTGAAAGCTATATTTTATTCACATCATCAAGGTCAACAGTTAACAGTTCTGTAACTGATGGGTAGAGGAAAATGACAGTAACTGGCTTTCTGTATGGGAACAAGGTTACAGCTGGGGAAAGAAGAGACAAGGATACTATGTTTGTGGTTAGTGCCCTCCCTGTCCTCTGAGTGGGAATCTTGGCAAACTGAAGAGAAATCTGTACTAAGAAGCAAGTGCAATGGGAAGAGACAGTTCCTCCCCTTTCATATTTTGAGTGCCTTCCAAACTTAGTGGCTCATCTTCTGTCACTGTATCTGAGAGTATTCTTGTGTTATTCATCATTTTTCAATATTCAGTATTCTTGTGCTGACAATGTTTCACTGCTATTCATAATATTTTCAGTGGCTAAATATTCAAAGTAGTCCACCTCTCCTTCTTTCTAGTCTGTCTTAGTCTGGAAGCTCAGCTGAAACCTGTCCAACATGGGTGCACCCTGCTGCTATTTAAAATACTGGTGGTATAAGTTCCAGAACTACATTAGCATGCAAGCCATGAAAGTATGACAAAGTGAACAGATGACAGATGTAGCACTTGGCCTAGTAAGTGCCTAGTACCTTGCTGGACACTGGGAATGCATCAGTCAACCAAACTAAAGATTGTTCCCATCTTGAGGTGCCAAAGATTCACCACTGAGACCTTTGCACTCTTGTGTTCTAGCCATTTCTTCCTACTTGAAATTCTGTTGTCTATATGATTTTAATTTAATGTCTTCATAGTTTTGTACTTGTCTAGGCTGACCTTCTCTATTTTGTCCACCAGGAAAAATGCTAATCCTCCTCAGGAATTCGATTTAAATACAGCTCATATTCTTCATCCCAAGAATTTCATGAGTAGATCATCCTTCCCTTCATTATTATTCTTTGATGAATTTCATGCACATTTGTTAGTGCGTTTGTCATACTGTGATGATCTGAGTGTGTGCTCTGCTTAAAGTCAGAAGCAATAGCGTGGCAATTTTTTTTATTCTCAGGATTTAGTTTGATCCTTGATGGTGGTGGTGGTGGTGGTGGTTGTGTGCCTTGGAATCAGTTCCAACTCATAGTAACCCTGTATAGGGTTTCCAAGACTATAAATCATTACAGGAGCAGAAAGCCTCATCTTTCTCCCGTGGAATGGCTGGTAGTTTGAAGCTGCTGACCTTGAGGTTAGCAGTCCTACTTATAACCACACTGCTACCAGAGCTCCTTTGATGTGTAGTAGGTACTCAATACATGTGTGTTTGGAGAAAAGAAAACTTGATAACAGAAGGAAAAAAGGATTTCTGAAGTCCTAGAAGACACTGAAAGGTATTTGAAAAGTCTAGAGGCATGGAGACTTTGGACATCTTGTACTCTGATCTTCAAATATTTAGAATTGAAGGAACTAAGAGTCCTTAAATAGTTCTATAGGAGTCCTTGTGTGGTGGTGTAGGATAAACACTGGATTGCTAACCCAACAGCTGCCCCTTAGAAACCCTATACAGGGTTGTGATAATTCAGAGCTGACTCAATGGTATGTAACAGCAGCAGATAATTCTATTAGGCACTTGCTTCTTAATACAGATTTCTCATCACAGTTTGCCAAGATTCTCACTCAGAGGACAGGGAGTACACTAACCACAAGGCTAGTATCCTTGTCTCTTCTTTCCCCAGTTGGAACCTTGTTCCTATACAGAAAGTTAGTTACTGTCATTTTCCTCTACCCATCAGTTACCATACATAAACTGTCTCCAACAAATGGAAAATAGCATCTGTTTCCTAATCATTTCTTAGGCCATGTGAATGAGAGATGGTGCGACAGAAAGGGAAATTAAAAAAGATGGAAGGAAGGAAAGAAAGGCAGGAAGACTCTCTGAAATAACATTGGGAATAGAAGGAAAGAGGGACCAGTGAAGGGGCCTATCATAGAATTTGGTCCACTAGAAACATTGGGAGATGTCCTAGACATTCCCCCTAATTAATTACGTTAGTTTTTAATATAGACCTCAAAATGCATAACATTATATTTCTTTACAAGCATATATATGACATTTGAATTTTTGAACATTCTTAGAGAGATTCTGTACAAAAATGTACCATTTATCTCATTTCCTTTTTGAAGTTTGGACCAATTTTTTGGTAAGGGAACAATAGCTAGGTTTTGGCTTTCCTTTAGAGGAAAAAGGAAATGTCACCATAAATTGTTTTGCAATGTAACTTGGAATGTGATGAACAACTGTTTATGACCTACTTGGAGTTAGAAGTAGGTGCCAGATAGATGGCTGTTTACAAATGTGAAGAGTGAGGCATGCTGTCTATTGTATTTAGTGAGCACTTCATTCATTATTCTTCCTGATCTTCTCAAATTAGTAAGGCATGCCTCCTTAGAACAGACCCACCCAATAACAAAAAAGGGCCAACTTCCTACCATGTCAGCACACAATATTATTAGTTCTGGGATTTTTTGGGAAATGACATTTCTCTGGTGTTCTCCACTTGAGTTTTGGATTGGTGTCAGGTAGATGAAGGAGTGACATCTTGAACTTTTATATTGTGAAAAATGTCACCCCTCTGCAGCACCCATATAAAAGTTTAAAAGTTCAGAAGTCAAAACAGACATTCATATTTAAGTTTTTTGTTTTGTTTTGTTTTAAATAATAAGAAAAGGACAATTTGGACTTAGATCTCTTTATTACACTGACATAAGATCAAAAAAGCACATCGTGTCTTTTCTGCATCCTTTAAACAAGAGCTTCTTTTAAGCCAGGAGTCCCTGGGTGTTAAGGCTGCTAACCAAAAGTGGGAGGCTCAAGTATACTCAGAGGTACTTCCATAGAAAGGGCTGGATAACTACTTCAAAAAAACAGCCATTGAGAAGCCTATGGAGCACAAGTCCACTGTGGTACACCCGGGAGGGTCTAGGACGAATCAGAGTCATCTCTATAGAAACTGATTTTGGTCTTTTCAACCCGGCAGTGTTCAAGGGTGCCCCATATATGAGATGATGCTAAAGTTGTGATTCCAGACTATGTACTACTTTAGTGTAAGTCCACTTTTCCCCAGAAGAAAAGACAGACAAATGCTGAAGCAGCAACATATCTCCCACCTTTCTCTCCTCTGCTTAACAGGGACACACATGCTTGGTGCTCCTTTGCCACCTGTCTTCTGGTGCCTAGCAGCTGGGTAGAACTGGTTGTATTATCTGTGTGTCTTGCCTTGGAACAGGCAACATAGATACTAAGTTAAGATCACTATGATGTTGGGCAGAAATCAAGCAAAATCTGTCTTCTTGTTTATTTCTTCTTTTCTCCCTCATTGTATAAAATATTGGGGATAAGTGTGGGACATCCTTTGAAAATCATAGGTTGATCTGTTTTGTCTACTGCATTTGCAATTTTCCATAGTTGAACAAGATGCTTCCAATGGATAAGCCATTTCTAAGTCTAAAACAATTTTAAAAGAATTTCATCAAATGATTTTCCTAATGAATATATAATAATTATTATTCATTTGATCGTTTATTCAACAAATGTGTACTTATTATCTCTATAGGACACGCATTGTTCTGAATGATGGGGATTTAATCAGTTACCAGCATCATGGCTACCCTGTGTGTCTCAGAGTAGAGCTGTGCTCCAGAGGGGCTTCAATGGCTGATATTTTAGAAGTTGTTGTTGTTGTTAACTGCTGTCGAGTTGGTTCCGACCCATAGAGACCCTGTACAGGGTTTCCGAGGGTATAAATCTTTACGGGAGTAGAAAGCCTCATCTTTCTCCCGTGGAGCAGCTGGTAGTTTCGAACCGCTGACCTTAAGGTTCACAGCCTGATTCGTAACCACTACGCTACCAGAGCTCCAAATTTTTCTTCCAAAGAGCCTCTGTATGAACTGGAATAACTGGTCTTTTGGATAGTAACCTAGTCTTGGTGTGGCACTGTAGGGTAAGCTCTGGACCTCAATGTTCTCAGTTCAAACCCAAAATTTGCTCCTTGGAAACACTATACAGGATGGCTGTGAGTGAGAACCTACTTAACAGCACTTAACAACATCGGCATGGTAAACATTTACACTACTCAGAGACTTCATTGAAGATACAGAAGTAATTAAACAAACAAAAATTATTATCTTGTGAAGTTAACAATGCTGGTGGGGGGTTCATTGAAAATAAATAAAAGATAATATATAGATGGTCATTGCTATTGTTACGTGCCGTGGCATTGATTCCAACTCATACATATAGGGTTTCCAAGGCTTTAATTCTTTGCAGGAGCAAAAAGCCTCATGTTTCTCCTCTGGAGAGGCTTGTGGGCTTGAAGGAGCTTTTTTATAAAAAAAGATAAAAAAAAAACATGCAATACTGTTGCGTCAATTCCAACTCATAAATATCCTCTAGGGCATAATAGAACTGTGCCAATAGAGTTTCCAAGATTTTACAGGAGCAGACTGGCACATCTGGCTTCTCTCGAACTGCTGGTAGAGTCAAACCATCCGAGTTTTGATTAGCCACTAAGTGCTGTAACCACTGGACCCACCTAAGCTTTTTTGATAGGTTCTGGGGGACAACAAAGCAGGTAAAGGTGACAAGAGGTGCTAGGGGGTGAGGGTGGGTGGTTATATAAGGCATTACTGAGATAATGACATTTGAAGAAACATTGAGGAAGATAGAGTCAAGTGGCTGTCTTGGAGAAGAATGGACCCCAAGACAGATGTGTATCCCAAATGGGGAATGGAACAACTAGGTGTCCAGTTTGACTGAAGGAGTGAATAGTAAGAGGAGAGCAGCAAGTGATGAGTGAAAAAGCTGATGAGAGGCAGGTATTGACCCATACAGTGTCTTGTGGCGCCTATAAGAATGTCATTTTCTGTGATGGCACAGGACCCAAGGCATCGTTTTGAACAGGTGGTTTTCACACTCTTGCACTGTTGCTAAACCAAAGCAGGGGTGTGAAAGCAAACACTGGTAGTAGACCAAGATGCATGGGACGGAGTTAGTGAGGAATAGTTTGGTTCTAGTTATATTTTGACTAGAAAGCCAAGACATTGGCTGATGGGTCATGGCAGAAGAGAAGAAGGAAACTAATAATGACTTCCAGGATTTTTAGAATTTGTATTTACTAAGGTGAAGAACAAGTCTGGGAAGGACAATCAGAAATTTGTTAGGTAAGATGTCTAACTCTCACAAACGAGTCAAGTGTTCTTATCACTAGTAGATGGATCAAGAAAGGGTTTTTTAAGTGGATTGCCTGAAGTTCTATAGAAGTCCTGGTGTGGTGCTGTGGGATAAAGCACTGGACCACAAGGTCTGTTTGAACCACGAGGTCGACAGTTTAAACTCGCCAGCCCCTCTTTGGAAATCCTATACATGTCACTATGAGTCGGAACCAACTCAATGGCACTTAACAACACCAATATACTGGTGACCAGGGTAGAAAGAACCTACTGATACAACTGTAATCAGAAAGAGAAACGGAAGGTGGCATTTGGGGTAAAAGCTGCAAAACCTCATCAGTCCTGGCTAAACATCAGTAACTAAAGTTTAAAATCAACCTATCAAGAAAAAGTAGTATATGAAAGTAATACCCAGAAGGCCACAGACAGAATGACACAAGTGATTGTCAAGAAGAGAACTAAGCTTAGAGTGGCACCGGTGATTATTGCCTTTCAGTATATCCTCTATGGACAATTTTTTAAATCAATATTTTTATTGGTAAATAAGATTTTAGGTTGTTATTGTGTGTTAATGTGCTAGACTGAAAAGTTGGTTTGAATCACAAGGTTGGCAGTTCAAGCTTACCAGTCACTACTCAGAAAACCCTATACAGGGTTGCTCTGAATCAGAGCTGACTTGACCCACTTAACAACACAGGAACATTGTTTAATAGGAAGCATGGTGGCTCTGTAAGGAGCTCTGGTAGCATAGTGGTTTTGAATCAGGCTGCGAACTGCAAGGTCAGCAGTTTGAAACTACCAGCTGTTCTGCGGGAGAAAGATGAGGCATTCTTCTCCCGTAAAGATTTACAGCCTCGGAAACCCTGTACAAGGTCGCTATGAGTCGGAACCGACTCCACGGCACATAGCAACAACCACAACCACATGGTGGCTCTATAGGATAAGTACTTAGTACGAAGTCCCACAGGTAGGAAGTGGCAGAGCAAAATTCTGAAATCCAGTAAAGTATATTTTTAACGAAACTAGCAGAAGTTTTGTGGTGTGGGTATAAAATACTGGACTTCAAGGTTGGTTTGAATCACAAGGCCAGTGGTTCATACTCACCAGCTGTTCCTTGGAATCTCTGTACATGGTCTCTATGAATTGGAACCAACTTGATGGCGCCTCACAACAACAATAATAACAATAAGCAGAAGTGTCTATCGTCTGCAATTCAGTAAAAAAATGATGATTTAAAAAGCAACAAAAAACGCTTTACTGTCCAATTGATTTCACCTCACATGCTAAAGATTAGAACTGTGCTCCAGATTAGAATTTAGCTGTAATCCTTACACCCAGCCTTTCTTATGTGTTTCTGCAGGGTGGGTTGGAACCAAGTTTTAGATTAGTGTTCAAGTGCAAACCATTTATGTCACCTAGGGATGAAATGAGAGCTGAATTTTAATTTGAAAGTAGAAGACAAGCATAAATTATGTTTATGACTTTCTCAGGGAATGAAGACCAAAGAGGGGACAATCTGGGCGCAAAGACAAAGAATATTTCTTAGACCGACTGCAAGGTAGAATTGGTTGTCAAATGCCAAACACCCATTCATTTAAAGGAAAAGACTATAATGATGGGAGGGGTATATCATTAAGATAATTTAAACCACACTGATTTCTAAATGAGGAGATTGTATTTTATCCAATATTTATATATTAATTATAAGTTGATGAGGAAGTAACTGTATATCATTTATTAATTGATTTCTAGAGTATAGTTCTAATTTTGTCACATAGATTCAATTTACCCATTATGCAGCAGAACTCAGTTCCCCAGAAATAGTGATTATTCCTTTTTACCTCTTGAAATATATCTTACTTTAAAAAATTGTCTTCTTTTTTGTCTTAAAATTTTTTTTTTCATTTGATCTCTTCAAATGGAACATTTTTTAAAAAGAAACAATGGTATCGATTGTAATGATAGACACAGCTTATGTACATTTGTTGTCTGTAGTACACTGTACTGCCACAGATACAACCGGAAAAATAATTATCGTTGAGAGTTCTCACATTAGAAGACATAATAGCAAATGTTCTCATAAAAGTGACAGGCTGTTGAAAGAACCATTCCAAAATTATGGTGAATTGAAATGAAAGCCATGGAAACAAAGCTTTGGAAGCTTCCAAAATGCACTTGACTAGCATTTTCTGAATTGTAAAACTAAGCAATGACTAGGAAACTAGCTGGAGATAAGAAGAGAATCACCCCAGTTGAGGCTAAAAATATACCTGAGACTCACCATGGTATTTCTGAAAACATCTCATCAGGAATTGTAAGCATCATTGTTCTTGTTAAGTGCAGTCGAGTTGGTCTTGACTCATAGTGACCCTGTATAGTGTTTCCAAGGAGAGGCTAGTGAGCTTGACCTGCAGACCTTGAAGTTCAAACCAATGTTGCAGTCTAGTGCCTTAACCCACAGCACCACACCAGGACTTAAAATTTTCAGAAAGTACCAAAGCTAGTAGAGAGTCCAAGAAGCCAGTGACAAAATCCCAAACTGAGACTTTTATGATCTCAGTGGCCATAGATAAGTGTTGTAAAAGCTTTGAATTTTTGAATTATCAGCTGCAAGATGAGAATTATATCAGTGCCTGCCTTCTAGAGCATTGTTACGAGATTTAATTGAGTCATTAAATATAAAGAATTTAGCTCTTTACAAAATAAAATACTCAAATATTAGTTAAAAGAGTTATTGATAATTTTGAAACAATTGTTAAAAGTATTAAGCAAGCACATAAAATCTTATGCCGAGAATAACAGAATTTAATAGCTTCAGAAATCAAAGGACATTAAATTTGTATGGGCATGGTAGGACAATTTTGCATTTCTCTTGGTGTCAGGACTGATGTCTCAAGTACCTGACAGGGTCCTATGTGATGAGGGAATTGTAGAAATAGTCTCACAGATGCAACATCCAAACCTACACATTTAAGTTCAAACAGTAACTCTGTAATTTAGCAGGTATCTTTGGAGCCATTTTTTCTAGTTGTTCCTCCTTATATCAGAAGAGACTGATCATAAGTTAGAAAATGTCACTTTAAAATTTTTAGATTTTAATGGAGACAGAGACGATGATGTGGAGAGATGGAGCAGCTAGGGACTTTAGACACAGAGAGGGAGAGGAGCTGTGTGCTGATGGGGGTGGTGGGGGGGCAGGCAGGCTTGTAGTATATACCCTTTGGTTGGTTGATGAAACATGGAGGGGATTATAACCATGGCAATGAAACAGTATATGATAGGATGAATGTAAAACTGTTCTCCCATGTAAACTAGCACATAACTCACAATAAAACATTTAAAAAAAATTTAGAGTTTAAATAGCAGAGGCTGAAACAAGCTAAGTAGCCGTCATTGAATCTTCTCTCTGAAAGAAGAAAAACTAATCCTTCAGATTAAGTAAAAATGTCATCCTTCCATCACCGTATTAATTAGGGCCTAGAACTGGAGCGAGTCCTGGTGTGTGTTGTAGATTAAACACTGGACTGCTAACCTCAAATCGGCAGGTCAAACCCACCCACCATCTGCTCCTCAGAAACACTGTACAGGGTGGCTATGAATCAGAATCAACTCAATGACACTTAAAATTAACAGCAACAGAGCTGGATGAAGGAAAGCATTGCCAGGGTAGAATCAGCCTACCTTTATAGAAAACACATTTCATAATCTCATAATGAACTAATGAAACAATTTCAATTAAGCTGCTCTGATTTTGTCTCCACTACCATGACATTCTTAATCTGTAAGGGCTTTTCGCTCATTCATTTAGAGTTCACATCTTTGCTTGAGAAGGATATAGACAAAGACTACTTTCTAAACCAGGTCATCGAATACTTTGCTACTCAAAGTATAGTTCCCAACCCAGCAGTATCCTCAAATTTTAATATGCATGTAAAATATAGTGGTTCATGTAAAAATGCACATTCTAAGTTAGCCTAGAATCCTGCATTGATAAAAAGCTTTCTGCCAATGCTGCAAGAAACTTACTCTAGAAACACAACTCAAATCATTGTTCTCACTTGGGAGCTGGTAGGAAATGCAGCATTTCAGTCCCCTCCCAGATATACTGAATCAGCATCTGCATTTTAACAAGATGCTCAGTGATTTGTACTCACATAAAAGTTTGAGAATCACTCCTCTAGAACATATGTGAACCAAACAATGCTCCTAAAACTCTGGCTACACATCCCCTACATGCACAATGAAGCTGTTTCAGGTACACAAAGTCCTGAAGTAGCAGCTATCTTGTTGCAGCAGATTCTGGCAGTGCTCTGCCCCAATTTGCTGAGATCTCATTGCCATTTTCCTTTGTTGTTGTTAAGTGCCATTGAGTCAGTTCTGACCCATAGCGACCCTGTACAGGGTTTCCGAGGGTGTCACCTCCTCATTGTTCTCCCACTGTCAACGGTCACACCCTTGTCTTTGTTGGCCAACTTCCCTCAACTTGCCTAATTTGACTGCTAGCAAGAAAGCAAGAAGAGCCTGGGGCTCTCCATCCCCTCCTGCAGCAGTTAACCGAGACTGACTCGGGCAAGAGTCTCTCTCCACTCTCCAACTCCTTTGTCTTTGATCAGAAAACTCATCTTTGAGGTGAGGGACTGAGCCAAAGCTACCCTCTTCAGGCCTTTGGTATCTCATCCATGTTGCCTTCTTTCCTTCCAGTACGCTCACTCCCCTAGAATGTTATCAGGAAACTCTTTATTTTTAATTGCTTATCTCATGTGTCCTTGTTTCAGGATCTGCTTGTTGAAACCCAAACTAAGACAGAAACCGTCTTAGATAATTGTGATGTAGCATGACATCAGCACCCAACCACCAGTTGCCTTGCTGATGCAGTTCACTTGGTTGTTGCTATAGCTCTCAAATTTTTTCATTCGACTTGAGTTAAAATCTTACGAAGATCACGAAGACCGTAGGAGGCCAATAGATTTCAGAAATTCCACACTTGGAAATTCAGATGCTCACATTATATGATTGTGAAGATAATAAGTAAGATCTGGTTCACTTTATGAAAGAGCTAACTTTATTTGTGTGGTACCATCCTCAGTGGTTTTCATAAGCAGGCTTTGGAAAGAACTAATCATCTAGAAGCCCTGAGCTGTCCATTCTGGGAGCCACAGCCACATGTGCCTCTTAAGCACTTGCAATGGGGCTACTGTAAACTTAGATGGGTCATACATGTAAACTAAATTCTAGGTTTGGAAGATTTAGCATACACATGAAAAGAATAAAAAATACATCATTAATTTTTTTGATTACATAATTAATAATAATATTTTCAAAATATTGGGTAGAAGAAAATGTTATTAATTGCACATGATTCTGTTTTCTTTTCTAAGTTGGCTATTATTAGAAGATTTTTGACTAATGTGTGATTCATATTTTTCTATTGGAGAGCGTGTCTGGCCTTACCTTTCAACTTACAAGGAAGATCAAGTTACATCACCTGATCTCTTTCTCCCCGCCCTAACTCTTTAGAATGCCTTCACAATACCTATTTCTGCCATTCAGCTAGCTTGCAGTATACATAAGTATCTGTACATTACCTTATACATACTTTTTACCAGTGAATTTTAAAAATCAGTGCCAAGAGTAGTTATTACTCTTGGTTTAAAATTATCTCATTTGAAGAAAACTTATTTTACAGGTGTTAAAAAGATTTTTTAATTGACTTTCTTTTTATACTTTTTATTTTGAGTTTTGTGAAGGTTTATAGAGCGGATCCGTTTTCCATTCAGGTAATCATACACATTTTGTTTCATCTCATTGATGGTAATCCTCATAATCTAACACCACTTAGGCCACTTTATGCTTGTGTGCCCTATTTTCATTCTCCCTTCTTTCCCAACCATTTTGAATACTGTCTTGGGGTAAATTCTACTCTTTTTCTATCAAATGGTTCATTATTCTAAGGTGTGCATACCTCAGGAGTATTATTTTTCCCTTTATAGACTTTTCTAAGGTTTGACTGAAAACTGTGCCAATGAAAATTGGAAGTGAGTTCCTTTCCAGACCTGAAGGGTGACTAGGGCCATAGTCTTGGGTGTTGCTAGGGTCTTTAACCAGGAAGCCTTGTCTTTCCTATGGTTTTGAATATTGTTCCACATTTTCCATCCACTTTATCTCGGATCTTCCAATGTGAACCCTTTCAGCGCAGTTGGTAGTGTAGCTGGGCACTATCTGGTTCTCTGGTCTTAGGGTTATGGCAACTGATATTTTTGTGGTGCATTCATCCATTGTACTAATTGTTTCCATGTATCTTCAAATTTCATTACTCTTCTTTCCTCAGAGAAGGAGAAACCAAAAGCTGCACCTTAGATGGAATGATAATTAAGCATTTGTGTCAACTTGACTTCATCAGGATTCTCAGTGGTGTAGCAGTTAAGATGTAGTTGTCATTTTCATGATGAGATCTAGTAAGAAGCAATCACCCCTTAATGTGATCTGCTCTGATTTGATGTAGTTATTATATGTGCTGTAAATTCTCACTTCTATGGTTTTAATGAGTCAGATGCAATCTACATGATTCAGTTGTATTTCAAGTCAATCTCTTTTGAGATATAAAAAGAGAGAGAAGTGAGCAGAGCTCAGATAGACTTCCTGCCACCAAGATAGAAGAGCTGGGAGTGGAGTGTGTCCTTTGGACTTGCAGTCCTTGCACTGCAAAGTTCCTAGATCCAGGAGAAGATTGATGCCAAGTTATCTGGAGATTGCCAAGAAATGTTTGGACCTTCAGATGCTGCAAGGAGATTAAAGACCTTATACCAGAGCTGACAAAAAGAGTCTTCCCCTAGAACCAGCACTCTCACTTTGGACTGTGAGAGAATAAATTTCTAAACTGTCAGAGAATAAATTTCTGGTTGTTGAAATGATCCACTTGTAGAATTTCCATTATAGCAGCAAAAGAGAACTAAGACGATTGAAAAGTCACAACGTTAGCTGTTAAAAAGTTATTCTCATGATTTTCTGTTTGAACAAGTTTGGTGAACAGTAATTTTGCTTCATGCAACTCCTTACCCCACCCTAAAAAATAAAATTAAAAAGACTTGTTGTTATTGTTTTTAGGTGCCATTGAGTGGATTCCGACTCATAGCGACTCTATACACAATAGAACGAAACACTGCCCGGACCTGGGCTAACCTCACAATTGTTGCCACGCTTGAGCCCATTCCAACTTGCTCGAGTCTTCCTCTTTTCTCGGACCTTCTACTTTACCAAACATGATGTCCATCTCCAGGGACTGATCCCTCCTGACAATATGTCCAAAGTATGAGAGATGAATTTTGGCCATCCTGGCCTCTAAGGATCACTCCGGCTGCACTTCTTCCAACACAGATCTGTTGGTTCTTTTGGAAGCCCATGGCACTTTCAATATTCTCCTCCAACACCATAACTCAAAGGCATCAATTCTTCTATGGTCT
>NW_006408659.1:3282480-3286685 GCF_000296735.1 Chrysochloris asiatica | reverse complement strand
GTCGAGGCTTGAATTTTTTCTTCAGTTCCCCCAGCTTGAGAAATGCTGAGTGTGTTCTTCCCTTTTGGTTTTCTATTTCCAGATCTTTGCACATTTTGTTGTCATATTTGAGTTTGTCTTCTGGAGCTAAAAAGACTTAGGTGATGCAGAACTTCTTGCTAAATTACTTAGAGGTTCCTGAACAAACACCCAATGCTTTCTATGCTCTGTTCCGACTCTATTTTGATGTTGTTGTTGTAACTTCTCACCCCTTTTCCTTTTTCAATTTCAATTACAGTAAGCTCAGTTTCCTCAAACTCCTGTCATGTTTGCTTTGGATCATTAGTCAGATTATTTTCTCTGCTTAGAATTTCCTCCTCCATTTCTCATCACTCTGTGCTCCCCCCTCCCCATTTTCATGTTTCACCTCAAATGTATTGCATAACAGTGTCTTATCAGTGCCTTAAGGCAGGATTTAAAACAAAACAAATAAACAAAGCCAATTCAACGATCATTTCTTTTAGAAGGATTAGTACTAGACTGGTCCCTATGAGGTAAAAGATAAAAGCATCCCAAATAATACAAACCATGTCTCCCACAACACTCTCTACTCAACTGGGTTAGATAATTCATTGCTGTAATGTCACAGAACTCAGACACCGTACTCATAGTTATTGGGTTTATTAGGGAAGTAAACAGGCTACAGTATAGGACCAGAAAATGCTCAGGGCACAGTTCTTCCAGTTAGGATAGCCTTTCTTCAGCCTTGCCCACATACCAACCTCTCTCTTTACCAGGGCAATGCTACAGAGTCCTTTTAGGGCTGCCTTTAAATACATACCCGGCACATCACTCCACTGTAAGCCTTAGCTTGAAGGCATTCGACTCTAGCTGTAAGTGTCAGCAAACCTCGTACCCCCAATGAAAAACCCAGAGACACCGCACTCTGCAGGCAAGCCTCGTACCCAAAGTTACTCAGATTTACTTGCTTCATAGTTTGGGAAGACCACCACTCTGTCTCATGTTCCGATTCTGCTGCTGCTGCTGTTGCTTATCTGCCACAAGTGTCCTTTAGTGTCACAGCTTTGTGTCCCTGAGATGAGGAGTTTCAATTAACATGGGTTTTGGGGTCCAAATGATGCCACTCCTGACTCTTCCTTTGTGATTGTTTTTAAATGTTTTATTATGAATTATGTGATAGTTTACATGGAAGAATATTAGCTTTACATTTATCCTATCATTTCATTGTCATGGTTACAGTCCCCTCCATGCATCATCAACCAATGAAAGGACCTGCAAGACTATCCCCCCAGTCGTCAGCGCACAGCCCCTCTCCCTCTCTGGGTCTAAAGTCCCCAGCTGCTCCACCTCTCCATGTCATCGTCTCTGCCTCCATCTCAGGCATCACTGATTCTCTGGGTAGGGTCCTGCTCTCCACTCCTCTCCCTTGATGGTCCCAGGGACCTCCACTCCTAGACTGCAATGTCAACCACTCTCCTCCTTTCACTACAAAATGCCCACCTTTATGTTCCAACCCTCACAATCAGTCCTGATAACAATTATTCACTATTGTACCACAAGACTGATTCTTCCTTTTTGGTAGTGAGATCATCCCTCCAGATTCTGAGACACCTCATTTTAAACTCATATTAAAGATCCAAGTTTTTATGACCACAATTTACTCTTTAACAGCCACTCAAAATTGAAACATATCATCATCCTAGTCATATTCTTCCACCTTTTTTTTATCTAGACCCAACAAGAAAAAATTGTTTGGTGTGAGTTACAAGAATTATAGGTAAAAGAGTATATGAAGTAATCCATTGCACTGTAGCCAGTAAAACACTTGAAGAAACAACAAAGATGATCAAATTTGGGATGGAAGCTAGTTTGGATGGAAAGGTATTATTTCATTTAAAGGAGAGTGATGTCAATGACAACAAAGTCAGATGGTTGTTTAGATCTCATTTTATCCTCTCTTGGGGAAAAAAAAAAAAAAAATGGAACCCAGAATTTATATCATGTGTCAAAATATAATCCAAATTTTGGCTTCCACATGCTTTTTCCCACATTTCTGGATGGAAGCCAAGTGAGATTACTGGTGAATAGTCTGAGGTAAAGATTAAGATTAGAAGAATAGTGAGAGATTGACAAAGTTGGTGGTTGAGAGAATACTGGACATTGTGTGACATTTAGCCACAATTAGTTTAGAAGTTTAGACAACTTCTAGAATGGTTATTAACATTTAATATAGCTTCTTTTCTTTGGGAAGATTATATTTGCATTTCTGCAGAAACTATGTTTCAAAGACATGTTCTATAACTATTTATCTGCTTATAATGACAAAATAGTAAAAAGTGTTCAGTTTTCAAAAGGCAATATATTCCATTTGCCTATCAATGTCATATGTAGGAGAAAGATGAGGCTTTCTGATCCAATAAAGATTTACAACCTCAGAAACTCTATACAGGGTTGCTATGAGTCAGAACCAAATTGACAGCATTTAACAGCAACATCAATGGCACAGAGTTTAAAAAACAGGGAAAACTGTTTACATGTAACGAACATTTCCTTAGAAAATGAATAGTCACTTTGGGATTTTAATGTAATTATGTCATTTTTACCAAAAAAAAAAAATGTGTTGGGGTGGGGACTGTTAGGCTTACAAATTGAGCTAATGTATCTTCTGGGAAGCCAAGCTACAATACATCTCTCTAGTGATTGTAGGTATTTAAACTAATGCAAGTGTAATTTATATTTTCAGGAATGGACAAATGAGGTTTTCAGTTTGGCAACAAACCTGCTGGCCCAAAACATGTCCAGGGATGCATTTCTGGAAAAAGCGTAAGTACCTCTGATTTTATTGTGGAGGGTGGTGCTTTGGCTGAGCCAGTTTCCTTTCCCCTTTTTGAGTCTTTTGTGTACCCTGCACTGACTTCTCACATTGATAAACGTAAATATTCCTTTGGGATCTGTTAGAATACTGATAACTCCCTTGTTCCATATTGGAAGACTTCCTAGAAAAATTGCTCTGTCTCCAAACTGCACACCTATGTTACGCCTGGGCTGAGCGCTCCTGAATGTCAGTGCTTTGATACACAATAAGGAGATGGTCCAAATCTTAGCAGCTGTGCTTAGGACGAAAAGTGATTAATTTCAGAGAGTCCTCTGCTTACACATCTACCTTTTTTATATTGATTCTCAATCTAAGGAAAAGAATGAAAAGCATATGTCACTCGTTCCTCTGGAGTTTTATACCTTTGAGAGATGATACCATAATGTCCCTTCCCACTTAAATCAATAGGTTGATGTCCTGATTTTAAGGCTTTTGGAAAATTACAGTGGGTGTAAGTTAGAATAAGCAGAATGTAGATGAAAGACCAAAATGAATGACATGGAGACACATTGTAAAAATTGTTGCCAACTTTGTTATATGGGAAATCAATTTGCTGTGTAAATTTTCACCTAGGCATGGTAACTCCCATTTTCCCATGTACTATAGCTCACATCCACGCCACTGGGTATCTAACAGAGATTTTCCATAGAGGAATCTTTTTAAAAATAATAAAATGAACACACTGTATTTTTATGTGTATGTGTGTGTGTATACATATCATTTTTGTGTGTCATTGAGTCAGTTCTAACTCATAGTGACCCTGTATAGGATTTCCAAGGATTTTTTAGTGAGTTTGAACCACCGGCCTTTTGGTTAGCACTTCAAATGCTTATCTTACAGAGCCATACCAACACTACTATATAGATATATATGGACTCCTCTTGTGATGCTGTAGGGTCAGCACTGGACTGTGAACCACAGGGTCAACAGTTCAGACGCACCAGTTGCTCGTCAGAAACCCTATTCATGGTTGCTAAGTCTGAGCTGACTGGATGCTTAACAAGAATAACATATATGTATATAGCCTTTGTATCACAATGCTCTAATTGCCAGCCAACCATGGGGTAACTACAAATTAGGAGCTGTCTAGACTGAAGGTAATGACAATAATAATATATAGGAAAGCGTGTTTGAGTATCAAATGCTCAGGCACAACCCTACCAGAGAGTAGAAAGTAGCAGTCTAAACTTTAAACTTATAAAAGAGAACAAATAAAGAAGGAAAGAAATACAAAATATGATTATCCAATTGTTCTGCAATTACAACATATTTCTAAAAATGATTTGACCAAAGAAAATAAGGAGCTCTAGTAGCGTAGTGGTTACGAATC
>NW_006408659.1:3278108-3282380 GCF_000296735.1 Chrysochloris asiatica | reverse complement strand
TCGGAAACCCTGTACAGGGTCTCTGTGAGTCGGAACCGACTCCACGGCACATAACAACAACAACAACAAAGAAAATAAAGATTTATGCCAAATGAGCAGCAAGGAAGGCTTATTGTATTCATTTTGGAATCTGGATATTTAGAAAGTTGGGAAACCTCTAAATCAAAGCCACAAGCGGAAAATTGCTTTGTGGGTCTCTATTTTACCTAACAGTCTTCTTTTGCATCATTCCAGATCTAAGACTCCAGCTCACACTTCTTTTTGACCCTTCCATAAATCTGTTTCATTTTTACTCCATACTGAACAGATCTTCATGTAAATGTTTGTATTTTTCATATGTTCACCTTGTCTCCTAAATTAATTTGTCATCCTTAGGATACTTCTTAAGTGCCTTCCTCTTTCCTCCCCTCCTTTTTTCCTTCCTTTTTTTTTTTTTAACCCTTTCTTTGACCCTACCATCCATCACCCAACTTTTCTAGAACATGTTAGTGGGAAGGACACAGAGATAAGCAAGGTGTTCTACCTGAAATACAGGATTTTATAGTTAATATAGTTAACATACTATATAGTTCTAGCAGTGTTAACATAGTTAACATACTATATAGTTCTAGCAGTGTTAACATAGTTAACATTCTATATAGTTCTAGCAGTGTTAGTGGGAAGGACACAGAGATAAGCAAAGTGATATACCTGAAATGTAGGATTTTATAGTTAACATATTTAACATTCTATATAGTTGACTAATTACTATTACAAATGTCTGTTCCAGATAAATACTTTCTTCTGAATAGTTGTTGTGAACATTCTAGAATATGTCTTTTGATGAACACGTAAGCATTTCTGTCACACTTATACCTAGATAGATGACTGCTGGTCATAGGGTGTACGTTTAAGCGGTAGTTCCAAATTACATTTTCATCAACAGTCTTCAAGTGTTCTTCATCTCTCTGCCCATATATCCATATGTTGTTGTTGTTGTTGTTGTTAAGTGCCGTTGAGTCAGTTCCGACCCATAGTGACCCTGTACAGGGTTTCCGAGGCTGTAAATCTTCATGGGAGCAGAAAGCTTCATCTTTCTCCTGCGGAGCTACTGGTAGTTTCGAACTGCTGACCTTGCGGTTCGCAGCCCAATTCGTTACCACTATACTAACAGATATACTGTTGTTATATTCACATGGTTAAATATTACACATCAAAGAATATAAATGGTTGATAATTGTAAGCAAAAAATAATCTGGATGGATCTCAAAAACATAATATTGAGTTAAAGAAGCCATACACAAAAGAATACGATTCCATTTATTTAAAGCGCAAAATCAGGCACAAATACTCTGGCCAAAAGACATGATAACCTACCCCTTTGAGAATAAGTTCTGGAAGGAAGCTCAGAGGGCATGCTGATAAGTAACCACGGCCTATTTCTTGACCTGGGTGCTGCTGGAAGAAGAAATTCATTAAAATTCAGGCAACTCCCCATTTACATGTTGTTGTTAAGTGTCATCCAGTCAGTTCCGTCCTATAGTGACCCTGTATGGGGTTTCCGAGGAGCAACTGGTGAGCTTGAATCACCGACCTTGTGGTTCAAACTGACTTTGCAGCCCAGCGCATTAGCCCACAGCACCACCGCACCAGGACTCCCCACATTTACATAGGCCCTTTTTAATCTATTTTATTCTTCAACAAAAAACTTTTGTAACAAACATTTGTTTTCCTGCTTCTCCAACAGCTATACTAAACTTAAGCTCCAAGTCACTCCAGAAGGACGCATTCCTCTCAAAAAGTAAGCTGCGTGAGCATTTCCCATTATTCATTTTCTTTTTCACAAAGACTTGAATCTATGCCATGATTGTGTCTGGGTTCTTCATGAAAAGGCGTGGTGACCCTTGTTTCTCCACGTGCTATGTCTTGCTACCCTGCCACTTGGGTTTCTTGCAGAGATTGCCATGGGTCTGTCTCCCTTTCAGGTGAAATCTTCAAAGAAATGCCAAATCAAGAAGGGAAGGAGAGGTGATAAATGAAACTCAAAAGACCATCTGAGATTCAGATCAATGTTAGGAGTGAAAATTGGGGGATCTTAGTGCCTTTTTCTACTAAGATCTCCTTAGCCTTAAAACAGAGGTTGCAAACTCAAATATCAGCAGGAGCCAGGCAGAGAACTTAAATGATTTTAACAAGCTAAGAGTGGGAAGAAACATTGAGGAGCAATAGTACCCTGTCTAAAAGAGAAAACAGCAATTCACCTCTGCCATTATTCCCCCTGGGAATGGTAGGATTCAGATGCTAGATTCTCTAATGTTTTCATGGAATCCATTAAACCAAAATCTGATATTCAATTTTCCAGTACTTAATTTTTTAAAACAAATTTACTCGTCAAGGAAGGGACATCTTTCAATCATACTCAGGGTTATAGCAACACAAGTCACCACTGATGGAGGGGTGGGGTCCGTGGATAAGGTTTATTGGCTTAGCCAGTAATCAAACCCACATCTCCTGCATGGAAGATAAGATTTCTCTCGCTGGTTCATCACTGTCTCCAGTGGTGACAATTTTAGTGAAGAGAGATACAGAAATGAATACAGATCTTTTTTCAGTCTTTGACTTACTAGCTACAGACAAAAAGCAATAGGTGACAGCAAGGGGACGGAGTTACAAGGATACTTATTTTTGTGCTTCATGATTAGCAATTATTTTAATGTGATGCTTTTCAATCAGGTCATCACCATACCTTCAAAATACTAATTTACTCTTAGATACTTTAGTTGTCGAAAGCACACCCATAGATCTCTCAGAACACATAGGCAGGTGCCTAGAGGAACAGGTTTCTAGTCATGGCTTAAATATGACTAAGAACGAGGTTTGATACAGTGGAACATTTTCAGTTGTCATCATTTGTATGTGTCGTAATCCATATACTTTTCAACACCCTTCATTTGTTTTGTTTTCACTTCACAGTGTATACCGCTTGTTTTCAGCTGACCGCAAGCGGGTTGAAACTGCTTTAGAGGCTTGTAGTCTTCCATCGTCAAGGGTAAGCATACTGCCTTGCTAAAAACAGCACAACTAAATAGATTTCAATAATCCATGGAAATGGAACTGCCCCAGTAGTGTCTAAATGTGATTTTTAAATTAGGAAGACCACAAGAGGACTTGTTAATATTTGCAGCATGAAGGACAACTGTTGTATTTTCTTTTATAGCCACCAAAAGACTGAACCTTGTTCTTTGTGAATATAAAAACAATGCACATCTAATCAGGCTTATAAAAAAATATTAAAAGCTTGATGTCATCAAGAAGACCATTTGAAATTTGAATTTAAACCTATATTGACATTAAAGCCTTTCTCGATGGCTCTTAAACTATTAGCTAATTATAGTAAGAAAGCATTATGATTTGGGAAATACTTGAAACAGTTATTTTATCCTTTATCAATTTCTAATTGTAAGAATTACAAATTATAAAACCAATTGATATGATAAATATATTTGATAAGCATATGTATAAATATATTTATTTATAAAAATAGGTGCTCTGGTAGCTCATAGTGGTTACGAGTTGGGTTGCTAATCTCAGAGTCAGCAGTTCAAAACTACCAACTATTCCTCTGGAGAACAATGAGACTTTCTGCTCCTGTAAAGATTTGTAGTCTCGGAAACCTTACGCAGGGTCGCTGAGTCGGAACCAACTCCACAGCATAACACCACCACCAATAAATTTATGAAAATATGTCTATAAGTAAACATACTTACATGCTCAGGGTGGGTGATCAAATTTTTTCCTGAGAAGGGTAAATGCTAAAAACAGTTTGATGACCACCTCCTTCTCTCACATGATGGCAAATTAGATCAGATAACACACATGAAATGTACTTTTTAAAACTTCCTGATATTTAGGATGTACTCAGTATACGTTGTTGTGTGCAAATTGTTTCTATCTCATAGAGACCTATGTGACAGGGAAGAACTGTCCCCATTGAGTTTTCTAGGCTGTAATCTTCCAGAGAGCAGATTCCCAGGGGTTCTCTTCTGTGGAATGGCAGGTGGGTTCAAACCACTGACCTTCGAGTTAGCAGCCAAGTGCTTAGCCATTGTGCTATCAGGGCTCCTTTTCAATATATGTTATCTGCCAAAATTAAAGTAAGTTGCCATAATTTTGATGCATTTTGACATGCCTGGCTTTAATACGATTTATTATCATCATTACTGGAAGACCAGTACCTATTGCAGAAAACTTTTCTTTACAATATATGTAGTAGAGCTCTCTTTTCTATTTTAT
>NW_006408659.1:3271500-3278008 GCF_000296735.1 Chrysochloris asiatica | reverse complement strand
TTTTTTAAACCCAAGTTTGTAAGCAACAAGTAAGAATGAAATTGACTTGAAAGAAAAAAACTTTTGTGCCGCTTAAAGCACACTTAAAGTTTTCGTGTCCCATTGAATGAAGTTGAGAAACCATTCTTAAATTTAGGATTGAACCATGAAAAATAATATGGGAGTCAGGAACTGACTTGACTGCACTTAACAGCTCCTGTCCTGCTGTAGTGCTGTAGGATAAGCACTTGACTAATTGAACTGAAATATTGGTGGTTCAAACTCACCAGCCACTCCCTGTACCGGGTCGCTTTGAGTCAGAACTGACTCCATGGCACTTAAAAACAACAACACTGGTAGCTTAGTAGATTATAAACTGGACTGCCCTTGAACTCTTTACTGTATCTGCCAGTCACTCTGTGCAAGGAAGAGTAGGCTTTCTGCTCCTGTAAAGATTTCCAGCCTTGGAAACACTATACAGGGTCACTATGAGTGAGAACCAACTAACTCGGTGGCACACAACCATCACCAACCTCTGACAATAAAGAAAACTCACTCCAAAAGAAGAAAACATTGTTGATAGCCCCAAGTCTGGAAAGAATCACTGGGTATGAGCAATTGCACAAAGATCACTGCGTTCAGCATAAGGAGAAAGCCAGAGAGGTAGATTTGGGAAGACATGCAAATAAATTGTTTTTTGTTTTTTGTTTTCTGTACAATTTCTCCTGATTTTACCTTTACTGGGTAACACCTTCTGAAATACTATGGTCAAAAATTTCAAGTTATTTTTATGAACCTGGGTCAAGAAGGAAGAAATAGAAAATGAAATTGAATAGAAAATCAAATTTAACAAGTAGTTCTCAGTAAATTGCAATTTTCTAAACAATTTGCTTTGACAGTTCAGTCAATAAACATAAACGGCATTTTCACAATCCACTATTTCTATTATAGGTTTAAATTTGCAGGCCAATAGTAACCGGAGAGTTTTAAAAGGAAAATGAGATTCCAAGAACAGGAACACTGTTTACATTGTAAATATATACATATGTTTTCTGAAAATATATGGGAAATATCTGAACACAAGGACTTTAAAAAATATAATCAGCCCTCTATCAGAAGTTTTGAAAGATTATTGTTCACACTAAAGTATCATATTTACTTTGAGGACTTGTAGAATTAGAATGCTATAAAAAGATCTGAAGTTCAAAGACAGTTTTGGTGGTAAGAAATAATATTTCTGTAATTTGATTGTTCTACATCAAAAATATATGTTAAATGCTTGTGCTAATGTCATGTTTACAGTAAAGAGCTCTAGAAAATAGCCATTAATTAGCACAACGCTTCTGGATCTATTAACAAGAGGTATATTAAAGTCTCTACAAATGCAAAATGTTTCATTGTAGATAATACTACATGTCTAGGATTCATTTCAGGGCTATCAACCTTTCCAGCTAGAATGAATTGTGTTCTGTAAATAGATACATTACCAGAAACACAGTGGATATCCTGTTGAGATTTTTTAAATATTATCTTTGTGCTCATTGTTAAGAATAATTAATGCATTTGAACTTGTATTCTGGCCAACATGATCCACTGAAATAACACATTCCTTTGTTGTTGTTGTTGTTAAATGCTGTCAAATCCATTCTGACTCACATTAACCCTGTATAGGGTTTCTGAGGAGCAGCTAGTGAGCTTGAACCACTGGCCTTGTGACTCAAAGCACCTTTGTAGTCCAGCACATTAATCCACATCACCACAGCAGGGCTCCACACATTCCTTAGACGGTGCTACTTTAGAGATTATACTTGCTTGCCTAAAGTTAGCTTAATTACTGAAAAATAGTACTGTATCTCAAAAGAGAGACAAGGCAATTACTGTCCTTCTATTAATAATCAAAACATATTTTATGGTGAGACTTTTGAAAACCTTTCTACTTTCATCAAATTACCATTTTACCCCCAGAACTTTGAGACCTCGACATAATTTATTCATACCAAATTCTCTTTCATTTTATTACCTTGAAAAGAGATCAGTGACATTTTGAAGTGTAGTATTTACATTTTCATGGCAAAAATAAGAAATAAATCCATGTCTTGTTTTATTTTTTTAAGAGTTTTGGGGAGTTTTTTTTGAAACTTTTTATTGTGAATTAATTGAAGATTTAGAGACCAGATTATGAGTTTTACATTCAACGAATCACACACTTGGTTTCATTTCAGTGATTGCAATTCCCTCCGTGCAACGACAGTTACCCACATTCCTCCCTATTACCATTGTACCCTCCTTCCCAAACCCTTGGAACCTGGTGCCTAGGTAAATGGTGCCCTTTAGATCTTGAATGACTGACCATTTCATGGTGAGCAGACATCACTAGTATTGTTGTCCTCCTGGTTGGTTGAAACTTGGGCCATGAGGGTGAATTCTGTTCCAGACCTGAAGGGTGGCTTTTTCTGACCAAAAAGTCCAGTTTTTTGTTGTTTTGTTTTGTTTTTTGAATTTTGTCCCTCACTGTCTCCTACTGTATGTGGGAGCTTCTAGTGTGATCCTTTTCAGAGCAGTTGGCATTGGTAATCCAGCACCATCTAGTTCTTCTGGTCTCAGAATTACGGAGACTTATATTAACCTATTCCATTAGTACACTGGACTAATTGATTCCAAACAATTGAAGAAGCCAATAGCTGTACCTTACATGGCCATTCATGAGCTTTTAAGACCCCAGTTGCTACTCACCAAACTGGGATATAGAACATTGTTTTTGTGGACTATGTTATGCCAATTGACTATGGTATCTCTGAATCCATGTCTTATTTTAAATAATAAAGTTTACTTGTTGTTGTTGTTGTTAAGTGCCAACGAGTCAATTCCTACACATAGTTTCCCTGTATAGGGTTTCCAAGGAGCAGCTGGTGAGCTTGAACCACTGATATTGCAGTTCAAACGACTTTGCAGGTCTGATGCATTAATCCACAATGCCACACCAGGACTCCAAAGTTTACTTAAGTTGATGTTCATGCAATATAAAGAAAAATAATGATTATTTCAGATTTAAAGAATATAAAAAACTATGAATTTAACTAAACAAAAGAGTAAAATGTCTAAAAGAAACCCTTTTCCAGATGTAACTGCACTGTGTAGCCCTCTCTTATGTGTTACCAGAATATAAATCGAATACAAAAGGTTTTCTGTAGTTATAATTCTTAAAATCACTAATATCAAAGTTCCATACCACTTTAAGTATTCAGTGCATTGTGAGTGGTTTTCTTTTAACTATCTCCTGTGCTTTGCAGCTCATTCAATTTTTGATTTATAAGTTTAGAACAAAAATATTGATAATAAATTGCTTTTCTGATATACTGGGGAAAGTAGTCCATTGATTTGTCAACATAAAATTTATATTCAGACTCTTTAGTTTCTAGATTCTGCTTGAATCAATTAATATATTGTATTTGTTGGTATTGTTAAGTGCCTTAGACTCAGTTCCATCTCATAGCAATCCTGTATAGAGTTTCCCAGCAGCAGCTGTTGAGTTTGAACTGCCAACCTTTTGGTTCAAATAGACCTTGTGGTGCAGTGCTTATCCTACAGTGTACACCAGGACTCCACATATTGTATATTGTTATTGTTGTTAAGTGCTGTCAAGTTGGTTCCGATGCACAGTAACCCTGTATAGGGTTTCTGAGGGGCAACTGTTAGTTTTGAACTGCCAACCTTGTGGTTAACAGTCCAGTGCTGATCATACAATGTCACACTAGGAGCCTTATATATTGTATAAATAGCCTTAAAATGCTCTGGTAGTATAGTGGTTACAAGTCAGGCAGCTAACCTCCAGGTCAGCAGTTCGAAACTACCAGGCATTCTGCAGCAGTAAAGGAGGCTTTCTGCTCCTGTAAAGATTTACAGCCTCGGAAGCCCTATATAAGGTCACTGTGAGTTGTAAACCAACTCCATAGTACACTACCACCACCACCACCCTTAAAATGAAACCTACTTATTAAAGATGTTTTCGTCTATATATGTATAAAGAAGAAATTATAAACCACTGCTCAAAAACTGATGTGAACATCTAGTTTACTGGTTTCTTGAATCAAGTGATCTGGATTCAAACTGTAGCCACTAATCCCCAGTTGCTCACCAAGAACTATAGATAAATTTGACAATCTCATAGTCCCTGGTATTCCTATCTGTAAAAGGGAAACCCTAGCATTTCTAACCTCATAGAATTGTCATGGGAATTAGTAAATTTTAATAAGAAAATAAGCCAAAAAACATTGCTACTATGGTTCCAGTTCATGTATACACAAGTCTATTCCAAACAAAATGTGTTTTTCACATCTGTGGAATGTACGATGATCATTGGACAGCAAGGTCAGTGGTTCAAACTCACCATTCATTCCTTGGAAGCCTTACACAGGGTTGCTATGAATTGGAACCAGCTTGACAGCACTTAACACCAACAACATGGTCAGTAGATGACTACAGACAGGCACGCTCATTAATGTACTTGACTTAGTCTCTTTACAGTACCTTCAGAAAAAAAGACTACTATTTTGCCAATCTTTAGGTCAGGATTAATGCCAAATTTTTCACAATATCCAACCGGACATCTTTCAAAATAATTGAAGCTTTGCAACAAGTGTATAGGAAAACTGTCAACCTAGCTGGATGAAGAAACTGTGGCTGAAGTTCAGAAATAGATGGAAGAAGACCATAGAATTACCATTGATGCAATATCTAATAAGGTTGACTAGTAAGAAGTAGAGATGACTACTTCTGAATATTTAGTCACTGAAAACCTGTGAATAGCAGTTGAAAACTGTCAGCACCAGATTATTGAATACATAAACATGATGAAGAGCACCAGAATATTGCCAGATACAGTGACGGAAGATGAACCCCTTAGGTTGGAAAGTACTCAAAATGCAACCAGGGAAAAGCTGCCTCCTCAAAGTAGAGCTAATTGTGATGATGCGAATGAAGTAAGGCCCTCAGGACCTTCATTTGGTGATGCGGCACACTCAAAGTTAAGAGAAACAGCTGCAAACATCCATTAATAATCAGAACACAGAATGTATGAAGTATGAACCTTGTAAAATTGGAAATTGACAAAAATAAAATGGAACGAATTAACATCAACACCCTAGGCATTAGATAGCTGAAATGAACTGATGTTGGCCATTTTGAATCTCACATTCACATGGTTTACTATGCTGGGAAAGACATATTGAAGAGAAATGGCATCGCATTCATCATCAAAAAGAACATATCAAGATCATTCGTGAATGGTTCAACATTAGAAAAACAATCGTGTAATCTACCATATAAATAAGAAAAAGGAAAAGAACCATACGATCGTATCGATGGAGGCAGAAAAAGCATTTGACAAAAATCCAACATCCATTCCTGATAAAAACACTCAATAAAGTTGGAATTGAAGGGAAATTCCTAAACATAATTAAGAACATATATACAAAACCAATAGCCTACATTACTCTCAATGGAAAGAAACTGAAAGCCTTCCCTTTGCTAACAGGAACCACTCCTATTCAATATTGTGTTGGAAGTCTTAGCCAGAGCTATATGGCAAGATAGGTAAATTAAAGGCATCCAAATTGGCAATAAATGAAATGACGTATTGCATTAAGCAAATTTGATGCACAACACCTTTTTAAAGTGTTGAAGAGCGAAGATGTCAACTTGAAGACTAAAGTGCACCTGACCCAAGCCATGGTATCTTCAGTAACCTCAGATGCATGCAAAAGCTGGACAGTGAATAAGGAAGACCATAGAAGGATTGATGCATTTGAGTTATGGTGTTGGAAGAGAATATTGAAAGTGCCATGGGCTGCCAAAAGAACCAACAGATCTGTGTTGGAAGAAGTGCAGCCAGAGAGCTCCTTGGAGGCCAAGATGGCCAAACTTCATCTCTCATACTTCAGACATATTGTCAGAAGGGACCAGCTGGAGAAGGATATCATGTTTGGTAAGGTGGAGAGTCAGAGAAAAAGAGGAAGACCCCCAGTGAGATGGATTGGCAAAGTGGCAACATCAATGGGCTCAAGCGTAGCAACAATAGTGAGGTTGGTCCAGGATCAGACAGTGTTTTGTTCTGCTGTACATAAGGTTGCTAAAGTCGATACTGACTCGATGGCACTTAACAACAAGAGCAACAACAAATTGACTAATAAGAAGTAAAATGCTCTATATTTGCAGATTATATGATCCTATACACTTAACAACAACAACAACATACATAGAAAACTCCAAACATTCAGTAAAAAAGCTACTAGACCTCATTGGAAGATTCAAGAAAGTGGCAAGTTGTAAGATCAATATACAAAAATCAGTTGGGTACTCGCTTCGGCAGCACATATACTAAAATTGGAACGATACAGAGAAGATTAGCATGGCCCCTGAGCAAGGATGACACACATATTCATGAAGCATTCCATATTTTTATGAAAAGGTAGATGTTTTGTAGCAAAAGGAAGGGAGTGGTTGACTTTGCAGTCCAGGAGTGGAGGTCCCT
>NW_006408659.1:3268195-3270979 GCF_000296735.1 Chrysochloris asiatica | reverse complement strand
CAAAGCAATCTACACAAACAATGCAATCCAAATAAAGATTCCAACAACATTCTTCAAAGAGATAGAATAAACTGTCATAAACTTTATAGGGAAAGGAAAGACATCCAGGAAAGCAAAGCACTGCTTAAGAAGAAGAATAAATTTGGAAGCCTCTCATTCCCTGATTTCAAATTTATTACCTGGCTGCAGGGGTCAAAATACTTGTACAATGAAAGATACATACATCAATGGAACAGAATCGAGAATCCAGAAATTAACCCATCCGCATATAGCCAACTGATTTTTGACAAAGGGTAAAAGTATATTGCATGGGGAGGAGATAGTCTCTTCAACAGATGGTGCTGGCAGAACTGAAACTCAATATGCAAAACACTGAAACAAGACATTTACCTCACACCGTATACAAAAACCAACTCAACATGGATTAAAGACCTAAATGTGAATCCTAGAATTATAAAGGCCATCAATGAAAAAATGGGGACAAATGTGAGGGCTCTAATACAGGGCATACACAGACTACCAAACATTTTGAAAAGTACACAAACAAAGGTAGACAAAATAGATGACTGGGATGTACTAAAAATTTAAAACTTATGTGCATCAAAAGACTTCATAAAATGAGAAAAAACATCTTGCATCAACGCATCAGACTAGGGACTAATTGCTAAAATACATAGGAAACTACAACACCTCTACAAGAAAAAGACAAATAACCCAGTTAAAAAATGGGCACAGGACATGAACAGACACTTCACCAAGGAGGAGATTCTCAATCACTAGTCGTTAGAGAGATGCAAATCAAGCAACAATGAGATAACATCTCACACCAGCAATAATAGTGAAAATCAAAAAAGTAGAGGACAATTAATGCTGGCAAGGATGCAGAGAGGCCCTCCTACATTGGGGGATTGCAAAATGGTTCAACCACTCTGGAAAGCAATATGGCGGTGCCTCAAAAGGTTGGAAATAGAAATACCTTATGATCCAGCAATTCCTCCCACTTGATATCTACCCACATGAGCCATTACACGAGTAGATATATGCACAGCAATATATTCATATATCTATTTGTGTAATGGCTCGTGTGGGTAAATATCATAGCAGCACTATTTACAATAGCAAAAAATGATGCAGACAGCCTAAGTGACCATCAGTGGAAGAATGGATAAACAAATTGTGGTAGATACACACAATGGAATATTATGCTACCTTGAAGAATAACAAGGAAGCTGCAAGCTCCCACCAAATATAGATGAACCCTGAGGACGTTATTCTGAGTGAAATTAGTCACAAAATGAGAAAATGAGAAATATACTCATTTATTCATTGTACCATTCTTGTAAAAGCTTAAGAAAAAGTACCCACACTAAAAGGAAAAAAAAAAAAAAAAAGGAACATTCTTGAAGAACAATGCTGTCTGTGATAGGATAATAGTCATATGTCTATAAGGAAACCAGTTAATACCACTATTATTCAAATTAAATACCAACCACTAAAGCCAGTTATGATGAAATTGAAGAATTCTACAAGCTTCTTCCATTTGAAATTGATCCAACATGAAATAAAAATGTACTGATAATTACTGATGAATGGAATGCAAAGGTTGGAAACAAAGAAGAAGGATAAGTAGTTGGAAAATATGGCCTTGGTGATAGAAACAAAAATGGAAATTGAGTGACAGAATTTTGCAAGACCAATGACTTGTTATACCTTTTTTAAACAACGTAAAAGATGAATACATGGTCCTCACCAGGTAGAATACACAGAAATAAAATTGACTACATCTGTGGAAAGAGAGAGAGGAAAAGCTCCATGTCATTAGCCAAAACAAGACCATGGGCAGACTGTGGAACAGACCACCAATTACTCATATGCAAATTCAGATTGAAGCTGAAGAAAATTAAAACAATTTCTAGAGAGGAAAAATATGACCTTAAATATATGTTGACTGAATTCAGAGATCATCTGAAGAACAACAGATTTGATATATTAGATATTAAAGACTGAAGACCAGAATAGTTGTGGGATGACATCAAGAACATCGTATAGAAAGAAAGCAAAAGATCATTAAGAAGACAAGAAAGAAAGAAAAGACCTAAATAGATATCAGAAGAGACTCTGAAACTTGCTCTCAGCGTAGAGATGCTAAATCAAATGGAGAAGTAAGGAGGTACAACAAACATAAAATTTCAAAGGTCGTCTTGAGAGGACAAAGTCAAATATTGTAATGAAATGTGCAAAGACCTGGAGTTAGAAAACCAAAAGGGTTTTCTAAAACCTTTCCAAAACATGCTTAGCATATTTCAAACTGAGGAAACTGAATAAAATGTTCAAACCTTGATTTGCAGTATTGAAGGATTGTATGGGCAAAATACTGATGCCAAAAACATCGAAAAAAGTTGGAAGGAATACCCAGAGTCACTCTACCAAAAAGAAATGGTCGATGTTCAACTGTTTCAAGAGGTAGCATATGATCAAAGACAATGGTCCTGAAGAAAGAAGTCAAAAGTGCATTGAAGGCACAGGCAAAGAACAAGACACCAAGAATTGATGGAATACAAATTGAAATCTTTCAACAAACTGATGTGGCACTAGAGGTACTCATTTATCTAGGCCAAGGAACTTGGAAGACAGCTACTTGGCCAACTGACTGGAAGAGATCCATATTTGTGCCCATTACAAAGAGAATTGATCCTATGGGTTTCGGAAATCATCAGACAATATCATGCATATCCATGTGAGTAAAGTTTTACTAATGGTAATGAAGAAACAGCTGCAACCATA
>NW_006408659.1:3259213-3267253 GCF_000296735.1 Chrysochloris asiatica | reverse complement strand
TTATCAGAAGAAACCAGTCACTGGAGAAGGATATCATGATTGGTAAAGTAGAGGGTTGGAGAAGATGAAGAAGACATTCAACGAGATGGATTGGCACAGTGACAGCAGCGGTAGACTGAGGTGTAGCAGCGATTATCAGGTTGGCCCAGAACCTGGCAGTGTTTCATTTTGTTGTGCATAGCATTGCAATGAATCAGTACTGACTCGATGGCACCTAACAACAGCAGAATGATTGAGGTTGGAATCTCTCATTTCAGAAGCTGGTGGAAGAAGAGCATAGAGCTACCACTGAATCAATAACTAATGAGGTTGGCATCCACGTAGTTTGACATATTCAATTTAAGTGAACATCTTGGCCTTAACAAACTTTTGGTTCGATGGGTGCCAAAAGTGTTGTGCGAAGATCACCTAGCTCAAAGAGCTGATATTTCCATCACTCTCTTAAGGAAGATCAAAGCTAATGAAGATGATTTTATGAAACTCATTATAAATGGGGACACATCTTGGATTTACCAATACAATCCAGAGAGCAAGTTCCAATCAAAACATTGATTTCAAAGGAAATCTGCTGGGTCAGTTAAATGCAAGGCAGAGAGGTCAATTCTCAAATGGCAACTGTGTTTTGGGTTTCCCTAGAGATAATCTAGATAGATTTTCTTGAAGGACACAGGATCATGGGGGTTTTTATTAAGAAATTTTAAGAAAATTGAAAACTACGTTGATGAGAAAAGAGCTGAGTTATATTTCTCTGCTACTACATACACCTGCTCATTCCTACAGGGTAGGAAGGATTATTGTATGAGAATTTCATTGGAAAAGCTTATTCCATCTACCTTATAGCATTGACATTACCCCTTTAGACTTCTTTTTTGTTCCCCAAACTCAAAATCCTGCTGTGGCTCTGTAGGATAAACACTCTACCACAGGATCTGTCTGAATCACAAGGTCGGCAGTTCAAACTCACCAGCTGCTCCTTGGAAACCCTATACAGGGTCTCTGTGAGTCAGAACCAACATTTAACAGCAACAACAACAACAAACTCAAAGAACATTTAAGAAGTTTGGCCACGTTGGTCAGCTGGTGAGTGAAAGGGGGGGAAAGCCAGCGATGAAGATAAGGGCTGAGTTTGACCACATTCCATAGAGTACCATCGACCTGGAGATGAGAGAGAGAAGAGGAAGGGCTGGTTGGTATGAAGTGTAGTGAGACTTGAGGACTCAGGATATAGCCATGGAGGGCTAGATCTGAGAGTGAAGCATCCAGCTGATGTGAACTGAGAGGAAATGTACAGAATGCCCAAACTTGTAGATAGTATTTATTCAACCTAGCCTAGATGGCTTCATGATCAGATCTCGACTAGAGGAAGATTTTAAAATTTTATTTTTGATAAAGGAAACAAGTGCAAATTGCTACAATTAGGAAACAAGTGTAAATTGCTACAATTTGATGAACTTGACCTATACTTATGGATGAGGTGGTGGTGACGTGACGTGGCGTAGGTTCCAAGCAACCCTGTACATACAGGGTTTCCAATGCTGCAAATCTTTACAGCAGGAGCAGAACACCTCATCTTTGTCCCAAAGAAAAGCTGGTAGTTTCGAACTGCTGACCCTGAGGTTAGCATCCCAATTCGTAATATATGCTACCAGAACTACTTATGGATGCAGTAGCTCACAGTATCAACTGAGAGGAAAGGAGTCTTCACATCAAGTATCAGTCCTATCCCCTCTGTATACAGGATTGACAGGAATGGGCAACTTAGACATTGGCTACCAAAACTGGGGGCTCTATAAAGGCACGAAGTGACTGGCTTACAAGTTTTCAAGAAGGAGTTTAGTTTCTGTGTGAGTGGAGGAAGGTAGAATCCCCACTGAATAGTTTTCATCTTGTCTAGTTGGATCTGGTGAAAGGAGATGGGTATAAGATCCTCACGATTCAATAGTGAATAATTGTTATCATGACTAATTGCGACTTTCATAACTGTATAGGTAGAAGTTTTGTAACAAAAAAGGGCAGAGTAGTTATTGTTACAGTCCAGGAACAAAGGACCCTAGGACAATCAAAGGAGAAGAGTACAAGCAGAATGTGGGATCCTATTCAAAGAAGCAGGAACACCAGGGATGGAGGCAGAGATGAAGACATGGCGAGATAGAGCAGCTGAAGACTCAGACTCAAGGAAAGAAAAAAGCTGTGTGCTGGTGGCCAGGAGGCAGGCTTGCAAAATGTGCCCTTTGGTTGTTTATATATTCCTGAGTGTTTTTGTGTACACCCCACCAAAACAAACAAATAAACAGAGAATAGAAGCAAATACTGTTGAATGATGATGCACGGAGGAGATTGTAATCACTGCAATGAAACAATGAATGTAAAACCGATGTTCCTCCATGTAAACTATCACTCAGTTCACAATAAAAACTTATATATTAAAAAAAAGAAAACCCATATGCAACAGAACAAACAAAGATTTGAATCCCTCTAGAATGTCAGAGGGGTCCTGATGTGGCATTGTGGGTTAATGTGCTGGATTGCAAGCTTGTTTTGAACCGCAAGGTTGGCAGTTCAAGCTTTACCAGCTTCTTGAACTCAGGGTCACTATAAATTGGTACTGACTTCATGGCACAACAACAAGGATGCCAGAGGAGTACTGGTGTCTTGTGTCATATCAACACTGGACTGCTAACCAGAGATTTGTGGTTCAAACCTATCACCTGCTCCTCAGAAACCCTATACAGGGTCGATATGAGTCAGAAGTGTTAACAGCCCACTACTTCACCAGATCTCCCAGTATGTAAGCACTGTTGTTGTTAAGTGCCGTTGAGTAGACCCATAGCAACTGTGTATAGGGTTTCTGAGGAATGGCTGGTGAGCTTGACCACAGACCCTACAGTCCAGTGCATTAAACCACAGTGCCACACCAGGACTCCTTACATAAGCATAGGACTGAAATGATTCAAATTTTCAAGTGTGCCAATACTTTGGAATTTCTGGAATAAATGGTTGTTGGTGGTAGTTGATTCCAACTCATAGCCACCTGTATAGAGTTTCCAAGGGTATAAATCTTTACAGGAGCAGAAAGCCTCATTTTTCTCCTAAGGAGTTGCAGGTAGATTCAAACTACTGACTTGTAGCTAGCAGCCCAACTTATAACCCACTATGCTACCAGCACTTCTTGGAATTAATGATTATTTGGAATAAATGGTAAATGAATAAATGATTACAGTGGCTTTCTTAATTTTCCTTAATTTTTTTTTTTTGAATAACAAGATAAACAAATCATCACTGACAGTCTTTTTTGTATTGGGAACTGTCTATATAATCAGACCTAGTGAGAAAAGTTCTTCACATGAGACAGAAGACACTAGGTCTGCTGTAGTCTGTTTGTGTTCATCCAACTACAATAATTGTTGTTTTTAAATGCTATCGAGTCTGTTCCGATTGATTCATAGCCATCCTGTGTAGGGTTTCCAAAGAGTGGCTGGTGAGCTTGAACCGCGAACTTTGCATTTCAAAGCAACCTTGCAGTCCAGTGCATTAACCCACAGTGCCACACCAGAACTCCAAACAGTGGTTGGTAGTGGTGATAGTGTGCCGTGGAGTCAGTTCCAACTCATAGCGACTCTATCTATATAGAGTTTCTGAGGCTCTAAATCTTTATGGGAGCAGAAAGCCTGGTCTTTCTCCTGCGAAACTTCCGCCTGGTAGTTTCAAACTGCTGACATTAAGGTTAACAGCCTGATTCATAACCACTATGCCACCAGAGCTCCTTTAAATGATCAGGTGTCTATTAATCTACTAGGCACCATAGACAATTCCTAATCCCTTACATTTTTAAAAAGGCTCTAATCTACAAAAATACCTCTTACCTCCTCTCCTCTTGAGCCTCTTGACTTAGTGAAGTAGATGGCATTGTTGTTTTGTTAAGTGCTGTTGTGGTGGTTCAAGCTCACCAGCCGATCCTTGGAAACCCTATACAAGGTCGCTATGGGTCGGAATCAACTCTATGTCACTTAACAGCAAGATGCATTTTCTGTAGCATTTTTAAAATCCTGTATCCTTTAATTTCGTTTTCATGGATGATCATTTTGATTCCATTCTAAAAACACATTTGTTTTTTTCTCCCACTGGCTCCTAACATGCTTTGGGATTTCCTCAACCATCAAATTGAACAAGAGAAAAACTAGACAAAGAAAATTAGCTGTATTGAAATATTTCTTTTTCTTTACTATGGGATAGCATCCAGCTGGCAATGGAAATAATGTGTTTATTCAAGTTTTTTTTTTTTTTTTTTTTTTTTTTAAATTGGCCTCTTTAGTAGGAATTCCTTATTTATAACTGGTAAGAAAACAATGGTTATTTTCATATTGTTTTATGAAATTGTGTATCTAGAATCATATGTAAAAGACTTTGATTGAATCTGATATTCCACAGCAAACTACAACACATAAATTCTCACTATTAACTTCTGCTTTTTCTATAAATTGCATTAATGCATCTAATAAATATGTATTGAACACCTACTTTCTGTTATATACTGGAGATAGAGTACCAAACTGCACATAGTCATAGCTCCAGTGGGTCTGCAATTTAACAAGAAATATAGGGAAATATACATCCAGGCATCCAATGAGGCTAAATAATTTGAAATAGCAGATAATTGAGGTGTAGAATGAAAGTACAGATTGGAAGAAAAAAATCTAGTCTAGGGAGACAGAAAGGTATTCAGAGGAAGAGATTTAAAACTAAGAAAGAAGATAAAAGAGGTCAATTAGAGTAAGAAAGTAATTATGAATATCCTAACATATAATCCCTGTATGTGCTGAATGTGCTAGAAAAAAAGGGGGAAGGGAGGGGATAAGCTCTATTTTATATAAAGAATGAGAGAACTTACTTGGGGTTATAAAGTCAGATACACTTGCGTTAGCTGACAGAGCCATTGAGTAGTGTGAATGCTTTTCAGATCTTTCTCTTTATTGTATCACACAACTAAATAGTAAGGTGTTGTTAGCTGCCCTGGAATTCACCCCTAATTTATGCTAATCCCATGTAGAAAGAAATGCTGCACGTGTTGTGACCCATAAGATTTTCATTGTCTGATTTTCAGAAGTGGATTGCCAGGTTTTTCTTCCTAGTCCACCTTAGTCTGGAAGCTCTTCCATAACCGGTTCACCATCGTAGCATCAGGAATGCCTGTCCTGACATATCAATGGTGGCTACACAGGAGGTGCATTGGCCAGGAATTGAACCTGAGTATCTGACATGGTAGAAGAGAACTCTACCCTTGAATCACCAATGTTTCTCATAAGCACTGAGATAGAAAGACTCATTTCTGATTATGTGCCCCCTTTTATCTATTTAAAGTTGGATTCCTGGACTTGCACTGTAGGATCAAATGTTGGACTACTAACCACAAAGTTGGTGGTTCAAACCCACCAGCCCCATTCCTTGAAAACTCTATACAGGGTCATTATGAGTCAGAACTGACTCAAGGGCACTTATGAACAATAATATATTAAAATAGATGTGGGGGGCTAAGCGGATGGACCACCAATCATCTGTCAATTTGTCGTACTGTGGTGGCTTGTATGTTGCTGTGATTCTAGAAGCTATGCTATGGGTATTTTGAATAACATCTGGGTTATCCATGGTAGACAGGTTTCAGATGAGCTTCCAGATGAAGACAGATTAGGAAGAAGGAGCGATGAACTACTTCAGAATATTTAGTCACTGAAAACCTTATGAATAGCAGTGGAACACTGTCAGATGCAGTGCCAGAAGATGAACCCCTCTGGTTGGAAGACACTCGAAATGAGACTGGGAAGAGCTTCCTCCTCAAAGTACAGTTAACAGTGATAACACAAATGAAGTAAAGCCCTCAGGAGCTTCATTTGCTGATGGGGCACAATTCAAAATGAATAGAAACAGCTGTAAGCATCCATTAATAATCAGAACATGGAATATATGAACTAAGAATCTAGGAAAATTGGAAGTTGTCAGAAATAAAATGCAACACATAAACATCAATATCCTAGGCATTAGTGAGGGGAAATGGACTGGTATTGACCATTTTGAATCTGACAATCACATGGCTTACTATACCGGAAATGACAGATTGAAGAGGAATGGCTTCACATTCATCATCAAAAAGAACATATCAAGATCTGTCATGAAGTAAAATGTGTTTGTTATAGGATAATACCCATATGCTTACAAGGAAGACCAGAAAATACCACTATTAATCAAATTTACACACCAAACACTAATTTTAGTGAAGATGAAAGTAAAGAATTCTACCAACTTCTTCAGTCTGAAATTGATCAAACATGTAATCAAGATGTATTGATAATTACTGGCAATGGAAATGCAAAGGTTGGAAACAAAGAGGAAGGATCAATGGTTGGCAAATATGGCCTTGGTGATAGAACCAATGCTGGAGATCACAATAAGAGTTTTGCAAGACCAATGCTTTGCTCATTGCAAGCAACCAATGCTTTGCTCATTTTAAACAACATAAAATACAACTATACACATGGACTCACCAAATGGAATATACAGAAATAAAGTTGACTACATCTGTGGAAAGAGAGAGTGGAAAAGCTCCCTATCATCAGATAAAACAAGGCCGGGGCAGACTGTCACACAGACCACCAATTGCTCATATGCAAATTCAGGCTGAAGCTGAAGATAATTAAAACAAGTCCACGAGAGTTAAAATATGACCTTGAATATATCCCACCTGTATTTAGAAATCATCTGAAGAGCAGATTCGACACTGCAGACCGAAGACCAGAAGAGTTGTGGGATAACACCAAGAACATAAACAGGAAGAAAGCACACCATCATTAAGAAGACAAGAAAAAAGGAAAAGCCCAAAATGGATGTCAGAAGAAATTCTGAATCTTGCTTTCCATCATAGAGATGCTAAAGCAAATGGAAGAAGAGAGGAGAGGAGGTACAAGGGCAGAACAGTATTTCAAAGGTCAACTCAAGAAGACAAAATCAAATATTATTATGAAATGTGCAAATACCTGGAGTTAGAAAACCAAAAGGTAATAAAAGCATTTCTCAAGCTAAGGGAACTGAAGAAAAAAATTCAAGCCTCAGCTTGCGGTATTGAAGGATTTTCTGAGGGAAAATATTGAACGATACAGAAAGCATCAAAAGAAGATGGAAGGAATACACAGAGTCACTGTACCAAAAAGATACGCTCAATATCCAACCATTTCAAGAGGTAGCGTATCATCAAGCACCAATCATCCTGAAGGAAGAATTCCAAGGTGCATTGAAGGCATTGGCAAAGAATAAGGCAATGGGAATTGATGGAATACTAATTGAAACTTTTCAACAAACTAATGTGGTACTAGAGATACTCATTCATCTAGGTTAAAAATTTTGGAAGACAACTACCTGGTCAACTGACTGAAAGAAATCTGTATTTGTGCCCATTCCAAAGAGAGGTGACCCAACAGAATGCATAAATCATTGGACAAAATCATTGACATCCCATGCAAATAGTTTTACTAAAGATAATACAGAACGGCTGCAGACATACATTGACAGAGAACTTCCAGAAGTTCAAGCTGGATTCAGACGATGCGAAATGAGCAATATCCCTGATGACATCAAATGAATCTTGGGTGAAAGCAGAGAATACCAGAAAGATGTTTACCTGTGCTTTATTGACTAAACAAAGGCTTCGATTGTGTGGATAATGACAAGCTATGGACAACATTGCAAAGTATGAGTTTTCCAGAACACTTAGTTGTGCTCTTTAGGAACCTGTACACACTCCAAATGGTTTAATATTAGGAAAGGGTTGTATCCTTTTACTATATTTTTGCAATATGTATGCTGAGCAAATCATTTGAGAAGCTAGATTGTATGAAGAAAAATGTGGCATCAGGATTGGAGGAAGACTAACTAACAACATGAGATATGCAGATGATACAGCCTTGCTTGCTGAAAGTGAAAAGGACTGAAAATACTTATTGATGATGATCAATGACTATAGCCTTCAGTATGGGTTGCATCTCAATGTAAAGA
>NW_006408659.1:3240493-3258848 GCF_000296735.1 Chrysochloris asiatica | reverse complement strand
GTACAGCCAGAGAACTTCTTGGAATCGAGGATGGCCAGAGTTTGTCTCTCATTCTTTAGACATATTATCAGGAGAAGGCTATCATGTTTAGTAAAGTGGAGGGTCTGAGAAAAAGAGGAAGTCCCCCAAGGAGATGGATTGGCACAGTGGCAGCAGTGATGGGCTCAGGTGTAGCGAAGATTGTGAGGTTGGCCTAGGACCAGGCAGCATTTAGTTCTGTTATGCATAGAGTAGCTATGAGTTGGTACCGACTTGATGGCATCTAACAACAACAACAATGCAGGTGCAGCACTACACTGAAAATTGTACATCATGTACCCAAAAGGATTTCATCCTAAAAATTCAATACATGTCCTCATTTTATAAATGGCAAAACAATTCCCTATTGTTCTTGGATTTGGCCCTTTGTGCGTAGGATTTTAAAGTGGTTGTCTAGGTAGCTAAGTCTGATGTTAGTATGCACCACACAGCATACATGTATCTGTGTCATTTATTGTCTCTGAATTCTATTTTTTCAAAATAAGATTGCAAAATAGATTTACTATCCTCTCTATAAATGGACTTGGTAAAGGAATATAACTTCCATTTGTTCATTCTACAAATACGGGGGTTCCTGTTCTAAACCATGTGATGAGCCAAGTTCTTTTAGCAAGCATTATAGAATTTCAGACAACAATTTTTAGACATTTCTATAAATGTACATTGCAAAATGTATGAATGTCGTGAAGGGAGGGTGTTTTCTTCAGTTTAAGAACTTACAGAGAAACATCTAAACACATACCTGAATCAGGAAAACGGTATGGAAAACATCCTTCCTGTTAGCAAAGACTTGAATACATGCTTCCGGTCTCCATGGCAACCTAACCAAACAGAAAAATAAGTCATAGAAGTGGTAATTTTTATCAGTGATTGCTTTCCCAAACAATAAGACTAAGAGGCGTCAGTCAGAAAATAATGACTATTCTATTTATGAAAAATGTTTTACAGTTTATCAGATAATTTAACCAGAAGTAATGTCATTTGAAAATGACACAAAATTGGAATTTTAACAATGCATTGCCTTTAACTTCTTTACTCTTTTTTTTTTAAAGCATTCATTTAAAAATCTGCTATATAGACTTTTTCCTAGCAAATGCATTTAGGAGATTGCTTTAACATTCTTTTAGCAAGAGAAACCTCTTAAACATAAAATAAACAAGCAATAAAAATAAATAAATCTTTGGAAACTCCAAAGCCTATGTCCAAATGAGCTATACTGCTGGGATCTTCTGAATGTTTACCCTGAGCTCTGAGAAGAAAATATGAAAAAGAGGAAAGTAGGGCAGGGGGGAAGGGCGGAAGGAACTCAGGGAGAGAAGGAGGGAAGGAAAAAGAGAGATAAAACAAAAGAGAAGATGAGGAAAGAAAACAGTCTTTGCTGACCTTGTTGTTCTGTTTTACAGAATGAGTCAATACCTCATGAAGACTTCACTCCAGAAGTATACAGAGTTTTCCTGAACAACCTTTGCCCTCGGCCAGAAATCGATAACATCTTTTCTGAATTGTAAGAGGACATGTTTAACCCACTTTGGGGACTTGCAGGGCTAATGAGGGAGGGACTTTGAGCAGTAACAGAGGGAGAGGTAAGAACATCTTGGTACACCTTTTGGGAATGCAGTGCTCTTGTATAATTTGTTCCAGAAGAACAAACAATCACTGCTTTTAATTAGTGGAAGTTTGCTGTGATTTACTTCTGGGTATTTGATGGCACTTAACAACAACACCATAGGTCTTTCAGTATCTTCCACTGGTTTGAAGACTATGAATAGAATAGGCATGCATCTTGGTTTAGTAGAGGCCTATTTATGTTGCAGAAAGAACTCTGGACTCAGAACCAAACGATTTTTTCTTTTCCAAACTGCATTCAGGAAATGAAAAGTTTCAATTACTAAGAAACCTTCCACTTAAAAAGAATTCATTTTTATGTTAGAAGTTATAAACTTGCATGTTGTTGTTGTTAAGTGCCATTGAGCCAGTTTCTACTCCTAGTGACCCTGTGTAGGGTTTCCAAGGAGCCACTGGTGAGGTTGAACCACCGACCTTGCGGTTCAAACTGACCTTGCAGCCCAGCACATTAACCTGCAGCACCACACCAGGACTCCTAAACTTACACAGCTAATATCAAAAAAGAAAGGAAAATATAAGAAAAGAAATAAATCACATTAGCAAAGAAAATGTGGGGAAGTAGCAAGGTACCTTTCTAGGTATACTGCAATCTACACAGTGGCAGAAAATAGATCCAAAAGCTATAAATAGAAAAAGTATGTCTTCATATGAAAGAGTAGTTTAACTTTGTGATGCTCATTGCTACCGAATCTGTATTCAGCATCAGCAATAGCTGTGCCAATAAACTTGCCTTTGGGTTGTCACTAAGTTTTACGTGGGAAGTTTGAATTACACTGTGTTGACCATTTTTTATATCATGTATATTAAATATATATATAAAATGTTCCAACAACTATATATTGTTAGAGCATGATTTATTTTTTAAACATAAATGTGGCCAATGAGTTTATTTAATTTTTTAAGAAACAGAAAAAACAATTCATCTTTCAGTCTGATTAATAGGGATGTGAAAACTTTAGTGTAATACACCAAAAAAAAAAAAAAAAATGTATTTATATATATTCAAAAAAAAATTAAACTTTTTGGCCCATTTTTTAAAAACCAAAAAAAAAAAAAAAAATGTATATATATATATGCAAAAACAATTGATACTTTAGTGCTCATTTATTAGAAGCCCTGTTCATTTATAAGTGGCACTGTAGGTTTAGCACTGGACTTCTAACTCCAAAATTGGCCGTTCAAACCTACTAGCCACTTCACAGAAGAATGATGAGGCTTTCTGGTACCGTAAAGATGTATACTTTGGGAAACTAAATATGGTCGATGTAAGGCGGAATTGAATCAATGGGAGTAGGTTTGGTTTTCAGGTTTTTTATTCTTGATTATAGAGTGCAGTGTTTTCCCACTGTGCATTTTCTTACTCATCTGGTATTGGGATTTAATCGTGATATTTGTATCTCAAATAAATTCAGAAATTACACTGAAGCAGCACAGAGTTTTTAAAACAATGAAGGAATTTAAGTACAGGTAGTCTCTGACTTACCACAGGTTCCCATTCTTACAACTCTATCATAAATCAATTCTGATAAAAGTCAAATAATTCATATTTTTCCATTATTATTGCCTCTTATTGTCAGTATCTTTATTAATACCATGGTTAGTTTTCGTTAGGTATTGGAAAAATTACATACAAACTTACAGATTAATTTTAATACATACTCATATACATAAAGTCCTGTTGTGGCTCTGTAGGATAAGCACTGGACTGCCAGCTATAAGGTTGGTGGTGCAAACCCACCAGTTGGTCCTTGAAAACCCTGTACACAGTTGTTATGAGCCAGAACTGACTCAACGGCACTTCAATGCACACAGAAATAAGATCTGGACTCTTGGTAGAATAAGCATTGGACTGTGAACCATAAAGTCGGATGGTCAAACCCACCAGCCACTCCTTGGAAACCCTACACGGGGTCGGGGTCTCTGTAAGTCAGAACTTACTCCAGGGCACTTAACAACAACAATGACATACATACACTGAGGGGAACACTGCTGACCCTGTAGTGAGAACCACGCCGTGGAAGAAAGATGAGGCTCGCACAGAGACTTACAGACTTCAAAACCCTGTCACTATTGCAAACCTAATTGATAGCACTTAAGAACAACAACACATACATTAAAAAATATACAAATTATAAAAACATATTGCCACGATGACGAAGAGTTGGACACTGTTGGCGTTTTGTATGCTTGAGTAAAAATTCCACTTGCAGAGTTTTCTGGGTCCTCTGGATTATCCCTGAGAATGGGGGTGACCTTTCTATTCAGAAAATTAGTGAGAGCTATCTATATGGTTCTTTTCTTTCCGTCATGTATTTCTTTGTATCATCTCACTTGTCAACTTTAGCAAAATAAACAGCATTTGGGTTCTTGTTTTCCAGCAACCAAAATCCCTGATGTAGTTTTAAAAAAAAACCTCTAGCTAATACGTTCACTGCAAAATTTCTGAACCAACTTCTCTTCTTCCAGATCCCTTTTTTCTTCTTCAGCATTGCTTTCTTCATCAAAATCCATTAAGTCATATTCTGTCCATTTCCATTCTTCATGATCTATGAACTGCCCCACCTTAACAATATCAAGTTCTTGATTCAGCATTCTTGCCGTAGGAACAGTTTTCCCACCAATCTCTTCTATCATATTATCCCAATCAAAAATTAGTACATGTTCACATAAATCAGCATTTTTTCCATCACCTCTACAGTTTCCCATTACTTTGTCTCAGGAAGATGTACAATCATGTACCACATAAAGTTCATTCAGGAAAAATCAGACTGCATATACATTTATAAAAGAATTCAGAAATCCTGATTGGAGAATGGAGTGTAGCAGACTTGCCAGGCATATGAAACACAGCAGCTTCCTGAACATAATATGTGAGAATTGTGTCTGTTGTATGCACTGGCAGATGTGTAATGGTACCATACATAATAACTTATAATAATATGTCTCGATAGTCACAATAAATACCTATGTTAGTGGCTTATATAAGGAACCCTGGTAGCATAGTGGGTTAAGTGTTGAACTGTTAACCACAGTTTGAATCCACAAACTGCTCCACAGGAAAAAAAAGATGAGGTTTTCTGCTCCCATAAAGATTCACAGAAATCCTCTACAGGGTCACTATGAGTTGGAACTGACTCAGCGACATACAACTACCAACATCACTGCCTTATATGCATACTTTGCTGTACTGCAAAGTATTTCAATCAGTATTTTAATAGGAACTTTCCCTACTTAACAATAAATAGTTCAACATATAACATTTACTTCCACTCAAAGACTACTGTTGTTGTTAAATGCCATCAAGTTGGTTCCAACTCATAGTGACCCTGTGCACAACACAATTAAATGTTGCTCAGTTCTCCACCATCTTCACAATTGTTGTCATGCTCGAGTCCATTGTTGCTGCCAGTGTGCCAATCCAATTCATGGATGGTCTTCCTCTTTTTCACTGATGCTCCCTCCACTGTACCAAACATGATGTCCTACTCCAGGGACAGTTTCCTCCTAACAATATGTCTAAAGTACTAGACACAAAGTGTGGCTATCCTCTCGTCTTAGAAGCATTCTGGTTGTACTTCTTCCAAGACAGGTTTGTTTGATCTCTCAGCAGCCCATGGTAATTTTGTTATTCTTAGTCATCACCATAATTCAAATGCATAGATTTTTCTATAGTTTTGCTTATTCTTTATCTAAATTTCACATGTGTATGAAGCAATTAAAAATGTCATCACTTGGGTGAGGTGGATCTTAGGCCTTAAATTGGCATCTTTGCTCTTTAAGACTTTAAAGAGGTAAGAGGACTTTTGCAGTAGATTCGCAAATACATCATTTGATTTATTGACTGAAGCTTCCATGACATTTGATTGTGGATCCAAGTAAAATTAAATTTTGACAACTTCAGAAGTTTTCCAATTAAATATGTTGTTATTATTTGTTCCGTTGTGAGGATTTTTGTTTTAATATTGAGGTGCAATCCATACTGAAGGCTGTCGTCTTTCATCTTCTTAAGTAAATATTTCTATTTTATGTCCTCTTCTCTTACAGCAAGCAAAATTGTGTCATTTGCATATCACAGATTGTTAATGAAACTTCCTTCAATCCTGATTCTTAGGTTATTTACTCCGCATACATATTGAACAAGTATGATGAAAGAATATAACTCTGGCTGACACCTTTCTTGATTACAAATCATTCAGTATCCCCTTGTTCTATTCTAACAACTGCCTCTAAGTCTATGTACAGTTTCCTCAGGAGCATAATTAAGTATTCTGGAATACTGATTTTTCCCAATGTTATACATCATTTGTTATAATCCACACGGTCTAATGTTTTGCATAGTCAATTTTTAAAAAGTAAATATTGTTCTGGTATTCTCTTTGCATAATTTTCTTTTGAAAATATTACCGTGAAGTGTATCAAGCACAGCAAAACCAGTGCTATTGATACCAGCAGCAAGAAACAAAGGAGAAGTGTCACAATGAAAGTGCAATAAATGTTTTAAAACAACACAAAGTGAATGCTGTTACATGTGATTTAAACATATTCCCACAACTTCCAAATCACGTAATCTCCATAACACACGAAATAATGTCTATACTGACAATATGATGAACCAAAGGGAAAAGACAAAAAATAAATTCTTATAAGTTTGGTTTGTTGTAACTGGAAATTGACAAGTCCAGGACTACCTCCGTAGTATGCTCTTAATCTCTTGTATCAAGATCGTATTTCCTTGCTATTGTTATTGTTTTTAAGTGTCGTGTAATCTGTTCCAACTCACAGCAACATTGTGGGTTCCTGATGAGCAGCCTGTGAGTTTGAACCACCGACCTTGCAGTTCAAACCGACCTTGAGTTCCTCCAGTGCTTATTCTATGGAGTCACATGCCAATATTTGAATGAATTCTTGTTGTGGTTTTATTGTTAAGGTGCCTTTGAGTGAGTTCTGACTCATAGCAATGCTACATACAACAGAAGGAAACTCTCCTTTACCAAGCATGATATCCTTCCCTAGGAACTGGGACATCATGACCAAAGGACATGCGAAGAAATTTTGTTATCATTGCTTCTTAGAAACATTCCAGACGTATTTCTTACAAAACAGATTTTTCACTCTTCTGACAGTCCATGGTGTATTAAATATACTTGGTGAAATACATTCTAATTCCTTTCTTTTTGTTGTTTTTAGTGGTGCCAAAAGCAAACCATACCTTACTGTTGATCAGATGATGGATTTTATCAACCTTAAACAGCGAGATCCCCGGCTCAATGAAATCCTTTACCCACCTTTAAAACAAGAACAAGTTCAAGTATTGATTGAGAAGTATGAACCTAATGATAGCCTCGCAAAAAAAGGTCAGTATGGTTTCTTTCACACTGTAAGGAAATTCTTCTGTGAATGGGTCACACGTTGGAATTTAGAGACATCAGGATTATTTATGTCAGTTTCCCTCATTTGTATGATTTCTCTCCTTTCTCTCTGAAGCCACTGTGGTTCAACATGAAGTAGTTGGAATTTTTTCAATTTGGTATATATATACATATATATTTATGTTTTGTGCTATGAATTGGAATCATTTCAATGGCAGTAAGGTATTTTGGTTTATGTAGGTTTATAAACTCATTTTAAAAATGACCTAATATTTGTTTGGTTTTAGGTTAACTTAGAGATTGCCCTTTTGGATCCCTAGTGGGTCAAGTGTAGGAATATTAACCAAAAGGTCAGTGGTTCAAACCATCCAGTCACTTCACAGGAGAATAATGAAGTTGTCTGCTCCTGTAAAGATTTAGAAACCCTAAGGAGATGTTCTAGTCTGTCTTACAGGGTCACGATGAGACATAGAAAACTCATTGACAGTAGGTTTGGTTTGGTCTGTTTCCAGTATTTCTATGGAGTCCGGATGTAGCACTGTAGGATTCACACTGTACTTCTAATCATATAGTTGGCAGTTCAAACTAATTAGCTGCACCTTTGAACCCCCATACCAGGTTGCTATGAGTCGGAACCAACTCGACAGCACTTAACAACAACAACGACAGCTTCTCAAATTGAAAAGACTATTTTGTCCAATATATTATTTTATTTTATGTTATCTAATTAATTTTTCCATCTAATTAATTTGAATTTCTGTTACAAAATTTACTTTTTGTAGGGAAAAAAAAAAAATCAATCCAAAAAGTAGCCCTAAGCTGCCTACAAATTATTGAAAATTTCTATTTTTGATTTAAATTAAATAGTCATTTAAGTCGGTTCCAACCCATAGCGACCCTATATAGGGTTTTTGAAGAGCAGCTGGTAATCTTGAACTGCTGACCTTGCAGCTCAAAATGACTTTATAGTCTGGCACATTAACCCAAATCGCCACACAGATAGTAAAGATCTAATTGCTGTAAGTTTTCAGGTATGTGTAGCATCACTTTCCCTGAAGAAGAGATTCAGATGTGTTTCTATTCCTAATATCAGGATCTCATCTGGATGGAAATTAGTTTATTATCACTGATGTTATTGTAAATTTTCTAGATTTTTCCATAGGGAGGTAAGCAAAGCACAATTAACCAATTAAGAAGAAGAAATAAATTGCATGTTAATATACAGGCAATTTATAAAGTGATAAAAATAACCCAAGCAAGATTATGGTCTTTAATAAGAATCATTATAATAAAAGTAGATTAAAATCAATCTTTTAACACATTGTACTTATACTGAGTCAGTCCTCTAAATGGAAACTGAGAGCATTTATTAATTGTAAGTATAACTTGAATGCTGTAGGATCAGCACTCGACTTGGAATCACTATATCAGCAGTTCAAAGTCCCCAGCTGCTTGTCAGAAACCTTATAAAGGGTTGTTATGAGTTGCAACCACTTGACAGCACTCAAAAACAAATAAAATTAAAATAAATATAAATAACTTTATTCAATGTGGGTTTTTTTATTATTTAATTTTTTATTATAAATTGAATGATGGTTTACATGGAAGAACATCAATTTTACAATCATCATTTCATTGCAATGATTACAGTCTCCTCCATGCATCATCATTCAACAGTATTTGCTTCTATTCCACCTGGTTTTTGGTTTTTGCTTTAAGGATGTACACCAAAACTCTCATGAATATATAAGCATTTAAACAATTAATGCATTTTTAATCTTGGATTTATATATAATTTTTTTTTAGTTTTGTGTTTAAGCCCTTCACTTTTGTTGTTGTCCTCATTCTTTGTTGCTTTGGAAACAGATCAGTCAAAGAAAAATATTTATCCAACAGTGCATCTTGGGTTGGCAGACCTGCCCCTCTCAGCCTACTTAAATATGGCACCTTTTCTTGCCAAATGTAACAAGAGACAAGAGTTATAAACCAACAGTCCAGAAGGCCTCCTTAGAAGACCCTCCTTTCTTCAGCAATTTTAGGAAAAAATATTCACAATTTGGGGGTGTTTACCTTCCCTAAAACACAGAACTCTTGTCTGCTTTTTCTGATAATTACTCTTTATCATCAATCAGGGAGCAAGTCCTTGAAGAAGGCCAACGATTTGTCCCAGATGACCTGGCAATTCCCTTATGAAAGCAGCATTTCTCCAAAAATAACTAATGTAGTAATACAGTGCTACAACAACAAATCCAATAACACTTCTAAAAGTGGTTAGTCCCTGACATCAGAAAAATAAGAAGCTTTTTGTGAAACCAATGAGACCTTCTAAACCAAACTTTGCCCTTTTCTCCTTCCTTCACACTACACTGCTGATAGCCCAGGCTTCAGCTGGTACATGATGTCTCTGTATATCATACACTGATGATTTAGATGAAGTAAAGGATAAAAAAAAAAAAAAAATGCAGTAAGTTATTGCAAAATTGGTATACTCCTAGAAGACCAATTTTGATTCTAATAGAAAATAAAATGATGTCACTTTACAGTTACAAAATTACTTATTACTACTTTAGATCTATATTCGGTATGAATTCCCCATTCCAAAGAGGCACACAGATTTCAAATATATTTTAAAAGACCAGAACTTTGAAAAGGCACTGAACTTTGTTCAGTGGACAGTGATGTGAATTTGGAACAGACCTGGAATTGAAAAAATTATAGGACAGAGCTGTGTGTGACGTTGGGTTACTGCTAGGAATGGGAAGGGCAACACATGATCCCAGGGGCGCTCTGTCAACAGATATCTTTGTTCCAGTCACCTTTGTTTTAGACTCAGTTTATCAAGAGATTTAATTGACATACAACACACTTCTTGCATTTGTTTCCTAAGAGAGAGATTAACTTTCTAACAGGGTTTCAACCCATAATTTCTCTCATTCCAATTAGCATTCTGCTACACCCACATTTTAAAAATTTGCATTTGCTCTGATGTTACCGGATGTTTATCACATTTTATTTTGTATTGTAGTTTTATGTATATATTATCTCCCATTTGAATTACATGGTCCTTCAGAGCAATGATTTTACTCATTAAAAGTTCTTATGGACAAATGTGCGTGCAATTGCATTAGGTATGTGTTGTTGTTATTATTGTTAAGTGCCGCCAAGTCAGTTACGACTTATAGCAACCCTGTATGGGGTTTCCGGGGAGTGACTGGTGACTGTGTAGAATAAGATAAATAAACACATGGGAAAGTAAAAAAGCATTGTTACAAAATCATAGAAACATTTATTAAAAAGATCAAAATACTTTTGATATATCCTCCATGTATGTCTATAAACTTCTGAAAGCAGTATTTCTGTTCCTACCCCTTCGCTGAAAGGAGCTCTGGTAATGCAGTGGATATGAGTCAGGCTGCTAACCTCAAGATGAGCATATCAAAGCTACCAGCTGTTCTGTGCGAGAAAGATGAGGGTTTCTCCTCCCGTAAAGATTTATAGCCTCAGAAACCCTATACAAGGTCTTCATGAGTCGGAACCAACTCCACAGCCCACTTCCACCACCACCACCACCACCACCCCTTCCCTGAAGAATTCTCTGGTTTTGATGTTGTTGTACAGTGCCTTGGGATCCAGTGCTTATCCTACAATGCCACACCAGACTCTCTGGTTTACAATATGTCAAAATGACAGAACTCCAACCAGACTGAACTGGTTCAAAACCCTGAAAAAGACAGTGCTCTTATTTTTCTGTAATTCAGGATGCTATTGATCATGACATCTTTGTGTGCCTTAATAGCAGGATAGCTAGCAGCTACATGCACAGAGTTTTCAGCTTTGATGCCTGGTTTCCAAGATAGAATCTTCCATTTACTAGTTGTATGATCTTGAGTAAAGTAGTTATCCTTCTGTGTCTAGTCACCCCATGTGCAAAAATGTGAGGAAAATAATTCTCATTGGTTTGTTATGAATTTGGGTTTGATAATACCAGCAAAGCATTTAGAAGAGTGCCTGGCACATTCTATGGGATGAATCGATTTAAAAATTTCTCTCATTGTATTGGAGTATGTGTGTTTGTTTGAATATTTTAGATGCTCCCATTTACTTTTTTCTATGATATCAAAAGATTGCTGGATTTTAGACTTTCTTTTATTTTCCCCAATACCTAGAAGATGGGCTTGCTCATAATGAAATACTTAATATAGGTGTAAAGATGTGATCTAAGCATTGACATAAAACATTTGTGCACCCATCTGATAATTTAAGAATGTTCCCTACTGGTCACTGTGTACCATCTCCATCAAAAGCCTCATCTAACATAATGCAAGTAGCACAGGGTCATGAAGTCTAACCGCCAGAATTTGCCCTAAGAGCTAGCCACCTGCTAGCACTCTAACCACAGGTAAATATAATACCAAATTTTCAGGTCTGGCTAGCTACTTCTAACCTACAGTTCTTTCCCCTTTAAACTCCACATGGGAGAAATTCAACTCAGGAGTCAGAGGGGATACCTTACAAAAGACCTTAGTAAGTCACTCCCACTCTAAGGCATGTGTACAAAAAGAAATGATAATACCTTCCTTGTATAATAGGCATTCAATAAATGGCATAAATTGTTATCATTATTTAAAACAAAGCAAATAGTATTGGAGGAAGCAAGGCAAGCTTTGATGTTCTAGCATTGCAATTCAAACTTACTCACAATCGTCCTATTTTCATTTATCCATGCCTTTGATGTTCAGTCAGTCTTTACTGAAAGGCAAGGTGCCATGGACTGTGACAGATATGAAGATAAGACCAATGCCTCTAGAGCAGAGGTTGGGAATGTCCAGCCTGCAGGCCATACATAAGGTCTGAAACCATTTGGTCTGGTGATTTAATTAAGTGTTTGACAAAATAAAGCAAGTTAATAAAGAACATGGCATTAGGATAGGAGGAAGTCTCATTAACAACCTTACAATATGCAGATGATACAACCTCACTTACTGATGAAGATCAAAGACCACAGCCTTCGGTATGGGTTGCACTGTAACGTAAAGAAAATAAAAATCCTCACCACTGAACCAATAAATAACATCAAGATAAATGGAGAAAAGATATTTTTCTTTAAAGTTGTCCAAGACTTCATTTTGCTCCTGTCAACCATCAACACTCATGGAAGCAGCAGTCAAGAAATCAAATGACATATTGCATTATGCAAATCTGCTGCACAAGACCTCTTTAAAGTGTTCAAGAGCAAAGATGTCAGTTTGAGGATTGAGATGTGCCTGACCCAAGCCGTGGTATTTTCAATAACCTCATACGCATGTGAAAGTTTGACAATGAATAAAGAAGACTGTAGAATAATTGATACATTTGAGTTGTGGTGTTGGAGGAAAATATTAAAAGTACCATGGACAGTCAAAAGAACAAACCAACCTGTCTGTGTTGGAAGAAGTACATCCAGAATACTCCTTGGAAGTCAAGATGGCCAGAATTCATCTTTCGTGCTTCAGACATATTATCAGTTCCTGGAGAAGGATCTCATGCTTGGTAAAGTGGAGAGTCAATGAAAAATAGGAAGACTCCCAATGAGATGGATTGGAACCGTGGCAACAGCAACATCACTTAAAACAACTTTAACTCAGTATGAGTTCTCAATTCAGCAGCAAGAGTTTGGTTTTATTTCATTTTAAATTTGGGGGGGAATGGCACAAATGGTTGAGTGCCAAGTTACTAACTGAAAGGTTAACAGTTCAAATCCACCAGAGACACCTTGGATGAAAGATCTGGTGGATGATAGATCACAATGATTGAAAATCTTCTGGAGCCTAGTTGTACTTTGATACACATGGAGTAGACCTGAGTCAGTTGACTTGTTTTTTTTTTTTTTAATAGCAGAATGCTGAAATGACTATAAGTAAAGTCCAAAGCTTGCTGAAACCAACTACCACATCAAAAGAAAGCAATTGTTTTTGTTCACAGTTTTATTTTTCTTTCAAGAGCAGATGCTGATGAGTATTTGTTATATATTTAATTAAATAGCAGATTATGATATTAGCAGATACTTCAAGCTACATTCCCCTTTAAAACTTGTTTAATCTTTCTTAGTTCGTTCTCTTAATTTTTTATACATCTGTGTACAAAATGTCTCAATTTTAATTATGTGATAATTAAATCATAAAAGTGAAACTATGTAGCCTCTTATAGCATTTTATCAGTACTTTCTGAATTAATAGCTCAATAATAGAAATGAACTAAAAATTAATAATGAGGAAGCAATTTGTTTTCAAACAATGCAATAGTACAGCAGGAACTTTTGCCGCTAATAAACCCACATAATAATAATTCTATCAATAATTTAAATAACAGTTTTATTTAAAATACTGGTAAACTTGTCCTGGTGTGGCTCTGTATGATATACAGTGGACTGCTAATTGCAAAGTCAGTGGTTCAAACCCACTTAAAACCTATACAAGAAACCTATACAGATGAAACAAAATACGATACGATGGATATAAAGCTAGTGTTCTCCTATATAAACTATCACATAATTCACATTAAAAACTTAAAAAAAAAAAAAAAAGAAACCTACATAGAATCCTCAGAGACCCTAAACAGGGTTGCTATGAGTTGGAACCAACTCAATAGCACTTAACAATTAAAAATACATACTGTATCATTATTTTCAACACCTAAAAGTACCCAGAGTGAAATAGAAAAAGAACACTTGGACTTGGGAATATCACTATTCATCAGGACTCCTTCTAAGGAAAAATAAAAGAAATATAACTCAAACAGAAGCACAAAAAGGAGTTTACTAGTTTATTTAAGCAAAATCAAGATGTGAATAGCTGCAGATATGGCTGCATCAAGGTGTTTCATGAGTGACACCAGGAGACCTATGTTCAGCTCTCTCCATTTTATCTGTGCTGACTTTAATTCTTGGGCATACTCATCTAACTGGACAATAATGCCAGCAGCATCAACAAGCCTACATAATTAGTTGCCTCCATATACAGAAATTATTTTTATAAATAGTTTCAACAAGAGTCCCAGAGTTCTGAACTGGGTTAGGTAATCCCAGACCACTCCTGAACTAGATAACTGAGGCCTGGAAAATGGAATCTAAAGATTGGACAGACTCAGGTCTCACTATAGTATAAGCACTAGACTGCTAACTGCAAAGTCAGCAGCTCAAACCCACCAGCCATTCTTCAGAAGAAAGATGAAGCTTGCTGCTCCTGTAAAGGTTTACAGCCTTGGTTACCCTTTACAGGGCCTCTGTTTCTCCGAGCCAACTCAAGGCAATGAATAAGTGAGAACCAATGAGCATTCAGTTACCTAAATCACAGGGACTGAGTATGAGGGGTAATTCCCAATATCGAATTGGTGTGCTTTGTAGAAATGGAAATGGAGACTGGGCAGACAGAAACAACAGATTTTTTTAAAAAAAGAAAACCTGGGTTAGAAATCAATTCATTCCTATTTATTTCATCCTTAGGAAGCCATTTAAATTCTTTCACCAACCTCATTTGTTCATCTTTTAAACAATTCCTGTGAGAGAACTAAGAAAATTAAATATACTAATTGTTACTCATTTAACCTTTTAAGCCTGAACTAATAAAAAGTGATAATTGACATCTATGTCACATTACTTAGAATCCGTTATGGATATGAAATCAGACCCAGAGCACCAGACTGACGTATTCCTGAACATTACTATTGCTCAGCTAACAGATTTATTTAAATTTTTTAGGGTTGAATATAAGAATCATTTGATGATGAAACACGACAAAAAATAAATCATATCTGTGCATGCTTGTTTATTTTTTTGGTAACTATTTTCATTGAAATGTAATTAGGATTATAGTTATAAAAATGTACACTCATCAATTACTTTATGATCACTTGGTTTTCTGATTGTTTTTGTTGTTAATTGTCTTTGACTAAATTCTGACCCATGATGATGCTGTACAAGTTTTTCAAGGTTGTGGCCTTTCAGAAACAGATCTGCAACCATTCTTCTGAGACACCTGTGGGTGGCTTCAAACTGTCAAACTTTCATCTGACAGTGAAGCACTTAACTGTGTGCACCACCCAGTGGCTCCTTATTTTCTATTGCGTTTTTAACAAATTATCTTTTCCCAGCACTATTTCTTTTTACTAGGTAAACCTGTTGCCACTGGGTCGATTCTGACCCATGGAGATCTATGTGCTCCATAGGGTTTTCCTGGCTGCAGTTTTCACAGAAGTGGACCACCAGGCCTTTAGGTTAGTAGTTGTTGTTAAGTGCCATCAAGTCAGTTCCGACCCATATTTACCCAATATAGGGTTTCCTAGGAGTGACTGGTAAGCTTGAACCACCAACCTTGTGGATCAAACCAACCTTGCAGTCCAGTGCATTAACTCACAGAACCACAAGGTTGAACACAAAGCATTTGCAGCACCTAGAAATCTTACTTTGTTGTTGTTTAGTGCCTTCTGATCAGTTTTGATTCATAACGACCCTGCGTATGGCTTCCGAGGAGTGATTCGTGGGTTTGAACCAAGGACCTTGTGGGGCTTTACTAGGTAGATTATAAATATGATCCTAAGTATTATGACCTCCATTTTTAATTCTTGAGATTTAAAACATACCAATTTTAAAAGAAAAAGTTGGCATAGTGTATTGGTAAACCATTAATTCCAACAAATGACTTTACTTGCTTGAGTTTAAGGCTCTTCATCTGTAAAATGGGAATGAGATAATTACTGCAGCAGGCATTCATAACTTTCCCATATGTCTTGTCACTCACTGTTTCAGTGCAGCCAACAGCATCTTAACTCCAATCACCTACAACTCTCCAGGGCTTTCTCTGAGACCAATCGCAGTCAGGCTAGAAGTGCCCAGGACTTCTTGGCCCCAAGAATTATTGAAGGGCAAATACCTCATCATACTTGTCCGTTGCATGGGACCACTTATTGATGCATGCTCTTCACTTTCTCCAATAGTCTCCAGTAGGATTGAGTCCTATTAGCTACGAGATGTAGCATGCTTGATAATATGCTGTTTATTTGCCACCTTCCATTTCTTTCTTGCATTCTGGGGCCACATCTAAAATAAGCTACTTGCACTCAGATCCTTATCTCAGAGCTTTTGGAATAACCCAAACTAAGACAAGTGCATATCTACTCATGGCCCTGAGGGTCAAAACTGAAAGATGATTTGGGTCAGAATTGAGAGAGAAAAATGGAAGGTGCTGTGCTTACATCTCATTCCTTCCAACCTGTTATGGAACTCTCAGCTGTTATTATTTGTGATATCCCACCCATTGGCTTCAAGTCACAAGATTCTGTATCCACAAACTCAGGTCATAAAACAGGCACTTGAGGACTATAGGCATTAAAAGAGTGGCCATGTGTGGACCTGGACCACTGTCTCCAAGTACATTCCTTCTCATGACTCCACACTCCCACTTGGGACTTTCTTAGGGAAGAATCATAATGGGGGCTATTTAGAAGCTAACAATTGGCCTTTGTAGCCATGGTTTTCAAACTTGCCCTTGACATAGCATCCTTTGTTTGTTTCTTCTAATGACATATCACAAGAAAGGCCAATACGAGGTGGCTTCAGACACTTTGTGGGAAAATTCCATTATCTTTTAATCCCATTTTTCCACAAACTTTTTGCAGCCCTCTTGGATGTAGAAAATACCTTTAAAAGCACTGTTTCTTTGACTAGAGGCAGCCTGGAGAGAAGCTGGCGAAGGCGGAACCATCACTGTGTTCTTTCTCTACCCCATACCCAATCTTTTGACTATTCAACCTACACACCAGGCAGTTTCAGATGCTCAGTTTGAAGAACTTTTATCAGAGGAAATATCAACTGGTTTCAAGATCTGCTCATAATTATGGAGCTATCTATTTAAATATTCCATACATATTAACTGCATAGCAATACAGGAAATAAAATAACAAAAATGAACAAATAAAATAAACTCAAACACAATAGATTATATCCACAAACAGTAAACTCAGATGAAAACTCTGACATAGCCAATTCTTTTCATTCCTTGATTAAGGTACAATGATGAGAAATCTATGAAGCCACGCTAGTGTTTTATTGATTAAGATTCCCTTTAAATTCCACCTATTGACTTTCTGTGATGTTGTGAGATAAGCACTGGATCACAAGGTCGATTTGAACTGCAAGGTCGGTGGTTCAAACTCATCAGTGCGGCTCCTCGGAAACCTTATACAGGGTCGTTATGAGACAGAACTGGCTCGACAGTACTTAACATTAACATTGACTTTCTAGCTTCTCTGGAGGTCATAGAGGAATACATTTTCATATTTAAGTAAAATCCAAGCACCTCTTCACACTCTGTTTTAATATTCATCGACTTCTCTGAAGTTTTGAAATTGGCTATGTATGAAAAAATAGTTTTTCAAGATAGTCATTATGGGTTAGTGCAGTTTTTCCAGATTTGCTCATTGGTTGGCGAGGTAGTAATCTCCTTTGTATTTCCTATCCTTACTTTTCCTGCATCCCTAGGAGGCAGAGACTGGGACTTAGGAGAGACAAATGCCTTGCCCAGGACTATTGTGTTTTGTTTTGTTTTGTTTTCTCTCCTCCAGCCTTTCCATGACCTAAACATCTGCTCAGCATCTCAGCTGTAGTCAGAAAGTCATAACCATGCCCCTTCACTGCTGAAATGGCATTTATTTAAAAAATATAGATGCCGGAAAATATAAATATTAAAATACAAAGTAAAATGCCAAGGGCTGGGGCAAGTGGCTTGGTAGTCAAACACACCCCAGCTGGGTCTTGTTAAAACTTCATCAGGGGCGGGGTATGATGGAAGCTAGGGTAGAGGTGCAGTGAAGTTTGCCGTAAGATATACCACAGAATACCAGGCAAAGTGAATCCAAGACAGAGCTCCAAAACTCAGAACCACATAGCTAGGAATATTTTAAAAGCTTGAGGCTTATAGCTAGTGGAACTTGAAGCTGAAGTAAGAAATCACATACTTTTGAATCTGCCGGCTCAGAGGCCCAGAGCCAACATCTTGGTTGAGACCAAATGGCAAGACCAAGCGTGGGAGCAGGAACACCAGGGAAAAAGGCCTTGGGAACCTTGGAGTAAAGGTGGACAATACACTTTGTCAGTTTTGCTTTTTTCTGATTTTTTTTGGGGGGAGGGGTATCTGCTCATTGCCCTACCATACACACTGTTTGTGCACCTCCACTCTGGTAACTAGCGGCGGGGAGCCTGAGCGAGTGGACACCCCCTACCCTCACCACTGGTGGGTTCTTCTACCACACATGCGCACAGATACTCAGCGCAAAAGCAGCCCCTGAAC
>NW_006408659.1:3233466-3235392 GCF_000296735.1 Chrysochloris asiatica | reverse complement strand
CAGTAGGGATAATATTATTTTGAGAAGAAACCTTAAATGAGGATGATAAAGTCAATTAACTTTCTTACCTAGCACTCTTTTTTTACACCGAAAATGAGCCAGAAAGACTTTTTTATAATCTAGTTTTTTGTCTTTGAGTTCTCCCAAAAGCATGCTCTAAAAATCATAGTACAAAAGTTTATTTAAGAGATGATCCCTGGAAACATTAGTAAGTCAGAAGGAAGTGAGATGAAGAGGAAAGGCAGACAACAGAGGTTCTGTCTTAAGGAGGTATCAGTGTGAGTCCTTAGAGCTCAGTCCAACAACTAAACTCTAAAGGTAGTATAAAACTCACACTTGTGAGTTTCCAAAGCCAAGTGAGGGAGCTCAGGGGTATTAATAACACAGCTATTGTTAGTCATTGAGAATGGTCCTAGGGAGAGCTAGTTCTCAGGTACTTCCACCCTGCTCTCTATAAACTAAACCCTCATTTGAAAGCATCATTTCCTTTTTGTCTTCATGGAAGTTGCCTGTATCAGAATGGTTAAAGCCCCACCACATCTCCTGGGATACCAACAGAGCCTGCTACAATATCATTTCCAGCAAAACAACATTCACCTTGATCACACAAGCAGAAAAAGTGGTTTTTCCTTCCAGCCCAGCAGCAATAATGAAAACATGTTGTTGCTGTTAGTAAATGGTATTGAGTAAATTCTGACTCATAGCAACCCTGTATACAGGCTTTCTGAGGAGCAGCTGGTAGGTTTGAACCACTGACATTGTGGTTAGCAGTCCAGTGCTTATCCCATAGTGCCACACCATGACTCCTATAACAAGAATATACAGCATGCCAAAGAAGAGATCCTCAAAGGTGCCTCTTGCTCTTTGATTTATTCTATGAGGGTATATTACAGACCAAGAGCCTAGTTAGTTCAGAAGGTTATGGGGACTATTTTGTTAGGATTCCAAAGTGATAATAATGATAAATTTTCTCACAAAGAACAAGATGATCTTGGAACTTACTATGAAGAAAATTTAAGAAAATAGAAAACTGTATTGGTGAGAAAAAGGCCAGGAAAGTTGTAGCCAGGAATTTTCCTTTTCGTTAGAACAGTGCATCTGCTCATTCAAGGACGGTCCCATAAGGATTTTGTTAAGAAAATGTACCTCATCCACCCAACAACCCTGATCTTGCCCCATCAGATTTCTTTTTGTTCCCCAAACTCAAAGAGCATTTAAAAGTAACATGGTTTCTGTTTGTCAAAGCTATCAAAACTGCCATATTGACATGGTGTAAATTAAAGAGCACACAATTCTTTGGGGAAGGGGCAGACACGAAAACACTGCTTTCAAAAGTCTATAGACCTACATGGAGGATATACCAAGAGGCATTTTGATATATAGATATATTTTTTAAATAAAAGTTCTATGATTTTGTATCAATACATTTTTTTTTTTTACTTTCCCATGTATTTTATTCCAACACTTACCCTGATGTAGTTGCATGCACATTTGTCCAATGTGAGAAGTGTCAATAAGTAAAATGAATGTTCTCAAGGACCATATAATTCAAATGGGAGATGATATATGCATATAACTGTATACACCAGAATGTGATATACTTCCATTTTTTCATGCAACAATTATTGAGTACATTTTATGCACTAGGGACATGTAGAGAGAACAGCAATCATTGTATTTGGGGAGGTTCTGGGGAGCATCAAGAATCACTCAGAGATTTTTACCTACTAATTATATTGTATAAGGAAGCCTGGTAGCATAGTGGGTTACAAGCTGGGTTGCTAACTGTAAGGTGACAGTTTTAATCCACCAGTTGTTCCAAGGGAGAAAAATGAGACTTTCTGCTTCTGTAAAGATTTATATCCTCGGAAACTGTATACAGGTTCTTTATGAGTTAGAACCAACTCAATGGCATACAACCACTAC
>NW_006408659.1:3232303-3233101 GCF_000296735.1 Chrysochloris asiatica | reverse complement strand
ACTTTTGTTTTCTTTATGTTGAAGTGTAATCCACACTGAAGGCTGTATTCTTTGATCTTTATCAGTAAGTGTCTAAAGTCCTCTTTCCTTTCAGTTAGCAAAGCTTTGTCGTCTGCATAGCACTAGTTGCTAATGAGTCTTCCTTCAATTTTGATGCTGTTCTATACTTCATATAATCCAGTATCTCAGATTATTTGCTCAGCATATAGATTGAATAAGTATGGTGAAAGATACAACATTGATCCATACTTTTTCTGTTTAAACAAGTGCCTGTATGTATGTACAGATCCCTCATAAGCACAATTAAGTGATTTGGAATTGTCATTCTTCAGAGTGTTATCCTTAATTTGTTATGATTCATACTGTTGAATGCCTTTGCATAGTCAACAAAACATAGGTAAACATCTTTCTGGTATTCTCTGCTTTCTGCCAAGATACTTCTAATATCAGCAATTATAGCACTCTTTTCCTACCATCCAATTGTCAGCTTGTCTTATTATGGTAGCTTGTGGTTACTGTGATGCTGAAGCTGTGTCACTGGTATTGTAAATACCAGCAGGTTCACCCATGGTGGACAGGTTTCAGCAGAGCTTATGAATAACCGATGAACATTGTTGGATATAGTGCCAGAAGAGGAACCCCTCTGGTTGAAACACACTAGAAATACGACTGGGAAGAGCTGCCTCTTCAAAGTAGAATTGACTATAATTGGCTTTTAGGACCTTCATTTACTGATGGGGCAAAACTCAAAATGAGGAGACACAGCTAGGAAAATTGGAAGTTGTCAAAAATGATATG
>NW_006408659.1:3230424-3231499 GCF_000296735.1 Chrysochloris asiatica | reverse complement strand
AAAGTCAGTGATGATGAAATTCTGCAGTCTAAAATTGATCAAACATTCAATCAAGATGCATTGATAATTACTGGTGATTGGAATGTGAAGTTGGCAACAAAGAGGAAGAATCAATAATGGAAAACGTAGCTTTGGTTATAGAAATGATGCTGGAGATTACATGATAGAAATTTTCAAGACCAAAAAAGTATTCATTGCAAAAACGTTTTTAAAACAACATAGAAAGTGACTATACACGTGACCTCACCAGATGGAATACACAGGAATCAAATTGAGTACATTTGTGGTAAGAGACAATGTAAAAGCTCAATGTCATCAGTGAAAGGCCAGGGGCAGACTGTGGAACGGATCATCAATTGCTCATGTGCAAGTTCAGGCTGAAGCTGAAGAAAATTAAAACAACTCCACAAGTGCTGAAATATGACTTTAAGTATATCCCATCTGACTTTAGAGATCATCTCAAGAATAGATTTGATGCATTAGACATTAATTGTCTAAGACCAGAAGAATTGTGGGATAACATCAAGAGTACAATACAAGAAAAAAGCAAAATATCATGTAAAAGACAGAAAAGAAAAAAAAGACAAAAATGTATATCAGAAGAGAATTTGAAACTTGCTCTTGAGTATAGAGAAGCTAAAACACATGGAAGACATGGGGAGGTAAAATAGGTGAATATAAAATTTCAAAGGGTAACAAAGTCATGTATTATAATGAAAATGTGCAAAGACCTGAAGTTAGAAAGTCAAAAAGAAAGAATTTCTTTTTGAGCATTTCTCAAGCTGAACGAACTGAAGAAAAAAGTCAAGTCTTAACTTACAATATTGAAGGAGTCTATGGGCAAAATATTGAATGATGCAGAAAATATCAAAAGAAGATGAAAGGAATACAAAGAATTACTGTGCCTAAAAGAAATGGTCAGTGTTCAGCCATTTCAAGAGGTATTCTATGATCAAGAACTGATGGTACTGTAAGACGAAGTCTAAGCTGCAATGAAGGTACTGGAGGAAAACAAGACTCTAGGAATTCATGGAATGCAAATTGAAATCTTTCAACAGACTGATGCAGCACTGGG
>NW_006408659.1:3179633-3229749 GCF_000296735.1 Chrysochloris asiatica | reverse complement strand
TCATGATAAATGGAGAAAAGATTGAAATGATCAAATATTTCATTTTGCTTGGATCCATAATCAACATTCATGAAAGCAACAGTCAAGGAATCAAACATAATATTGTATTAGGTAAATCTGCTGCAAAAGAACTCTAAAGGGTTAAAGAGCAAAGGTATCAATCAGTTTGAGTATTAAAATGCACCTGATCCAAGTCATGATATTTTTAATTGCCTCATATACATGTGAAAATTAACAAGGAAGACCAGAGAAGAGTCAATGTCTTTGAATTGTGGTGTTGGAGAAGAATATTAAATGTACCATCGACTGCCAGTTAAGCAAGCAAATCTCTAGGGAGAGGTACAGCCAGAATACTTTTTAGAAACCAGGATGGCAAGATTTCATCTCTTATACTTTTCACAGGAAATCAGGAGGGACCATTTGCTGGAGAAGAATATCATGCTTGGTAATAGGTCATTGAAAAAGCAGAAGGCCCTCAACAAGATGGAATGATACAGTGGCAGCAGCAATGGGCTCAAACATAATAACAATTGTATGAATGGTGCAGGACTGGGCAGTGTTTCAGTCTCTCAGGTTACTATTAGTTGTAATCAACTTGATGGCTCTTAGCAACAACAACAACAAATCTCTCTACATCTCTTCTGAATTCAGCTTGAATTTCTGTTAGTTCCTTGCCAATGTACTGCTGCAATCATTTTTGAGATTTTCTTCAGGATAATTTTACTTGTACATGATACTAACGATGTTGTTTAACCATTTCCATTCTCGATAGCTTTTCTTTGAAATGGGTCTTCCAATTTTCTTGGCATAATTAAGTGAGCGGTCCTAGCCTTGCATCTGTTTGTTGAATCATCTTAATTGTTAATCCATCAACCCAGGAGCCTTTCTTTTCATTGATGACTTCAGTGCAGCTTGGACTTATTCTTTCAAAATCTTAGTTCTTAATCATATATTATCTCTTTGAATGATTGGAAATTGACTGGTTCTTTTTTCTATAGTGAGTCTTTGTACCCATTTCATCATTTAGTATTTTACCCATGGAATTTTTCAGTATTTCAAATAGTGGCTTAAAGTGTCTCTTCAGTTTTTTCCCCTTTAGAAACTCCATGGGGGCAGTTCTAGTTTGTTCTATATTGTTGCTCTAAGTCAGAATGGATTCCACAGCAACAGGTTAAGATGAAGAAGGTAGCATTTCTAATGTGCATGGAAGCCTCAGTGCTACTATTAGCTTATTTGTTTATTTATTCAACACCTATTTTTATGTGTCAAGCTTTGAACTAGGCAAAAAAAAGTTGCCATTCCTTGCTTATGGGGCTCCAATTGTAGTAGGACTAACTCTACTCTACTGTTAGTACAAAAGGAAAGATGTATTGAAGACTTTTAATGATTGAAGGGATGTTTTAAGCGATGCTTCAGGAATGTGGCAGATCAGAAAGTTGGGTGAGGAATAGACTAGAGACAAGTAGAATTGTAAGCACAAGGAGATAACAACAGGGCTTAAGTAGTTCATCAGAAAATATGAGTGAGCACATATTCTGGGCCTGTCTTTTTGCTAGATAATGAAACAGATAAATGAAGTGGAGGCCCTTGGAAAGCTGAGATTCAGCTTGGCCAACCATCCAAAAATAAGGATCCAGATCATTTTTGCCTTCTTTGTATTATGATCAAGAACCATCTTAAAGGGCATTCGCTGTTAAGAACAATGACATTATTTGAGGGACTTCAAAAAGTTCCTGGGAAAGTTCCAGTATCTTTTAGTTACATTTTTCCATGAACTTTTTGAAGCCCATTCATACTAATGGGAAATAGTTCCTCTAACTTCAAATAAAAAGTCAGCACTTAAATATATATAGTGGGAAAATGCCAAAGCTATCATTTAAGGAATTTGTGTTCTTGTCTGAAATCTATCTTTATCTAGACGTGTCTCTTTGAAGAGACTGCTTGCTTTGGAGAGCAGGGTCAAAGTTTGTTTATCTCTCTTATTAGATAATAAAGTTTGTCCTATCTACCAAACAGAATAGTGAGGAACAAATAAACTCAGAGATGTGAGAATATTTTGAAACAGGAAAAGTGCTTATATGAGGTGTTATTATTAAGAACTTTCACACAAAACCAAATCAACAAGCATAAATTTGAAGCCACAGAAAGTCATCAGATCTGGATTTGTAGTTAATCTACCAAGACTTTTGAGAAGAACACATAGCCATTTCGTGGATCAGATCACACTTTTTCGTGGACTGATATTTGTATATAGATTATGATGATAGAAATGGAGTCCTGGTACGATAGTGGATTGATTAAGCGTTGGACTGTTAACCTTAAGGTCAGTAGTTCAAACCCATCAGTTGCTCCAAGGGAGAAAAATGAGACAGTTTGCATCCAAAAAGATTTACAACCTAAGAAACCCAATGGAGCTGTTCTACTTTGTCCGTTGTTAAGAGCTATCGAGTCAGTTCCGACTGCCAGCAAACCCATATAGAGTTTCCGAGGAGCAGTTGGTGGGTTTGAACTACTGACCTTGTGATTCACAGTCCCTTGTGAGCCATAGCTCCACACTAGAAGTCCTGTAGGAATGCTTTAAGTCAAAATCAACTCAGAAGTAGGTTTTGGCTTTGATTTATGACGGGAGAACAATATTTACAATCAAATATGGAATAAGAATGCATGACTGTTTGTAATCTAAAATGAGAACATATATAGAAATACTGGCACCACGGCTGTAAAAAAAACAGGATAAAATAGATAATGAACTATCAAAGTTTGAATATGATGCAAAAAATACAGGGTTACTTGGCAAATGTAGTAGGGAAGTTTGTGCCTGAGTAAAAATAATTGAAAAAGAAACATTTAATAATTTCTAAAAGCAGACAGATAGATTTTAGTCAGCCACCGGGTATTAAAGCCATCTACACTTCCTTTCTCTGAGCTAGTCTATCAGAACTCACCTAAGGCTCAGAATATCCTAATACATATGAACCAAGGAAATAACTTCTCAATGATGTGCTTGGAAGTGATTCATAAAGGTGCTAATTCATTGGACCAGTAGTGTTCCATTAAGAGTGTGGATTTAATGATGATGAATGTATTCCCAACAACCTAATCCCAGTGGTATCTGAACGTATGAGTGCCAGATCCTGCCTAATTGACACTTGACTCACTAGGATGAGCTTGGTGGTTGTGCTTACCGCCATACACGTTGTCCAGTTTCTCCATCATAACTGTATGAAGACTCCACCTGGATTTAGAGTCCATCTGTCTTCTCACTCACGACTTGTAGTTACCCCTCTGTGTTGCATGGTTTTGAGAGATGGCATTTGCATGTGTTTGGCTTTTATTTCTTTTTAAGCTAACCTACAGGTTTTCTGCAAAATCTCCAAAATAATGTCACATCTCTGTTCAGCCTTGCTTTTGCTCTCATGGTTGCATAACAAATTTTCTGTTCAGTTCTTTTCTTCTTCTTCTTTAAAATTTGACTTGTATTTAGAGAATAAAAATACTAACGGATGTCTTTAAATGACTTGCTGAGAGATTAGAATTTAAATGAAGTCTGGAAAGGAATTTTGGACCTTGACAGACAAATTCTAATCAAAGAACTAATCCTCACGCCTCTGACAGATGGGCCTTTTGCCCTGCCTGAGCCCAGCTTCTTTTAACAGAAAGATTAAAGTAACACATTTTAGAGAGATAAGTAATTCATGGGAAAAACTGTTCCTTGGTCACATTCAGGGCTATTTTTAGGACTAGTGTGGTGCACAGATTGAAGTCAGCTGCCAAGGAATCAAGCCCCCTCCTTTCCATCTTCCATCTTTCATCCTGGCCGGTATTGGCAAAGCTCTGTGGATAAATATCATCAGTTGCACTCACCACTATCTGTCTTTACAAAATCGTGGTACAGCCTCCAGATCAGCTCTCCCACAAAGTGCCTCTGAGGCCTCAGACTAGCTCCTTTCCTTTCTAAGCCTCACTTTACTCAACTGAAAATGGGAAGTGAAAAACATCTGTCTATAGCATACATATGGTAAGTGCTCAAGTGATGATAGTTCCCCTCCTCCCATTAATATTATGTCTACTATTATTAACCTTCCCCTTGTACTAGATAAAGGAGTCCCAGTGGCACAGTGGATTTAGTGTTGGGCTGCTAGCTGAAAGGATAACAGTTTGAACACACCAGGCGCTCCGCTCCGCAGGAGGAAGATGAGACTGTCTGCTTCTGTCAAGATTTTCAGTGTTGTAAACCCTAGAACACAGTCCTCCTCTGTCTTATAGGGACACTGTGAGTCAGAATTGACTATGGGTTTGGTTTGGTTTTGTTTTTGGACTGGATTATGAACAGTAGCTGCTATAGCAGGAGGACATAGTGGTTAATGACATGGAACACAAAGTTTGAGTGTCTGAGTTCAAATCCTAACTTATCCACTTATTTGCTCTGTGACTTACCTCCATTTTTTCATCTATAGCCGATTATCCAAAGGCTGTTGATTCAGTTCTAACTCATGGTGACTGTATGTGTGTCAGAGTGAAACTGTGCTCAGTGGGGTTGTCAGTAGCTGAATTTAAGGATCACCAGATCTTTCTTATGTGGTGCCTATCGGTAGACTAGAATTGGGTTAACAGAAAAGTATGTTAACCCTGTGCACCATTCAGGGACCTGTCTCAACTATAAAACAAGTATAAAGTAGTATCCATCTCATAGTTTCATTATGAAGGGGAAAGAAGTGAATATTTGCATACTGTCAGCAGCACGTAAATGTGTGTTAAATACTAACCATTGAGGAATCCCTAGTGACTGACTCTTCCAGGTCCTAAACCATTCTGCGCTCTTGTCTTTCCCCAACCTTGCCACATTATTTCACACTTTATTTGGACTCATTTGGTGGTTACTAATGGTGTAGGAGTCCTGGTGTGGCACTGTGAGTTAACGTGCCAGACTGCAAAGCCATTTGAACTGAAAGGTTGGCGGTTCACACTCACCAGCTGCTCCTCAGAAACACTATACAGGGTTGCTCTGGGTCAGAATCGACTCGACAGCACTTAATAACAACAATGGTGTAGCACTGCTGGATGATGCACTGGACCAAAAGGTCAGTTTGAGCTACAAGGTCGGCGGTTCAAATCCACCATGCTCCACAGAAACCCTATACAGGATTGCTATGAATTGGAACAGCCTCGATGGCATTTAACAGCAATAACAATGTCTTACAGGTTACAGTTTATTATTTGCACAGTTTGTGTTATTTACAGTTTGACCCTACTTTTGAAAAATATCATTACCCAAGGAGTAACCCAAAACAAACCTTGACAATAGAGAAGATATTTTCAGAGATTCAAGGTCAACGGGTCCTATCCACTCAATAATGTTTTGTTTTGTTTTTTAACACTGAGCACGAGGAAGAGTAAGGAGCAGAACATAGACTCTGGAATCAGACTTTGGGGTTGAAATCCCCACTCTGACCCTTGGCACCTGCATGACTTTGGCCGTGTTACTTAACCTCTTTGTACCTCAGTTCCGTAACTGGCCAAATCAGGTAGGATCATAGTACTTAACTCTCAGTGTCACTGTGGAGATGCAGTGAGTAAATACATGCAGATGACTCAGGATAATGCTGGCCCTATGCAAATGATTGCTGCTTTTATGGTCAGGTGCCAATCACAGTGCATGCCATGGCCTTTTTCTGCCTTTGTCCCACCCCCTTTCTTCCTCTGAATTGAAGACCCTGAATAAAGTCTTTGGAGGTTGAGACTCACTGACTGCTTCAATAGCTCACTCCCTCTCTTCTGATGATCTTGATACCAAAACCCCCATATTGGTATGCCACTATTGTGATCCCCTCTCCCTTCAAAACCATACATCTTCCATATGGATACTGGAATTTTTGTGAAGGTCTCAAAGGCTTTGTTTCTCTTTTTCATTCTTTCCTATCTATCCTGCTTGCACTTAATATGATAACATAGTTCCTTTCAAGTCAGATTCCATTTTAAAAATACAAAAACTGGACTGTGTGTATATACACAACCAACCAAATGTCTTTGCCTTGACTGAGTCTCCATGATCTTCTTTTTCCTTTCTGACTTCACTCCTGCCTTTACATTCACTTTTAGGACTAGTTTAGGAACACTGTCACATCAGTTCTTTGATACTATGGTGAGGTCATTTCCTAGGTAACCAGATCAGTAAGAAATACATACCAAGCAGGTAAGAATCTGAATGGGGGACTTTAAAGCACATTATCAGTGTGTCATTCTATTTAGGGATTCACTTTTGACCATGCCATTGTTCTTTGTCCCTCCCCTGAGTCAAGGAGCGCCTATAAGCCTAATGAGAGACAATGGTGCTGGGGACTCACCACTGGACTCCAATGTTTTAGTCCAAATGAGAAGCATCTACTTGCGTCCCCTGACTTTATTGAAAGTCACTTTTATTAGCTTCTGGGTAGAAGGTGAGGACCTATGGATGTATTTCAGATGTATCTTCCATTTGTGAATTTTAGAAGTTGTTCTAAAGGAAGCTAAGAGGAAAGAGTATTGACAAGGGTAGGTAACTTGCCATATGCAATGCATTGCAGCACAATGAACACATCCATTGCCCTATTCTGAAATAGCCTACTCTTCTTTGACTATTGGAGTCCTGGTGTGGCGCTGTGGGCTAATGCATCAGACTGCAAAGTTGTTTGAACTGCAAGGTTGGTGGTTCAAGCTCACCAGCGGCTCCTTGGAAACCCTATATAGGGTCACTATGGGTCGGAATCGACTCGACGCACTTAACAACAACAACAACTTTGACTATTAGTGCTTCTGCCAGGATCAAGGCAGGCATAGTAAGTAAAGATGTTCTCAATTTCTCTAGAACGTCTGTCCCTTGACCTTAATGTTACCATTGGTCAATGCTGGCCAGGCATGTTGGTACTGATTTGTAAACTGTCCAACGGTTGATAGTTCAAACCCACTAGCTGCTGAGCAGGAGAAAGAGGTAGCAGTCTGGTGTCGTAAAGATTACAGTTGTAGAAACGCTATGGGCCAGTTCTAATCTGTCCTGTTAGGACCCTTAGCAGTCTAAATGAACTCAATGAAAACAAAGTTGGATTTGATGTATGATGCAGAGAGCTCTGGTGGCGTAGTGGTTAAGCACTTAGCCGCTAAGTGGATGTCCAGCAGCTCAATTTCACCAGCTGCTCCATGGGAGAAAGATGTGACAGTATGAATCCATAAAGATTTACAATCTGCAAACCCCTATGGGCAGTTCTATTCTGTTTTATAGGGTGCCAGCCACAGCAATGGGTTTGGTGGTGGGTTTTGTTTTGTTTGTGTGTATATTTTAATTGTTTGATGTAAAATATTTAAGGATTTTAGTTGTCATGATTAAACACAAAAATGCATTCATTTGGTGTGAATGGTGATGGTTATGTACCATGGAGTTAGTCTGACTCCTAGCAACCCGGTATAGGCTTTCTGAGGCTGTATTCTTTATGGGACCAGAAAATCTCATCTTTCTCTCATGGGGTTGCTGGTAATTTTCAAACTACTGACCTTGTGGTTATCAGTCCAACTTGTAACCCACTATGTGTGAATATGCCATAATATTAATAGTTTAGAGTATTAATAGTCATTATTCAACTATTTTTTATTGACTACTTATGGATAAGGCACAGTTTGGGTTGTAAGGCTACAACAGTGAATAGAAGTAAGTCCTTTGTGTTGGACTTCGCGCTGAGTACCCGTGTCTCTTTCCTGGAGATCTCTTTGGCTGCTAGAGCCTTTCTGCCAATAAGTATAGCAGTTACTAGTGCTGAAAAATCAGTGACCCTTATTAGCACTCCTCAACCAATGCTTGGTGCTACGTGGTATGCAAATACTCCAGCTCCATCTTGTCTTAAATGGGATCATTTTCAAGTACATGCCTTACCCCATTGGTTCCCAACTGGATTCAACTCCAATACCTGTGGTGGTGATTTGCCTGATATTCTCACTCATTATTGGCAGCCTTCTTTTCCCAATCTCACATTCCCATTTCCCTACCTGTGTTACCTAGATAGCGCCTTCCCAATAAACTACTACCGAAATCCTCTTCTCAGCGTCTGATGCCAGAGAAACTCAAATTAACATATTCTGCCCTCATGAAATTGACAATTTGTAGGAGCAGACTAAAGTTAAAAATCAGTAAATCTATAGAATGATAGATGGTGACAAATGTCAAGCTGTATAGAAAATAGAGGTTGTGACTAGGGGGGTCAGGGAAAACTTCATGATATGGTGACATTTTAGGTAGATTCTCAGTGCACACTCTTTCCTTTAGATCTTAATTTCTAGTTTGAAGGAGGATGATAATCTAACCATTAAGATTTACTTGGTGCCCAAACATGAGAAGAAAGCTTCTTATCTATCCAAGCTGGCAACCCCTGAGATAACCTCATTTCTTTCCAGTCTTGGTCACTGATTGTCCTTTTCAGGACCACCAGTTCAATCAGATCCTGCCAGACCTGTTTGACCTAATGGGAGGTTCTCTAAGACTTGGATCTACTTAGACCATGAAGACATCTCAGCTGCTGCTGCTGCTGACCACTAGGAGCGCTAGGGCTTTCCGTTTTCTGGAAAACATTCACAAGGTTTTTTCTTCACAACGTCTGACTTGTCTGTGACCTCCCTTAGATTTAGGTACAAGGTAGCCTCTTTATATGAGTGCCCTTATGGGGAGAAATACTGCTAGGACCACTACTGTAAAAGACTAAGAAAAATAACCCATACTAAAGGGGGTGGGATTCTTTGTTGGTTACTGGGACGTGGGAGGTGGGGGGAGGGGGGTGGGAAAAGTGGAGCACAGGGCAAGGAATAGACACAGGATAGTTTGGGTTCTAGGGAGGCAGGGGCAATACACAAGAAAGGGCAGGGGAATGGAAGAACAAAGCAGATGGGAAAACAGTTAGGCAGGTTTGCATGGGTTAAGTGTGACAGAGGTAAATAATGATGTATGCACAACCTTGGAAAAACAGGGCTCTGGGATACAGGGATTGAGAAATGGTTGGAATGAGGAAAAGGGGGGAAATAATGTTAAGATGCTTGGCTGTCTTTTGATTCTTTGTTTCCCTGGCATACCATTATAAACTAGACACTTAAGGAGCAGAGAAAGGAATAGCCAGAAATATCACCATAGAATAGGCATAGATGGCTATTCCTTATACAGGCTACCATACCTATTACATAGAGCACTCTTGTGAGATTGACAAGAAGAGTCAAGGTTCCCAGCAGCTTCCTGTTTGATAAATGCTTTACGTGCAGACTGCTACTGTGACTTGACACTCTGCATTCTGCGTAGTCAAATACATAAGTTCCTGGGTGGTGCAAACAGTTAACAAACTCAGCTGCTAATTAAAAAGTTGAAGGTTCCAGTCCACAGACTTGCCTTAATAAAAATCAGGCACTGAAGATCCATGGAGCACAGATTTTTTTTAACGTTTTTATTGTGAATTATGTGATAGTTTATATGGCAGAACATTAGCTTTACATTCATCCTATCATATTTCTTTTCATTGCAGTTATTACAATCCTGCATGCATCATCAAACAACCAAAGGTTACAGCATGCACGCCTTCTCCCCCACCGCCTGCACACAGCCCTTCTCCCTCCCTAAACCTAGCGTCCCCAGCCACTCCTTCTCTCCATGTCATCATCTCTACCTCTATCCCTGGCATCACTGCTTCTCTGGATAGGGCTCCGCACTTCACTTTTCTCCCTTGATGGTTCCAGGGACCTCTGCTCCTGGAAAGCAAAATCAACCACTCCCCTCCTTTTGTTACAAAACATCTACCTTTACATTTGCAACATTCACAGTCAGTCCTGATGGCATTCATTCCCTATTGAACCACAAGAGTCTTATTTCTACCTCCTTTCATCAGCCCTGTCCAGTCAGGTTGGAGACCACTCAGTGGAGATTCTACCTTTCCCTGTACCCTCTGGAACTAGGTTCCCTGTTGAAAGCTTGTAAACCAGTCACTTCTTGCCTTTGTAGCCCCTGCATTTTGGGTAGCCAATGTCTAAGTTCATACTTGTCAACCCTGTATAAAAAGGGGGTGGGAATGATCCTCACTTTAAAGATTCATTTGCCCCTTCGCCCTACTGCATCCACAAATAAAGTTCAAGTTAATCAAATTGTAGTGGATTACTCTTTTTCCTCTTCTTTCTTCCTCTAGTGGTGTTCTGATCATCCAAGCTTTAAAGCCAGGTCAAATGGGTACTATATGCAAGTGTGGGTGTTCTTGTGCATCTCCCCTCACTTCATATGAACTGGATGCTTCACACTCCACTCTAGTCCTCTGGGGCCATGTCCCTGGTCTCAGGAGTCCCCAGGTCTTGCCATACTGCTGGCCAACCAGATCTCAATCTAGGTTAACAGGAGTCTATTGTATGTGGTCGGACTTAGCTCACAACTTCATTGCTGTTTTTCCCCCACTTCCCCTTGTCAGCAGCAAGACCACATGCCTGCTAGTGTATTCACCTTGATTTTTAGTCTTGGAAGGGGATTTGCCTTGAGGGGACCTGACCACTTGCCTTGATGGCTCCCAGGGATCAACTTTCTTGTTCTTGTAGTAGTCAATCAGACTGCTGTTGTTGTTTTTTCCTGCTGGTCTTTCTTTAAAGTATCTTCTGTTCATCTAGTTGTTCCAGGCTTGTCTGTTGTCCTTTCAAGTGGAAATTTCCCACCTCAGAAGATTTTGGATGGGGATCAAAAACATAGTTTTTTGACACACATGGATCACGATGAGTTGGAATTAGCTCAGTGGCAACTGATTTATTGGTTAATGAAAAAAATATAGCAATAAAAACTTGACAAAAATGACCTCTACAGAGCTGTCTGTGTTGAGATATTAATCACTGGAAACTCTTCTTTGGAAACGTACAAATAAGAGAAAGTCAGGGGCCTTAACGTAAGTCTCTGACCTAGCAAAAAAGTTCATGGCAGAAGGCATTAAGTTTTTCCTATTTCATTTAATTTTTTCTCAGAATGTAAGGATCTGAGAATAAGAATATGAAATCTGGCTTTTTAAATTATCTACAGTATAATGTAATAAAAGATCATGGAATTTCAGAAAAAGTACGATGGATTGAACTTAGCCATTTCTTTCTTGTCATGACACTCAAATTGTAGTTTGAAAGAAATGAAAAAGAACCTGGGTGAGCTTCGGCCCCTGGTGAGCTATGGCCCAGGAGAAGCCCCAATATCCAAGCAAAGGAAGAATTATGGAAGTATATTCAAAACCTCATGTCTCAAGATACTCGATCGCAGTGAAGAGTTTGGGATGGGAGGTGGGAAGGGGTTGTGCCACTGTTACCTTGAAACTGTGAATTATGTAATTGTTCAAACAGACAAAAATCTATGATGGTTAGGGGGTTATTATCCTTGGGCTAGAGGGCAGACACATGTTGATATAGGTGACAGGGCAGACAGACAACACATAACAAGAGGGAAGTTAGCAGAGGAAAGATAACAGGAGATGCAGGGAAGAATGAGATAGTTAAGTGAATAGAGAGGTAAATGCTGTTAACTGTTGGTATATGGAGGAGACTGCAAACATGTAATGAAGCAGAGTACATGATTTGTTGAATTTAAAACTGATAATCTTCTTTGTAAACCTTCACTCAATTCACAATAAAAAATGAAGAAAAAGCCTAGAGTCAAGGAGAAACAAAAATAATATTATTTTGGCAGCAAACCAAGAAATGGGTGTGTTTACTACTATAACAACCAGAAAAGGCTGATCATACATTTTGATATAGTGTGGAAAGCTGGGAGCCAAACTGAGTTATTCCACAAAAACATCAAAGTATCAGTATCATAGGTGGTGCAAGCTCTCTCTGGAAGTGAGATTTAAAGTGGGAGCTAGAATAAGGAGGACTGATTGACATGTTTTTAAGGAATCGACAGAATTATTACCTGGGAGAAGACCCAGTTTATTTTCTGGAGACAAGAAAACCGTGTCTGAGGATGACCTAAGGCCTGGGTAAAGGCCGGAGTAACATTTGAAAACAAAGAGATAAAATGATCAGAAGCTTAGTGGTTGCTGATACCTCCAGCCCCATTCAGCTCTCAAACACTGACACAGAGTCATTCTTTAACTCTCCTGGTGGGCTCCTCAAGAAGGCAAGAAAGAAAAATCCCTCTACAATGATGTCTTAGCAACATTCATAATTTTCAAGGCACCAGTGTACTCAAAAACCTAATCAGCATTTTATACTCCCAATTTTAAAGAGGAGCTGTTGTTGTTAAGTGCTATCAAGGTGATTACGACCCATAGCGACCCTGCATAGGTTTCCATGGAGAAGCTGGTGAGCTTGAACCACCGACCTTGCAGTTCAAACAACTTTGCAGTCTGACACATTAGCCCACAGCACCACACCAGGACTCTGAAAGATGAACATACCACTAAAAATTGCTAGATAGCTGAAGAACAATTTCTAGATATCTGATGAAAAATCTTTTAAAAAGTAAAAATAATCATGCCCCCCCCCCAAAAAAAAAAACAATCATGGAGGAACATTTTTTTATTTTTCTAACAAGTCATGATTATTTTCAATCATCTTGTTTTTCTTGTTCTCATCATTGTTTGTATGTGGGGTGAAGAGTCCATTCTGACTCATAGTAATCCTATGCACAACAGAATGAAACTGACTAGTCCTGTCTTATTCTCACAATGACTGTTAAGCTTGAGCCCATTGTTGCCATCACTGTGCCAATGCACCTCCTTGGAGGTCTTCCACTTTTTCGCTGGTCCTCCATTTTACCTAACCTGATGTCTTTTTCCAGGGACGTGTCCTTCCTGATAATATATCCATCAAGTCAGTTCTGACATATAGCAACCCTGTATGGGGTTTCCAAGGAGTGACTGGTGGGTTTGAACTGTCATCCTTGTGGTTGGCAGTCCAGTGCTTATCCTACAGAACCACAATAGGACTAATCACCTTATATGCATGTAAAAGCTAGACAAAGACCTTATTCACTGTCCAGCTTTCACATGCCTATGAGGTTATTAAAAATACCATAGCTTGGGTCAGGCACACCCTGCAGGAGTAAACAACCTCATCTTTCACCTGCTGAGTGGATGTTGAATTTGAACTGCTGACCTTGGATTTAGCATTCTAACACTTAACTCACTGAGCCAACAGAACCCCTTCAAGGACAGAAGGACATTTTCATTCTCTGAATGTAATGGTGGCATAACCCTTACCAGCAAGACCACTTGAGTGGCTCTTAAAGTTGTGCTTTTTTACCTTTAATTCTCATTTATGTTTCCCCTAGATCAATCATGGAAAATAAGTTCTCTGATCAACTGATAATGGCTAAGTGGAGTACTGTACATATGGAAATAGTTGAAATGGAGCCTGAGGCTGTGCCCAGGCTGAATAGATTGATTGATTATTGATGTCTGTCATGATCAGGGCAGAAGGAACTTATAGCATGAATGCCTTGAATTTTACCAGTTACAACCTTCATTTTTACTATGGTGCATTCCTGGATACGCTGTAAAATAAATCAGTTGTTTTAGCCCTTGGTGGAGGGGTGGAGGTGGGGAATCCAAATACTGTGGAATGCCTTGATTTCTTTTAATAATGACATCCAAGATTTTCAAAGTAAGATACCAGAAATTCTAAACTTCTCTAGTAATTTTAAATTTTAGTTTTATTAAAATCACAGATCAATACAATTTAAAACTGGAAGAGAACTTAGAGATTTTTATGATAGAACACTATCATTTTCAAAATAAAGCCAAGAAGCCATAAAGATAATAGAGGAAGTAAACAAGATAATCCAGTTGTGTCCCACTTGACCAAATATGTAGGTCTTTTGATTGTTTCTACTATAGATTTTACTTTATTCAATTTTATTAATTACACATGATTTTTAAGACATCGAAGTATAAAGATAAAATAGGCATCACAAAAAGAACAGAAATCTGAAACATATGTTTAACATAACAAGTTTAATTAGTGCTTATATGCTGATTAAAAAACAACCTGAATTAAACATATACAATATTTTTAAAGGGAGAGTTTTTAGATACAATGTAAGTCATTTATATTTTGTTTTGAAAATGAAGAAAACAGCTAATCTACAGTGCTGTTTGCACTGGAAGCTTTTATTTTCTGGAATTTTGTCTATAATTAGAAAAGACCATCAAAATATCCCTTTGATTGTCAGTGCATCTTAGTATTCGAAGGGATAAATCTGATATCAGTTGTGCATTGGCGGTGAGTTATGTCTAAAGCTAGCACCTGAGCTCATTTCCTTTATGTTTTCTCTTGGAAGTAGGCCACTTTTTGTTGTTGTTGTTGTTTTTCTTTTTCCTACTCTCACTTCCCTCCTTCCCCACCCCCACAAAAAGAATTAAAGGGCAAACTTAAAATACAAAATAAGGCCTTTAACATATATGCATGTCTAGTCAGTTCCAACTCACAGCTCCACACAGTATTCTGGGTTTTCACTACTGACCTTTTATTTAGCAGTTTTTTTAGCAGTTCAATGTCTAACTTACTGTGTTATCATGCTTCTTTGTATTTGTGGCATAATGTTCTTCATAAAATCCATTTTCTTGGATTATTTGCTCAGTATACATCCTGTTGTGGTGCTGTGGGTTAATGTGCTGTATTGCCAGGTCAACTTTGAACTGCAAAGTCGGCAGTTCAAGTTCATCAGCCACTTCTCAGAAACCCTATACAGGGTCACTATAAGTTGATACCTTCTCAAGAGCACTTAACAACAACATATGGGATGAGTATGGTGAAATGATACAAGAAAGAAGTGGAAATCTGATACAATTTGATGAACTTGACCTACCCCTATGAATGCAGTAGCTCAAAAGAGGTAACAAATCTTTACAGCAAGGATCGTTCCCAGCCCCTCCATACACAGAGTAGACAGGGATGAGCAACTTGGACATTGGCTACCCAAGTGGGGGGACTACAAAGGCAAGAAATGACTGGCTTACAAGCTTTCAAAAGGGAACCTAGATCCAGAGGAAACTGAGGAAGGTAGAATCTCCAGTGAGTACTATCCAATCTGTGTAGGTGGGGCTGATGAAAGGAAATACGGATAGGTCTCTTGTGATACAATGGTGAATAGTTGTTATCAGGACTCTTGTGAGGTTTGGAAATGTAAAGATAGACATTTTGTAGCAAGGAGGGGAGTGATTGACTTTGCAGTCTAGGAGCAGAAGTCACTGGGACCATCAAGGGAGAAGCGCAGAGAGTGGGACCCTACCCAGAGAAGCAGTGATGCCAGAGATGGGGGCAGAGAGGATGATGTGGAGAAATGGAGCGGCTAGGGACTTTAGACCCAGAGAGGGAGAGGGGCTGTGTGCTGACAACTGAAGTGGGGGTGGGGTGGGGACAGGTGGCAGGCTTGCAGGGTATACCCTTGGTTTGGTTGATGATGCATGGAGGGGATTGTAACCATGGCAATGAAACAATATATGATAGGATGAATGTAAAACTAATGTCCTCCCATGTAAACTACCACATAATTCACAATAAAACATTAAAAAAGTGAAAATGAAAAGAAAAAAAAAAAAATTGCCATGGGCTGCCAAAAAAATCTACAGATCCATGTTGGAAGAAGTGCACCCAGAGTGCTCCTTGGAGGCCAGGATGGCCAAACTCGGTTTCTCATACTTCGGACATATTGTCAGGAGGGACCAGTCACTGGAGAAGGATATCATGTTTGGTAAGGTGGAGGGTCAGAGGAAAAGAGGAAGACCCCCAGTGAGTGGCAGCATCATTGGGCTCAATCATGGCAACAATTAGGAGGTTGGCCCAGGATTGGGCAGTGTTTCGTTCTGTTGTACATAGGGTCTCTAAGAGTCGATACCGACTCGATGGCATCCAACAACAACAAAAGTGTGATGGCTGGAGTCCTGGTATGGCACTGTGGGTTCATGTGCTGGACTGCAACATCAGTTTGAACCACAGGTCAACAATTCAAGGTCACTAGCTGCTCCTCGTAAACCTTATGCGTCGAAACCGAATGGACTGCATTTAACAACAAAAGCAACAATGCAATGACTGGAACTGCAATTGGCTTTGCAGGGCCAGATCAAATGATTTTGCAGGCCAGACGTTCCCCACCCCTATTATACAGGATCACCATGAGTCAGAACCGACTCGATGGCACTTAACAACAACAATTAATATTGTCAGGAAAGGAGACTACATTTCTGGTGTTCTTACTAATTTATTTAGAAAACCAGTGTTTTTCTTATCTTAATCCTCAAATTTTTTTATTCTTTTATGTCCCTCGCTAGAAATAGTAAATGGTGACAGCATTATACCATCTATGGGTTATGAAAAGAAAATGAAAAAACTTTGATGGTCTATTCTGTGTCTCCAAGCCTTTTTGAGTCAGAACTATTTTTTAGGATAATTCATTAAGCCAGAAACTTCTGCATGATTACAAACAGACTCCTGCCCCCTTACCACACTCCTCAAAATGATAAACTATCAACTCTTCATCCATAACTTTTCATGGGTTTTTCTTAGCTGTTATATATCTTTGTCTTGTCATTGGTACATAATAAGCCTTGAATATTTAGTACTTTTGTGTGCAAGGCAAAATTTTGGAGGTTGCAAAGTTGATTCCCCATGTCTGCTCACTTGCAGACTATAATCATAAACAGCTTTCCAAACATACTGGTCATTCTTACTCAAGGTTAGTAAACTCCTTCACTAGGCATGTTAAAAATATTTAACATAATTATAGTCCTCAGAAGCACTCCTTCACCTAACTCTTATTTTTCACTGATTTTAATCTATGCTAAAAGTATGTTAAAATTAATTCCTCTGAAATCATATTGAGAAGATAACTCAAAATGTTAATTGAGTTAACATCAACCAGCATTGTATCCAATTTACATGTTTTTCTAGCTTTGGGGTACATAAAAAAATTGGATGGAAAGCATGTACATGTTTGAAAAAATTGTGGACAGATTAAATGAAAAGATAGTGATGTTTTCCCATGATCTTTCGGAATCTCACTTATTTGTATATATCAATGTCTTATGTCCTCCTTTGAATAGTCTTTGTCTTCTTCCTGGTTTTGACACACATTTTTTGAGCATGTTAACAATAATACCTTGGCCTTAATTATAGCATTGTCATTTGAGGATGATTAGCACAAGGTGTGTGTACCCCTATATTTCTGTTCTTCACCAATGATAGACATCAAACTTAATTATACACATGATTTAGAATCTATCTCAAAACCATTTTAAAAAGTGAAAGAAGGTATAAACGTTGACTTATTTATCCTTCTTGCCCTATGGGTATATTATTTTGTGTTTGTTCTGTATGTATGCTTTTAAATGTAGCTCATCAGATCAAAGCATGTTTATTATGACAAGATAACAATCGACAGCCTCAGGGACAAGTCCAACAGTATAGACATGATTTGTTCGGTCATACATACAGTTGTGTACGGCTTGAATTGGCATACCATTAGGAAGAGCAAACAGTTGCCAGTTACTACGTATCCCAGCATTATTGGGGGCATGGTCTGAGTATGTACATCCATCTCGAAAATCTTGTCCCTTTCTTTTCCTAAGCCCTGAAGGCACTTGCATTTATGATTTGTCCTCCTGTTATAGATTGAATTGTATGAAAATGCCATTTGCATAGGTTTGAAACAATTTATTGTTGGCAATTTCATGTGATTTGGCTTAAGCATTAAACAAAAAACAAAATAAGGTATCCTTGATGATCTTTTGTTTCCAAAACAATACGTTTTCAATTGTGAATTGTTAACAGTCATCAGAAAGTATGGACTGGACATCTACTGTCCACAAAGTGTCGTGGTAAACACCACAGGATAAAAAGATGTAAGTGTGTACCCTACTTTGAAGGAGCTTACACTCTTGTTTTTATGGTGTGTACAGTCTAGTTTTAAAGGTAGGGGCTGTACTTGTAGGTAAGCAGTGAAACACGTTAACCTTGGCATTACCAAAGAACTCTACCATATTTGACTGCTTACTACAAACCAAGGAGGTTTGGTTCTACCCAGAGATATCTCTACTCCCAAAATTCTGCCTTTGAAAACCCAGTGGAGAACAGCTCCACTCCAGCCTGCTGAGTCTGCCATGAATCAGAATCAGCTCAAGGCAACTGGTTTAATGTTCTAGCATATGGCAGGCTTTTAGTTTTCAAAAACATCTTTCTTAAATGATTAGAAGCTAGGAAAAAGAGAACAAAGAAGGGAAAGAGGGGAGGATGGAAGAATGAAGACTTTAGTTCAAGAAGTACCTGGCAAGATGAACTTCTCACAGAAAGAAGTAAAACTACGAATAATTTAAATTAAAAAAAAATATAATAAAATTTCATCTCTGAGTTGTATAATAACAAATGGCTTTTAAACCCATCAATTAAAATAGCTTTGTCCCTGAGTGACCCTGGTATTGATATGTTTTCAAAATTGAAATCAGTCAACAAGGAAATATACATGTATCTAAACATTTTTTTTTTTTAAAGAAGAAAATGGCTTCCAAGGCAGTTACCAAGTGTTCTCATGAACAGCTTGATTAGAATGATCATTCTGTTACACAATAGGTTTGTGGAGGTACCTACTCTCTATGGTAGCAAAAGTTCCCATTTATGTTGTGTTTGGAGACCTAGTAGGGCATTGTAGGATAAGTACTGGACTGTTAGCCAAACAATGTGTAGGTGAAATCCACCAATTGCTCCTTGGAACCCCGGTACAGGCTAGCTATGAGTAAAAAAACAATCAGTGGCACTTAACAACAACAACATACCATGCTTATCATTTTATATGCAAGAGAGCATCTTAGGACTTCTTAAGAAATCGCTATTGAGATTATGAAGCAGTTGAATTCTACCAGCAGCTTCACTGGAGATGGCTGAGTCTTTTTTCTGCAAAGATTTACAGCCTGGGAAACCGTATACAGGTTTTCTATGAGGCAGAACTGACTTGACAGCATATAACAGCGCATCAGTGTTGATTTTTAAATAGTTCATAGTACAAATATTCATTTCTGTTTAAGTTTAGGAAGAATTTCTTTTATAAAACTCATCTTCTTATCCTAAGAGCAAATAACCAAATTTTATTACTGTCATTTTCCTTATGCTGGGGAAGAGTTATCTATAATGTTTCTAGAATTTGGGGAAAGCAGTCATCCAGTCATTTCAAGAAGTGTACTGGATGTGGAAACATTTAAAAAGTCTGTGCTTGCTTTACCATTTGCAGATGAAACACTGCTTACCATTCACAAACAAATAATGCTCAAGTCAGTAAAAACTGATTTAGGGAAAAGAAGCACATTCATACAATATTGGTGAAACAAATTATTAGAACTTTAACAGAAAGCAAATTGGTGATGTGCATTAAATGCCTTAAAAATATGTGGTGTTTGAACTAATAATTCTACTTCCGATAATTCATCCTAAAGAGATAATTAGAGAGATATATAAAGATTTAACTATAAGCGTATTCAATATAATGTCACTTACACTAATGAAAAAATGAGAAACAACTCTAATGTCCAGTGAGAATGGGATATTACTTAGTCATTCAAAGGCATGTTATAGTTAAAGAGTTACTTGTATGGAATTGATTTTCATATAATAATGTTCATAATATAATCAGTTAATTAAATTCAGTTAACATATTTAGAAGGATCCCTGGTGTGGCGCTGTAAGATAAGCACTTGATCACAAGGTCATTTTGAACCTCAAGGTTGGTGGTTCAAACCCGCCAGCCACTCTGCAAAAACCATATACAGGGTCACTATGAGTAGAAACTGACTCTATGGCACTTAAAACAACAACAACAATATATTTAGAAAGTTACTAAATCATACAAGTATATATACCTACACATATATGAGTCTCTCATCATAAAATAATTATACACATATGTGTATGTAATTTTACTTCCCAATGGGAATCTGACTTCATAATTTTAACTGTAGTTATCTCTGAAATAAGAGTAAATATATTTAGGAGTTTTGGTTTGGTTTTGTTTTCTTGTATGCTTACATTATTTTCTTTTTTTTTTTCAGTCAGTATATACTACTTTTAATAAGAAAATTATCCCCACAAAGAAACAACTGCTGACCTCCAAACATTAATTGACAAGGACTTTAGTAGCCACAAATGTTCTATTATTATGAGCCTTTGATTGTTAAAGTTGAAGAAACAAGCTGCGGCTATGAACTAAAGTAGTAGGATGGATCACTCTGTGTCTTGTATAAAGATTATTATGATAAAGATAGTCTCAATATTTAACATCGGTCTCCTCAGAAAAAGTATCACACAAGAAAAATTTCAAAGTAGAATTTGAGTAAATAAACTGTGAGGAATGTTTCTTGCATTTGAATTAATTCTAACTATGAATTTTAAAGATCTACTTTTTACGCGTGCTTTAAGTGAAAGTTTGCACCGCAAACTAAGTTCCCTTTTAACAGTTTGTATACAAATTATTCTGTGCCATTGGTTACAGTTTTTACAGTGCATCAACATTCTCATGATTTCCATTATGTTGGTTCTGTTTTTATTGATCTAACTTTCCTACCTCTCCTTGCCTTGTCATCTTTGCTTTGGATTAAATGTTAACTATTTGACCCTCATGTAGATGATTGTTTAATGGGGCACATTACTCATGGGTGACATTGTTTATTTTATAAGCCAATCTATTATTATCTGAAAGGTGGCCTGCTGAAATAACTTCAAATCCAAGTTAAAAGGTGGCAGTCCCAGGGGTTCCTCTAGTCTCTATGGGTCCAGTAGGCCTGGCCCTTTTAAAGAATCTGAGTTTTGTTTTCTAGTTTCCTTCCATTCTATCCTGATTCTCTTCTATTGTGCTGTTGCTCATACGTGGTAGATGGATACCAGCTAGTTCTTCTGGCCTCAGGTTTGAAGAATCTGCAGTCGTTGACTTTCAGTCCTGTCCACTGGTTTCTTCTTTGAACTTTTGATTTCCTTCATTCTCTTTTGCTCCATATGAATGGCCTCCCACAAGCTTTTAAGAACCTAGATGCTTCTCATCAAACTGGCATTTAGAAAGTTATCTTTGTAAGCTATGTTATGCCAACTAAGTTGTCCCCAGTAAAGAACTCCTTTAATATGAACATTCCATTTTCCATTCTTGTTGTTGTTGTTGTTAAGTGCCATCGAGTCGGGTCCGACCCATAGCGACCCTGTACAGGGTTTCCGAGGGTGTAAATCTTTACGGGAGTAGAAAGCCTCATCTTTCTCCCGCGGAGCGGCTGGTAGTTTCGAACCGCTGACCTTAAGGTTCGCAGCCCGATTCGTAACCACTACGCTTTCCATTCTTAGAAGAAACTAATTTCTGGTCATTTTTGTTTTCTGTTTCAGAGAAAATGATCATTGTTTGAAAACACATCTTAATTTTAAATAACAAAACCACTTTTGAATAACTTCTCTGATTATAAAAGAAACATGTTCACAATAGAACATTTGTGAAACTATGAAGAACAAAAATAAAAACAATTAAAAATCATCCTTAATCCTATCACATCAGCAACCTAGGATGGTTGCTGTTGTTGTTGTGAAGTGCCGTCGAATTGGTTCCGACCCATAGTGACCCTGTATAGGGTTTACAAGGAGCACCTGGTGAGCTTGAACCGCCGACCTTGCAGTTCAAACAACTTTGCAGTCTGGCACATTAACCCACAGAGCCACACCAGGACTCCCCTAGGATGGCTAACTATAGAAAAGTTCTGTTCTGCCACACAGTCACTATGAGTCAGAAATTGACTTGGGACTCCTAACAACAAAGTAACATTTTAATGTCTGTGATTTAAGGCGTACATAGATGGCACAAGTGGTTAAGCAGTCAGTTACTAGCTCGGATACTAAAGGTTGAAGTTTGAATCCACCCAGAATCACCTTGAAAGAAAATTCTGGTGACCTGCTTTTGAAATAGAGCCGTTGAAAATCCTATGGGGCACAGTTCTGCTCAGGGGGTTGCCATGAGTGAGAATCAATTCAGAACAACTTTGCTGGCTTATCACTGGCCATCTGTAAAGCTGGTAACAACTCTTACCTTTGAAAACAGAAGGTGGTTAGTCTTTAGCTATTTAAATCCTCTGAAAATCAGTGGGGTCTCTTGCTGCTGTTGCGGCATGCTGTAGAGTCAATTCCGACTCACAGTGATTCTATATAGGGTTTCTGAGGCTACATATCTTTCTTGAAGCAGAAAGTCTCATCTTGCTCCATCTGAGTGACGGGTGGATTTGAACTGCTGACTTTGTGATTGTAACACACTATGCTACCAGGGCTCCTCAGCTGGGGTTTCTATACCTACATAGTTAACTATTCTCTGTAGCATTTGGAGCAAGCAGTAGCGAAATGGCATAATCCTAGACTTCAGGTTAATCTATATTATAGCAAATTGTGGCTGCTGCCCTCCTACTGTAGATATTGACAGTTTTCTAGAGGAAAAAAAAAAAAAAAATGAAAGCAACATGAATAACAGCAACTTGAGAAATAAATTTACATGGCTATCTCTTTATTTCCTGCAGGACAGATATCAGTGGATGGATTCATGCGCTACCTAAGTGGGGAAGAAAATGGAGTTGTTTCACCTGAGAAACTGGATTTGAATGAAGACATGTCTCAGCCTCTGTCTCACTATTTCATTAACTCCTCACACAACACCTACCTCACAGGTATTAATCTATAGTTCTTTAGCTATTAGTTTAACCAGTCTCATCAAATTCCATAATCTCTGCTTTTGTTGTTCAAAAGTGAATGTGTTTTTTTGTTTCCTGTGAAATACGTTTAGGAAGGTAAGAGCCTTCTACCACCCAAAATCTCCATTTTTCAAATCAGTTGTATCTTTTTCACAAAGTATCTCTTTCCTGAGTTTTAAGGTTTCTAAAACAGAAGCTTTCAAAGGGGGTTCTCAAGAAGACAAAGTAAAATATGACAAGGAAATGTGCACATACCTGGCATTAAAAAACCAAAAGGGAAGAACATGCTTGGCATTTCTCCAACTGAAAGACCTGAAGCAATGCAAGTGTTGAATTAGAACAATGAAGGATTCTGTGTACAAAATCAGAGCAGTTAGTGACATCGTGAGTTACCAGTTGACTGCTAACCGCATGCTCAGCAATTGGAATTCACCAGCCACTCCACAGGAGAAGCAAAAACTACCATAAAGATTTACAACCTTGAAAACCCTATACAGGGTCGCTATGAGTCAGAACTGACTTCAAGACACATAACATCAGCAAAAATGTGCAAAGTATTGAAGAATGCATGAAGCATGGAAAGAAGATGGAAGGAATACAGAGTCATTGCACCAAAAAGAATTGGTTGATGTTCAACCATTTCAAGAGGTAACATATGATCAAGAACTTAAGGTACTGAAGAAATAAGTCCAAATTGCACTGAAGACATTGGGGGAAAACAAGACTCCAGGACTGATGAAATACCAACTGAGATGTTTGAACAAACATTTCATCAAAGCAAAAGAAATTTGGAAGAAAGCTACCTAGCCAACTTACCTACTGGAAGAGATCCATATTTATGCCTATTTCAAAGAAAGACATTGGGGAAAAACAAGGCTCCAGGATTGGTGAAATACCAACTGAGACATGTCAACAAACATTTCATCAAAGCTAAAGAAATTTGGAAGGCAGCTGTATAGGTAGCTGTCTTACCTACTGGAAGAGATCCATATTTATGCCTATTCCAAAGAAAGATGATACAAGAGAATGCACCAATTGTCAAAATACCCATTACTAGCATACGTAAGTAAAAATATGCTGAAGATAATTCAAAAACATACACAAGGAACTCCTAAAAATTCAAGCTGGATTCAGAAGAGGATATAGAAATAGGATTGATAATTGCTGATATTAGATGAATCTTGAATGAAAGCACAAAATATCAGAAAGATGTTTATTTGTGCCATTACTTATGCAGAGGCATTCAATTGTGTGGATCATAACAAACTATAGGTAACATTTCAAAGAATGGGAATTCCAGAACTCTTAAATTATGCTCACTATTGTGACAGGAGACTGTCATTTAACAGAACATGGTGATACTGTGTGGTTTAAAATCAGAAAATAATTGTGTCCTTGTACCATACTTAATCTACATGCTGAGCAAATAATCTGAAAAACTGAGCTCTATGAAAGAAAATGCAGCATCAAGACTTGAGGGAGACTCATTAATAAATGGTGTGGCACTGTAGGAGAAACACTCACCCACAAGGTCAGTTTGAACCTCAAGGCGAGTAGTTCAAACTCACCAGCCACTGCTTGGAAACCCTGCGTAAGATCGCTAAGAGTTGGAACTGACTCGTGCATACTTAACAACATTAATAACGTGCAGTATTCAGATAACACAACCTTACTTGTTTAAGGCAAAAAGGACTTGAAGCACTTACAGATGAAGATCAAACCCATAGCCTTTACATAAAGTAAACAGTAATTATCACAACTGGACCAATATGCAGCATAATAATAAACAGAAAAAAAAAATACAAGTTATCAAGGATTTCATTTTACTAGGATCCACAATCAGTACCCATGGAAACAGCAGTCAAGAAATCAAATGATGTATTGCCTTGGACAGATGTGCTGCAAAAGAACTCACTGTTTAAAAGAAAAACAAAACACAGTTGTGACTTTTATAGGACTAACCTGTGCCTGATCCAAGCCATGGTAATTGTCACTGCCTCATATGCATAGGAATGCCGAATAATGAGTAAGGAAGACTCAAAAAAAAATGATGCCTTTGAATTATATAATACTGGTGAGGACTATTGAATATGCCGTGGGCTGCCAGAAGAATGAACAAATTTGTCATGGACTGCTAGGAGGTACCTTAGAAGAGAGGATGCCGAGAGACTTCATCTCACATCTGTTCAAACTGCTATCAGGTGGGCCAGATCCTGGAGAAGGACATTGTACTTTGTGGAGTCTTATACAGTTAGAAGTGAGCATGGTGAGATTCCATCTGACATACTTTGGACCTATTATCAGAGTGGTTACAACAGTGGACTCAAACACAGAAACCACTGAGAGGCTAAAGCAAGATCAGCCAGTGTTTCATTCTGTTTTATATAGGGTCACTATGAGGCAGAAGCCCAGTTCAACAGCAACAACAATATGCATCTAGATTTATAAACTACAGGCCAAGGAAATTTTTGTATGGCTGTACTGATTCTTCAGTAGACTCAAATCACTTACAATCCTACCTCTTTGTCTGTCTGTCCTTCTAAAAAATGACTTAGAGTGTCTGAAGCCCTTAATTGCTTCTACTCAAGATGAATTACTTTTTGTTTAAGACAGAACAGAGCTGTAGAGCAAATCAGATTGAACTGTGAATGGTCTAACTCTTACTTTATTGCGAATAGCACAGTAAAGGAGGACAAAACAATGCATTTGTTAGTTTGATTCTGTAAAGAGAATTGTTATCTATGGGTTTTGGTAGATCGTTGCAAAATTATATGTGGCATTAATCATTCTTCCAACAACCCTCTCTACTCCACCAGGTTTAATAATTTGTTGCAGTGACTGCACAGAACTCCAAGACAATACTCACAGTTAGGAGGTTTATTAGGGAAGTAACAGGTTCCAATAAAAAGTGACAGGACCAGAAAATGCTCAGGGCACAGTTGTTCCAGTCAGTTGCTGATAGACTACCCACAGACCACACCATTCTGCTATAAGCCTAAGCATGAAGGTGCTTGGCTCTAGCTCTGTGGATCAGCAAACCTAGCTCCCCAATTTAAGTACCTAAAGGCACTCCACTCCACAAGCAAAATTCCTGCCCTGAGTCATTCCGTTTTACTTGCTCCATGGACCAGGAAGTCCACTGCTCTGTCTGATGCTTTGGTTGTTGGTTTTACTGCTGCTTCATAACTTTCCATCCCTGGGTCGAAGAGATTCAAAGCATAGAGATCTCAGAGTCCAAAGGATATGGTAGTACAGTGGGAAAGCACTTGGTAGCTATCCAACAGGCCAGAGATTCAAACCTACCAGCTGCTCCTCAGAATGAAGATGTAACAGCTGCTCCCATAAAGACTACGGCCTTGGAAGCCCTGTGGTGCAATTCTACTCTGTCCCATAAAGTCATGATGAGTTGGAATTGACGCAATGGGCAATGGGTTTGGTTTGGTACTTCTTTCATGAGAGCAAAGATCTGATCAAATATGGACACTAGAAGCTTTGACTCAGGAATGCACACACTTAACGTAGCTCAAATTGCCCAAGTTTTTGTGTCTTCATCCCATAGAGTGCTGTGTGAAGAGTTGAAGGCTCACTCTGCTGCCATGTTAGTGATACTGTGATCTAGCTCCCCTAAACTTCTTAAGGGCAGGACCATGTTCTTATATTCTCCACAAAGTCTGAGAGAGCTTTTGTAGTAGTCTACACTTAGCAAATAAGGAGCTCTGGTAGTATAGTGGTTACAAGTCAGGCTGCTACCCACAAGGTCAGCAGTTCAAAACTACCAGCTGTTCTGTGGGAGAAAGATGAGGCTTTCTGCTCCTGTAAAAATTTATAGCCTCGAAAACCCTGTACAGGGTTGCTATGAGTTGGAACCAACTCTATGGCACATAACCACCACCACCACACTTAGAAAATAGTTGATAATGTTTAAGTAAGTGAATACATGAAAGAATGCTAGGAAGTAGGAAAAATGAAAAGGGGCGGACTTTTTACTCTTGATGGATTGATTTTTCTGTTTTTACTCTGTACATTTTGTGTGAGTGCCTGCCTTTGTACAAAGCAGTGCTTTTATAAATGAAGCCATCCCTGACTGGAACCAATTGCCGTGGAGTGGATTCTGACTCAGGATGACTGGACAGGACAGAGTAGAACTATCCCCAGAGGGTTCGAAAAGCTATTATCTTTATGAAAGAGAGCGGCTGGTGGGTTAGAACCGCTGACCTTTTGTTTACCAGCTAAGCACTTAACCATTGTACTACCAGGGCTCCTACATAATAAGTGTTGTTATGAGCCATCAAGTTGGTTCCTACACATGGCAGCCTTATGTAGGATTTCCACGACTGTAAATCTTTCTTCTACCTCATGTGTGATACCTGTATATATATACAGACCTTGTGACGTGAGTCTATGTTCAATGACAAGTTGTTTCCTACTCGAAGTGGTCTGAAAGAGTGTATTTTGGAGATCTTTTCAGTGTTAGGATTTACACGTGTACATCTCAGTCTAAAACTGAAGGGAGTCCTCTAGGGTGTAGGTGACATTTCAGTTGTAGTGAGGAGTTTGTCTTTCTGTTTTTGCTTTTTCAGATGGCTTTCAATCCAAGAGTGAAACTTTCTGATTAGAATGGATTCCCCTGATAGTCTGTTATCTTACAGTATCATCAGATTTATTGAAAAGGTTTTGTGGGGGGCAGGGCAAATCAAGCCAACAAACAAACAAGAAACAGATATACCTCATAACAGATACCTGGTCTTTGTTGGAAGAAGTACAGCGAGAATGCTCCTTAGACACCAGGACAGTGAGACTTTATCTGTCATACTTCAGGTAATGTCCCTGGAGAAGGACATCATGCTTGGTAAAGTGGAGAGTCAGCACAAAAGAGGAAGACCCCTAATGTAATGAATTTGCATAATGGCAACAGCAGTGCACTCATTGTAACAATGATTGTGAGGATAACTCAGGACTACGCAGGGTTTCGTTCTGTTGTGCATAGGGCCACTAGGCGTCAGAACTGACTCAATGGCGCCTAACAACAACAATAACAACAGCCATTCTTCAGATACACCAGGTTAGCTGTGGTAATTTAAGCAAGAAAAAAGGAAAGGATCTTAAAGCAAATGTTTTGGGTATTAATTACAGTCAGCTTATTTGGCACTTATCTGTAAGTAACTAGACAATAACACAGCCACTTAAGAGTTAGGCCCAGATTGGAACTGGATAAAACCTGAAAGAGTTGGATGTTGCTAAATAAAATATGGAGGAAAATGGGAAAATATAGCCTGCCACATCAGATATATGCTATCTGTAATTGTTATGGAGTCCTGGTGTGGCGCTGTAGGATAAGCACTGGACTGCCAACCTTAAGTTCAATTCAAATCTACCAGCGGCTCCTCAGAAACACTATGCGGGTTAGTTATGAGTCAGAACTGACTGACTGCTCTTAGCAACATTTGTCAAGAAGTGAGCAGATAAAAATGTCATAGTGATGTGAGTCTTTAGGATATATGTGTCATGCAGTGATTTGTTTTGTTGTGGTCCAGACACAGCTGAAGTAACAGTGTAGTTGGTTCAGATGCACAGTGATCCTATGCACAAGAGAACAAGACACTGCCCAGGTCCTGCACCATTTTCATAGTAGTCTCTGTGTTTGAGCCCATTATTATAGCAACTGTAGCAATTCATCTTGTTGAGCGTCTTCCTATTTTGTTTGTTGACCCTCCATTTTACCAAACATGACGTTCTTCTCCAGGAACTCGTTCTCCTAAGCATATTATCAGGAGGGACCTTTTAAGGAACATTCTGGCTGTACTACTTCCAACACAGATTTGTTTGTTTATACTACAGTCCGTGGTACTTTTAATGTTTTCCTCAAACATCATAACTTAAATGCATCAGTTGTTCTACATCTACCTTATTCATTGTCCAACATTCACATGCATATGAGGCTAATGATCATGACTTAGTCCTCAGACTGACATTTTTGCACTTAAACACTTTAAGAGATCTTGTGCAGCAGATTCTCCTAATATAATCCATTGTTTGATTTCTTAACTGCTGCCCCCATGAGTGTTGATAGTGGATCCAAGCAAAATGAAATCTTTCACAGCTTCAGTCATTTACCATGATGTTATTTATTGGTCCAGTGGTGAGAAGTTTTGTTTTCTTTACACTGTGGTGCAACCCATACTGAAGGCTATGGTTTTTGATCTTCATCGGTAAGTATTTTAAATCATTTTTGTTTTCAGCAAGCAAAGTTGTATTATCTGCATATCATAGATTGTTAATGAGTCTTCCTTCAATCTTGATGCCACATTTTTCTTCATATAATCCATCTTCTTGAATTATTTGGTTAGCACACAGTTTGAATAATTACAGTGAAAGAGTACAACCCTGGTGCACACTTTTCCTGATTTTAAACCATTCAGTGTTCCCTTGTTCTGTTCGAACGACTTCCTCTTAGTCCATATACAAGTTCCTCATGAGCAGAATTAAGTGCTGAAATACCCATTCTTTGCAATATTATCCATAGCTTGTCATTATCAATACAGTGAAAAGCCATTGCATTGTCAATAAACACAGGTAAACATCTTTTTGGTATTCTCAGTTTTCAGCCAAGATCCATCTGACATTAGCAATGAAATAACTAAATCCGGCTTTAACCTCTGATAATCATTTTCTAACTTAGCAAAATTTTACTTGCATGCAGTGTTAATGATATTGTTAAATGTTATCCACACTTCACTGTGTCACTTCTCTTTGGAATGGGCATAGAAATGGATCTCTTCCAATCAGCTGGTCAGGTAGCTGTCTTCGAAATTTCTTGGCATAGTGGGTGCCTCCAGTAGTACTGTGTTAGTTGAGCTTTTTGTTTGTATTTAATCAGTTCCTGGGGTGTTCTTCTTTGCCAATGTCTTCAGTGTACCTTGGATTTCTTCCTTCAGTACCACTGGCTCTTGATTATGTGCTACCTCTTGAAATAGTTGAACATCAACCATATATTTTTGATACAGTGACTGTATATTCATTCCATCTTCTCTTTATGCTTTCTGCAAAATTCAATGTTTTGCCCATGTTGTTTTTGTTAAGTGCCATTGAGTCAGTTCTGATTTAGTGATCCTGTTGTATAGGGTTTCCAAGGAGAGGCTTATCATAGTTAACTTTGTCTTTATGGGGGTGCCCTTTTGAAATTTCTGCTTTGTCCTTTTACCTCCTCATTTTTGTTTTTGTTTTTTTCTATTGGCTTTAGCATCTCTATACTGGAGGGCAAGTTTCAGAGTCTCTTCTGACATCCATTTTGACCTTTTCCTTCTTTCTTCTTCTTATTTATTTATTTTATTTTATTTTGCTTTCTTCCTGTAATATGTTCTTGATATCATCCTACAACTCTTCTAGTCTTCCGTCATTAGTGTCTAAGGCAATTGGTGGTGTCTTATGCAGAAGTTGGTAGAGTGCTTCAATTTCATCATCACTGGCTTAAGTGGTTGGAGTATAAATTTGAATAATAGTGGTATTAAATGGTCTTCCTTTTACATGTATGGATATTATCTTATCACAGGCAGCGTTATAATTCAAGATAGATCTTGAAATGTTCTTTTTGATGATGAATGTGAATCCTTTCCTCTTCAGTTTGTCATTCCTGGCATAGTAAACCATATGATTGTCTGATTCAAAATGGGCAAAACCAATTCATTTCAGTTCACTAATGCCCAGGATATTAATCTTTACGTGTTCCATTTCATTTTTGGCATTTCCAATTTTTCTAGATTGATACTTCGTACATTCCACATTCTGATTATGAATGAATATTTTCAGCTATTTCTTCTTATTTTGAGTTGTGCCCCATTGGCATGTGAAGGTCCCAAAAGCTTTGCTTTATCCCCATCATTAAGGTCAGCTCCACTTTGAAGGGGCAGCTCTTCCCCATTTGCATTTTAAGTGCCCTCTAACATGGAGTGGGAGGAGGGTTTCATCTTCCAGACTATATCAGACAGTGCTGTTCATGAATTTTAGTGGCTAATGCTTCAGATTGGACTATGAACCATAAGGTTGGCAATTTAAACCCATCACCTGCTCTTTGGAAATACAACACAGGGAGGCTGTGAGTTGAAACTGACTCAGCACCACTTAACAACAATAACAGCCTTTCACAAATGGTCTTTCTAGTCTTATCTCCACTGAAACCTGTCCACCTGCTGGATGACACAGCTTCTAGCATTACAGCCATACACAAGCCACCACAGTTCAACAAACTGACAGTTGAGCAATAGAGTCATAAGCTGTATGTTATGAAAAAGGTTCTGAAGAAGACTGAAGAGGACAAAATGACTGGAAACTGGTCCAAGACAATTAGGACTAAGTAGTTGAGAATCAATGCCTGCTTTGCTTTGTGATAAACAACCACTGAATACAAAAAGAGTCAACACTTCCTGCTTTGTGATAAACAAGCACTCAGCACAGAGAAGGCCCTGTAAAGATACTGGAGCTATTTGACCAGGATCTCCTTCAAAATGTGACAGACCCAGTAAACAGCATCAACTTTTGTGACTGAGCACAGACAGCCAGGTGTTGAGGGAAGAGAGCAGTGTTGCATTTAAAAGGTGGGGTCACAATGAATATAAAAACAACTCCAGGCTCAGAAACAGGCAGGATTCACATTGAGTGAACAGAGTACTTTTATGTAGAGAATTACAATCCAGTCCAGTGTTCTAATAAAAAAGTCAAAAGAATCTCAAGGAAGTGCAGCCCTTTTTTGTTTTGTTGTGGTTTTTTTCGTTTTTTATTTATTTATTTATTTATGTATGTATGTATGTATGTATGTATGTATGTATGTATGTATGTATCTCACCTTTAAGTATTCAAGTCTGCTTCCCCCACAAGAGCTGGGCCTTTGGCTTTGGTCAAGACTGGAGCAATGAATGCATAGTCCAATAATTTGCAAAACACTAGGAAAGTTGGACATTCCCTCTAGAAAGGAAAAACAGATCAGCCTGGAACAGCTAGAGCAACAGAAGATACATCTTCAAAGAAAGATCAGCAGAAAAAAAAAGAAAAGAAAAATGGCTACTACAAGACTAAGCAAGTTCACTGGGAAGCGATAAAGGCAAGCAATCAAATTCCTTCAGGACAAATCCCCCTCCAAGACTGAAACTCAAAGGGAACACATGTGTAGACATGTAAGCTTGTTTACATGTCTACTGGAGAGTAGAAGAGGGTGAAAGGCAGCAATGAGGAAATGGGCTGAGTTCAACCATGTTCCATAGACTCCCGTTGACCTGGAGATGAGAGAGAGAAGAGGAAGGGCTGGTTGGTCCCAAGAGTGGTGAAACCTAGGGACACCTGCCACAGAGGGCTAGAGCTGAGAGTGAAGCATCCAGCTGATATGAAGTGAGGGGAGATGCACAAGAACACCCAAACTTGCAGACAGTACCCATTTGACCTATCCTCGATGGCTTGATAGCCAGAACTCAACTAGAAGAAGATGAAGAAGAAAACAATTCTTGATAAAGGAAACGAGGGTACATTGCTATAATTTGATGGACTTGACCTATCCTCATGGAGGTAATAACTCTAATACCAACAGGAAAGGGAAGCAGTCTTCACATCAAGTATCAATGCTATACCCTCTGTATACAGGGTAGATAGGGATGGGCAACTTAAGACACTGGCTACCTAAAATGAGGGGGGTGATAAAAGCACAAAGTGACTGGCTTACAAGTTTTCAGGAGGGGGTTTAATTTAAGAGTGTGTGGGGGAAGATAGAGTCCCCACTGAATAATTTTCGTCTTGTCTAGATGGGTCAGGTAAAAAGAGATGTGGATAAGATCCAGAAACCGAGGACTCTAGGACCTTCAAGGGAGAAGAGCACAAGCGGAATGCAGAACCTTATGCAGAGAAGCAGTGACACCAGAGATGGAGGCATAGATGGGGACATGGAGAGACAGATCAGCTGAGGACTCTAGATTCATGGAAAGAGAGGGACTGAGAGCTGGCGGTCAGGAGGCAGACTTTCAGAATGTGCTCTTTGGTAGCTTAAATTATTATATAGGCCTCAGTATTTCAGAAAAAAGCTAAAATGAATAAAGAGAAATACTGTTAACTGATGGTACATGGAAGGGATTATGATCATTCTAATGAAACAAAGTATATGATTTTTTTAAAGTAAAACTGGTGATCTGCCCTGTAAACTTTCACTCAGTTCACAATAAAAACTAAAACTAATAATAATAATATCCTTGAACCAAACAAAAAACACTGGGAAACGACATTTTATTATAGCCTCAAGTTGTCCATGTGTTGCTTGTTTGTTTACAAAGGAAGCAAAGTTTCACAACTTTCCATCCCTGTTCACAGTTCTAGTGTCATTGAGCTGAAACTTGCGTATTCATCATGGTAGTCAGAAGGTTCTAAGGCCACTCTAATCTGTCTAGTTGAATTCACATTATCTTCTAGAAGAGACTAATACCACGAAACTGCCTACTTTCTTAGCTGTTTCATGTTAAACTCTATTCTGCTCCTCTGTGAGTCATGACAAAGGACAGGGACAAAGGGAATGACTTGTCTCTGTCCCGTAGTTTGTTGGTCCACAGTTGGGAAGTGAGCAGTTGGGGTGACTCAAACAGCTTAGGGGCTGGAATCATCTGGAAGTTTGTCCACCAAGTTCTCCAGCATCTGGGCTGTGATGATCCAACAGCTGGGCTCAGTTAGGACTGTTAATCTGATTGCCTACAAGAGGTCTCACTATGTGTCTTGGACTTATACCCATCATAAAAGTCCCAGGGTTGGTGAAATGTTTCTTTAGTAGTTTAGAACTACAAGAACAAGTTCCCAGAAAAACAGAGGGAAACATCATTGTCTTTTTTTTAATATAACCTTCGAAGTCATGTAGTGTCACTTTTGTTTGTACTTTACTGGTCTCAGTCCTACCCAGATTCAGATGGAGGGGACATCGACACAACTTTTGGTGGTAGGAGTTTGAAAGAATTTGCAGCTCAATTTTTAAACAACTATAAGCTCCATAATTTCAAAAGGACAATATCCATTTACACCACCTCTTTGAATTCACGTCATAGGCCTATTTCTAAAATTTTGCAGCTCCAGCCTAGTTGATAAACCCATAATATATATAAACAGGATTTCTTTGCTTAAACTCAGGCATTCTTAATCTTATTTAGTGCCCTTGTCCTCTTTGGCATTGGAAACTTTGGATCGTTTTTCAGAATAGGGTTCTAAAATGCTTAAAATAAAGACCATAGAAATTAAGGGGAAATAAATTCCACTGGATGGATGACTTTCATCAAATATTAGAAAAACAAATGTGTGATAGGATAGCACAGATCTCTTTATTAATACAGTTTTAAATGTATGTAAGTAATATCTTGTGATGGTTGAACAATTGGAATGTGGCATAACCACAAGTCCAATATCCATGCGGTATGTGGCCTATATTCATAACCTAGGAATAGCCAAATGTCACATTTTTGTTGTTGTTAAGTGCTGTTGAGTCGGTTATAACACATAGTGACTCTGTAGAGGGTTTCTGAGGAGCAGCTGGTGAGCTTGAACCACCAACCTTGCAGTTCAAAAATGCCTTGTGGTTCAAAGAGACTCTGCAGTCCAGTGCATTAACCTGCAGTGCAAAATTTCACATAGGAGTTAATAAAATTAAAGCTATAATCTTTTTCACATCCAAATTCAAAGATGTTCCTGAAACTTCAGGTTAAAAATCTTTATTTTTTAATTTGATAAGATCCTAAGAAAAGTACTTTTAAAGACCTTGGCACAGAAGGAAGGATAATGCACTGACTGGACTGCAAGGTTGGTTTGAACTACAAGATCAGCGGTTCAAACACATCAGCTGTTCCTTGGAAACACTTTACCAGGTCATTATGAGTCGGAACAAATTTGATGGCACTTACCAACAATATCAGATTCTTAGAAATACTGAAATATAATGTCAATTTAATCTTGACTAGTCTATGTGATTTTATCTCCCTGGAGTCATTATATGGAGTAATTTTAACAGTAATTCTTTAAGTCTAAAATTACAATCTAACTAATATATCGACATTCATTAGTTCCTGTTATATAATGAATGAGTCAGTTCTGATTCCAAAATGACTGAATGACAAGACAGAGTAGAACATACTACAATAAGTCCAAAAGTGTTACTACTAGGGCTCCAGTTCATATGTGCATGGGTTTATCCCAAACAAAATATGTTTAAACGCATTTCTACAACCAGTGGATGGCTGCAGACAAGTGATCCCACTAATACACTGTCTTAGTGTCTTTAGGATGTCTGCAAAAAATGATTTCATTAAAAAGGTGTTTTCCAAGGGCCAGTAAAATTCAGGATAGAGATCACCTTAGAAGGTTACAACAACAGTTGGAGGAGGTTCCAAAGGGTAATCTTGACAGGTTTCTCAGACACAGGATAATCAGGGGACACTTTATGAAGTTTCAAGAAAATTGAGAACTGCATTGGTTAGAAAAAAGCAGGAGAGTTATGCCAAGGAATTTTTCCCCCCCATAATGACAATGCACCTGCTCATTCTTGAAGGCTAACAAGGGCTATCCTGGGAGAATTTCACTGGGAAACCTTAACCTGTCTACCTGACAGCACTAATCTTGCTACTTCAGACTTGTTTGGGGTCCTCAAACTCAAACAACATTGAAAAAGAACACAATTTGAGTCCCTCTAAGGATGCCCAAAGGAGCTCTGGTAGCATAGTGGTTACGAGTCAGGCTGCAAACTGCAAGGTCAGCAGTTCGAAACTACCAGCTGTTCCACGGGAGAAAGATGATGCTTTCTGCTCCCGTAAAGATTTACAGCCTCAGAAACCCTGTACAGGTTCGCTATGAGTCGGAACCGACTCCACAACACTTAACAACAACAATAAGTATGCCCAAACTGTCATTTTGATATAGTATAAATGGGAAAGCTCTTAATCCTTCAGGGAAGGGTTAGAGAGATAGCAGTACCACTTTCAGAAGTATATGGATCTAGATGGAGGATATATTGAAAAACCATAGCTTCACATTTTGCTATTTTTATTCAATAAAGGTTTCTATAGTTTTGAAGCAATTCTTTTTTAACTTACCCTCTTATATTCTTTGACTTTCTATTGTGAAAGATTAATTTTGATTTTATGATTTTATGCATGTTTATTCAGCCAGTGCCTCTTCTCCACTTTTAATGTTTTAATTGTCTCGATTTTGGCCACTGAGGGCTCTTTTTAGCTTGGCTTCTATGCTTATCTTCTTGAACATGACCCATTGCAATAGAATGAACCACACATTCCTCCCACACCCCTCTCCAGTTCCCTGCTGGGTTCAAGAATTCATTTCATTGGCAGCCCAAAACTCAGTCACCATCCTCAACATTTATGGGATTTACTAGGGAAGTTAACAGATTACAATTCAGGATCAGAAATGCTCAGGTCACATTCCAGTTATGACAGCCTCTCGTCGGCCACGACTACAGGCAGGCCTCTCTCTGCCCTGCCAGTGTTACAAAGCTCTTTTAGGAGTGCTGATAAATGTTGACAGGACACATCACTCTACCATAAGTCTCAGCCTGAAGGCATTCAACTCTAGCTCCTTGGGTTGGCAAACCTAGCCTCCCACTCTGTAAGAAAGTCTCCTGCACTAAGCCACTGAGCTTTACTTCCCAGCTCCCTAGGCTGGGAAGCCCACTGTCTGTCTTGTGATCTGGTTCTTGGTTCTGCTGCTGCGACTCCTCCGCCACTCCTCCAGTGTGACAGCATTCAGTTCCTGGGTCAAGGAGGTTCAATGCACTGTGATATCAGAGTCCAAAGGACATGCTTCACTACTAGCTCTCTCTTCTTTATGGTAATGAGACCCCTCCCTCCTGCATCCAAGATGGCTCCTTTGAAATCCTCATTAGTGTTCCAAGATTTTACCATCACAGTTAACTATGGTAGCAACAACATCTAAATCGTATCATCTTATTAGCATCTTCTCCCACCTTTTCTTACTCAGACCCATCAAAGTAAAAATATTTGGTGAGAGTTACAAAGACTATGGGTAGAAGAGTCATATGAGGCAATTCACTGCACTGTACCCAGTAATCTTTGAATATGTTCTTACTTTCTGGCATGTCAAAGTCCTCCAGGTTCACCTTGTTCTTTGTGCTCCAGACATGGAGGCAGACATTCCCCCAAAGAATCCTGGCTCATTTTATTAGGAAAAAAAAAATAGTATGAATGACTTCAATTTAGACTCTGCAGTATAGGAACATTACTTCCAGATCATTGCAGTGAACAGCAAGAAGAAAAAAGTTTTTTCTTGTTAAGGCATAAGTTGAAATAGATTTTTTTCCAATCCTATCTTCCAACTTAAATCTTTGATGATATTTTGTTGTTGTGAAGGACAATGGAGTCGGTGCCGACCCATAGTGACCCTTTACAGGGTTTCTCAGGAGCAGATGGTGCTGCTCTTTAATTATTAATCTTGATATCTATCAAATTATATGCAGTTACTCCTTTGTTTAACTGACAACATAATAGTTCTCAAAAAATTGTTCAATATTAATAGAAATAAAACTACAGAATATAGTTAAAAATTTCCTCCACAGTTCCTTTTCCTTTTTAGCTGCCTTTCACATGAAATTAATATCAAACAATTTCCTGAAGAAAATTAACTCAATGGCAGCTAACAACAAGCGTACCAATGGGCATTTCTTAGGAGGTGGTACTTTCAGCTGCTAGGAATGAGAAGGGTCCACTTTTTTTTTTGGATGATGATGAAATAAATAACCTCATTTCCAAAAGTTTGCATATTAGTTTCAGATTACTAGCATCTGGTTCATATGCTTGATTTCTGACCCAATAGACCAATTACCTCTCCAATTATTTAATTGCTAGTAATACTCAAACCTCACATATTTTCAAATATTCATTTTAAAAATCTGGAGTCCTGGTCTGGCCCTGTAGGATAAGCACTGTACTGTGAACGATGAGGCTGGTCAAACCCAGCAGCCGTTCCTTGGAAACCCTATACAGGATTGCTATGATTAGGAACCACCTTGACAGCACTTAACAACAACTTGTTAAATCTTGTTCTGATCTTGCCTTTTGGGTTGTTGTGGTGGTTGTTGCTCTTGCTTCATTTTCTAAGCTGTCTATTGTTATACTGAAACTCGCAGTATATAAATCTACTTTCTCACTATATTACCTTGTCCCAATAACAGGAGTCCTGGTGTGGCTCTGTGGGCTAATGCATCAGACTACAAAATCATTTGAACCATAAGGTCGGTGGTTCAAGCTCAGCAGCTGTTCCCTTGGAAACCCTATACAGGGTCGCAGTGGGTCGGAATTGACTCATTGCCACTTAACAACAACAAATACCAGTCAGTACTTTTATTTTCCTGCAAGGAAACTAAGGAGGATTCCATGGTGGTGGTATGTGCCACAGAGTCAATTCATGGCAACCTTGGATAGGGTTTCCGAGGCTGTAAATCTTTACGGGACCAGAAAGTCTCCTGTTTCTCCCATGGAGCAACTGGAAGATTCAAAGTATTGACCTTGCAGTTAGCAGCTCCGCTTGCAATCTACTATGCTACCAGGGTTCCTTTGTAGGGGAATTCCATATAGTTAGTTAGCAAAATACTACATATAAATACTAACATAGATTCTTACATTGTTGCTTAACATCCTCTTTTGAGTTATAGGTCAAAACAGTCTCAATTCCTGTATTATTATTCATATCTTTATTTTCACTGCATGGATACCTAATCTGAGTCCAGGTGTGGCACTGTAGGATAAGCACTCTACCACAAGATTGGTTTAAACCATAAAGTAAACGGTTCAAAATCACCAGCCATCCTTGGAAACCCTACACAGGGTCACTAGGGGTTGGAACCAACTCAACAGCACTTTATACCAACAACAATACAAATCTAGAATGACTACTTCTCAATGACCCTGTACAGTGTTTTAGGGAAGCATCTGGTGGGTTTGAACTGTCAACTTTATGGTTCACAGTTCCATGTTGATCCTACAGCATCACACAGGAGTCATAATAGAACAGAATTAAAATTTTAAATCAATAAAATGAATTAAATTTACATGTTAAAGCCATTTCCAGAGCAAGTGGAAACTTTCTCTTTAGAAACATTATGGAAGAACAGGGGAAAAAAGGATATCCTATTCCTATTAAGAAATGCTAGCTACAAGCAAAGTTAAACACCTGTGACTATGATTAGGAATCAACTCAATGGCAATGGATTAAAATATGTTTTTAATATATGCGGAAAAACTCAGAGTTTCATAATTATTAAGAAGATAGCCAAATTTCCTCCCCATTGGCCTTTCTTTCTTTCTTTATTTTAATAGCAATTCTGAGCAATCTAAGTGAGGAAATTTTCAATATTTGTAATGTTTGTGTTTGAGTACTCACAGGAACTGTAAAAATTAAATATACAGTACAATGACCAATCAATTTAGAATTGCATTATTATTATGTCTATTTCTTTACTCATTATTGTTCCTTGGTGGAATATCAAGATATCCAAATCAGATGTCTGAGAGAAGGATAGGCACAAAATGAGTTGATTTTTAATTACAATGGACATTTTCCTAGGGTTTTTGATGTTCTTGGCAGTACATCAAATAGTAATTATGTTTTAAATTGTTGGTTTTCTGTGAGGAATCTACTCTTGTGACTTCCGACCAAATCCTCTCAGGAGAGAACAACGTGGAATCATTTCAACCTATACTTTTTCAGTTCTCCATAAATCTCCCATACTCCAAACCATTTGGGAAATAATGGTTACATCTATACAGGCAAGGCAAAGTGGTAATTCACTGGATAATGAACATCTTTATTCATCTTAGAAAAAAATTAGATTTGAAGGCTCAGTTATCCCCAATGATCTGATGAATTAAATGATCTGGTTGAATTTATCGAGTAATTATTCAACTCCTCTTCTTGCGTATATGTCCTGGGGTTTGAGGCATGACAGTAACCTTGTCTGTCATTCACTAGTTCAGACCTTGAGTGACACCCCCGTTTTCACATTTCTCCCACTTATTTATTGTTGTTGTTGTTAAGTGCCATCAAATCAGTTCTGACTCATAGTGACCCTATGTAAGTTAGAGATTGTTGTTTTGTATTAAGTGCCGCCGAGTCAGTTCTGACCCATAGTGAGGACCCTGTATAGGCTTTCCAAGTAGTGACTGGTGGGTTTAAACTGCTGACCTTGATCTTCAAACTGACTTTGCAGTCCAGCGTTTATCCTAAAGCTCCACATCAGGACTCCAGAGGAAGGATTAGAGAGGTGGTAACTCCACCTTCAAAAATGTATAGACATAGAGAGAGGCTATTTAGAGAATCAATAGGTTCACATTTAGATATTTTTGTTGAAAAGATTTCTTTTATTTTTTCAGCAATACCTTTTGACTTACCCATATGTTATTTTTAGGCGCCAGTGAGTCCGTTCTGACTCATAGTGACCCTCTGCACAACAGAATGAAACACTACCTGGCCCTGGCCCTGGCCTTGGTCCTGTTTGAGCCCATTGTTGCTGCCACTGTGTCAATTCATCTCATTGAGGATCTTCCTCTTTTTCACTGGCCCTCCACTTTACCAAGCAGGATGTCCTTTTCCAAGGACTGGTTCTTCCTGACATGTTCAAAGTATATGAGTCTTGCCAACCTGTCTTCTAAGGATCATTCTGGCTGTACTGTTTCCAATACAAACAAAAAGATTTGTTTGTTCTTTTGGCAGTCTATGGTACTTTCAATATTCTTTGACAACACCATAATTCAATTTCATCAATTCTTCTCTGGTCTTCCTTATTCAATGTCCAACATTTACATGCATATGAGGTGGTTGAAAGTACCATGGCTTGAGTCAGGTGCACTTTAGTCCTCAAAGTGACATCTTTGCTCTTTACCACTTTTAAGTCTTTTTCACTAGATTTTGCCTTATTTGATATCTTGACTGCTACTTCCATAGGTTTTGATTATGGATCCAAATATTGTAAATTCCAAATACTTACTGATGAAGATCAAAGACTACAGCCTTCAATATCAATTGCATGTCAGTGTAAAAAACAAACAAAAAACCCAAAAAACAAGCAAACAGAAATCTTCACAACTGGATTAATAAATAACATCATGATATACAGGGAAACCATAGGTTTAGAGGTTAGGGTTTGCAACATATAATTCAATCCATAACACTTAGTGTTTTATAAACTCAAGCCTATGTTTTATAATCCCTTTCAAAACATGAACTCAAGAAGTCTATCCAATTCCTCCCATCAGTGTTTTGGATGACAGGAAATCTTTTTGAAAGAAAACCTAGAGAAATGTTTCTGGAAACTGTGGGCTCTTTTATGATATGGCACTCTGGTGTGTCTTAGGTATTTACCTACTTCACTCCACCATTATTAAACCTATCCAGTTTACAAATCTATGGAAAGAACTGTACTGAAATTGTTAACAGTCCATAAAGTATTAATGAACTAGACTCAGACATTGCAAACTATGCTATGGTATTGGAATCAGCCAGTGATATATTTAAAACAATTTCCTAGTAGTACACATGAGAAAATTTGCTCTACTCTTTAATAACAGAGAAATTTTCTGCGGAAGCAAGCATTTTCAATGCTCTAGCCTTAAAATTATTTTAATTCTTCCCTTCCTTTAGCTAAGGTAGCCTTCCTGTAAGTTTAGTAATCGCATATTTATAAATGGCTATCTTTTCTCTTCACTTTCACTGTCTCCTTTTTGTTTACACAGCAAAGGCCTTTATTTAAATCTTTGTCATGACACAAACTTTGTAGCAATTATAAATGGAAAATTGATTATCCAGCATCAGTAACTCTCTAGATTATTTTGTCAGCATTTATGCTTTTGCAAACACCTTTGTGCATTAAAAAATGTCCTATTTTTCCCTTGGAGAAAGGTGATAATGCAGACCTACTTATTCAGCCTTTTGGTGCATTCACTAGGGCTCTATAGAATTAAAAACTGTTGTCCTTTTGTTATGCTGATGTTTGGGTATTATGACATGCATATAGGAATAAAATTAAACCAGTAGACTTAATCCCATTTTCTTTGTTCTTTATATTTCCTTAGGGCTGATGTTGTCCATTGCAAAACACTCAAGACAATTTTCATCAACATGTCATCTTTTATCTAGCTATAAAAAATGTTTTGTTTTCTCTTTTTAAATGATACAGGTTTGTTGAGAGTTTAAATTTTTAAGAATTAATTAGTATGGAGAATCAAAGACTGCAATTTGTATGTTGATGGTGGGCTTGTCTCAAAAATTATTCACCATTAATCTTTTTAATTAACTCATGTTAGAATTAGTTTCTTCCATTGACTTCTCAAATGAATCAAGAGTAAATTGACCCTCCTGTCTTGTGGATTCCTGACCTCTCAGGTGCTTCACTAGTACAATTCTCTTCACTGTTCTTGTCCCAGTACAACGCTCATGACTTCACTGTTGTTATTCTTAGTTGCTATTGCGGCAGGTCCAAGTAATGGTGACCCACGTGTGTCTGAGTAGAACTGTAGTTGGGAACTTTTGGAAGTAAATGTCTAGGACTTTCTTTTGAGGCACTTCTAGGTGGGTTCAAACCACCAACTTTCAGATAGTAGTTGAAGGTTTAACCTTTGGTACTACCCAGGGTCTCTTTTACAGTTAACTGTTGTTATTGTTGTTGTTGTAAAGTGCCATGGAGTCAGTTCTGACTTACAGCTACCATGTATAGGGTTTCCAATGAATGGCTGGTAGGTTTGAATCACCAACCTTTTGGCATTCCAGTGCTTATCCTAAAGTGCTATCAAGTCCATTCCAACTCATAACTACCCTGTGTAGGGTTTATAAAAAGTAGCTGGTGGGTTTGAACTGTGGTTCATAGTTCAGTGCTGATCCTACAATGCCACGTTGTTGTTGTTAATTACCGTTGAGTGGGGTTCCACCCATGCTGACCCTGTATAGAGTTTCCAAGGAACATCTGGTGAACTTGAACTGTAGGCCTCCCAGTTCAAGTGGACTTTGCAGCACATTAACTAACAGTGCCACACCAAGACTATAGTTGTTGTTTTTGTGGTTGTTGTCATGTGCTATGGAGTCACTTCTGACTCATAGCAACCCTGTACAGGGTTTCTGAGGCTGTAAATCTTTACAGGAGCAAAAAGCCTCATCTTTCTCCTGCAGAACAGCTGGTAGTTGCGAACTGCTGACCGTGAGCTTAGCAGCTCGCTGTTAATGAATGTGAGTCATTGTTATGACTATACTGGTCTACTTTCTATCTGCTCCCTCTCTTTCCCCAAACCCCTACTAAGGAGGCACAATTATATTCAGGTTGAGGCAAAAGAAATATTTTCTCAGTTCTTAATCTCCTAATTTTCCCATTGGTAAAGAACTTTCTAGAAAGCCTCATTGTCTTACTTGCTTTGTGAGATTCAGGAGTTTGTTTTGTTGGTGTTTTTCAGCTGGCCAGTTGGCTGGAAACTCCTCTGTAGAGATGTATCGCCAAGTGCTTCTGTCTGGTTGTCGTTGTGTGGAGCTGGATTGCTGGAAGGGACGGACTGCAGAAGAGGAACCTGTCATCACACATGGATTCACCATGACAACTGAAATATCCTTCAAGGTATGGTGAATAAATGCTGCTAAGGAAAGGAAATGGGGAGACCTGATCCCTTTGGGTACAGACTCCTGATGTAGAATCTTCTATAGAGCTATATTAGTTCTTTGTGTCCTAAACAATGTAGCTTTGAGCGAAATATAAATGGATGGATTCCTATTGTCATTTTTTTTTCCTTTTCTTTTCAGTATGTATCATTTTCTTTCTTTTTTCATTCTATATACTTTGGAAGAATTATCCATATTTTTGCATGGTTCTTATTTGCTTTCTTTCTCCTTTTTCTTCATATTATGTTGATTATTATTCTTTAAGTGTTATATGATCTTCCATTTTGTGATTATAGAATGGACTATTAAATATTATATGTCAATTTTAGCATATTGGTACCTAGGAACACACACCTCTAGTCAAACCCATCTTGATAGACATTTGTGACAAGGGAGAAATCACATCATGGGAAACTATGTGGTGTCAGTTGGGAGAATGTACTTAATAAAATTTGGAGTTGTATCAGGTAATTTTGGTGACTATTCTAGAAAGCAGGGCTTATTTCTGGATAGGTGCTATAAAAAAGTAAGAGTAATAAGAGTAATTCTTTATTTGGGTATCTTAATATAGTCTACCTATATTTTGGTTGAGTAAATTTATGTTTTGCCACATACAGAACACATTACCCCATCATATCATCCCAAAAGTCTAATTATCTTTTGAACCATCTAACTCTTATATAATTGAGATTTGGGACATATTCCATTCTGGTATAGAATCTTTCTTCATCTGTGAATCTGTGAATCTATGAATCTGTGAAATACAAGTTCTCTGCTTCTAACATATAAGGGTATATAGCAAGTGCAAGGTAGACATTTCTATTATAAATGGAGAGATTGGAGGGAAAGAAAGAATAATGGGCACCAAGTAAGCTCAAAACCCAGTAGAACAAACTCTTAGCTATTGAAGCTTGAAAATATTCTTCTGTTCTCTAGAATTATCTAGGCAATGACCTTACTTTCCAGACTCCGGATACTGACCATGCTGTCTGGGATTCTGGGTAGAGGTCCCTTGACACTTGGCTTCAGCCCTGTCTCTCAGTCCAGCTGGGATGGCAACTCTGCTCTCTCAGCTTTAGGCAGCCCATTCTTCTAATCCATCTGAGTGGCAACTTCACCCCCTTGGTCTCTGCCCTATGTGCAGTAGTCCCATCCTCTTAGCACACCTGAACAGCAGTCCTACACAATGGAACCAAGTTCGTGAGATGTGACTCTTTGAAACCTCAGAGATCATGGCTCCACCCTTTGAAGCCTGCTTCCTATACTCCTTGGAACCATTCTACTGATCTTCAAACTTCTCCAGCGATTAGTTTTCTTTTCTTGAATGACAGCAAATGGAGTCCCTTTGTCCTGTTTTCTGCCTGTAGAACTCAAGGCGGTAGACAACTTTCTTCCTTTCATCCTGGCCTTCACCTCTTCTATCTAATTCGATGGGTTTTCTGCTGTTGTAGTTAATTAGATCCATCAGTCACAGGCTTAATCTTCTTAACAAAAGATTCTATAGTCATGTCGTTGATGCAGATTCTAAAATATGTGTCCTGAGTTAGTGCAACAGAATTTTCTAAGTCTTTTAAGTGTCATTTTAATTTTGCATACTTTGCTTTAAAGTCATCTCTTTCCTCTCATATTTTATTAAAAGCAGCAAGGAAAAAACACATGGCTGCGTTAAGATCTTGTTTAGAGATCTCCTATAGAAAATATTCAACTTTATCAGTTACAAGTTCTACCCTCCAACAAATGTTTGAATGTGATTCAGACAAGTTCTTTGTTACTGCATAAAAAGCATCACCCTTTCTTCACTGTTCAGTCTTGTGTTTATCATTTCATTTCAAAGCCTCACCAGAAGCACATACACCATCCATATTTATAGCAACATTCCGCTGAGGGTACCATATGTATTCTCTAAGGAGATACAAATTTTCTTTATAACTATCCTCACTGCCTGCTGAGCCCTCACTAAAACTGTATTTGACATAATTCTACCAACACTCTCTTCAAGGCAGTCTTGGCTTTTATTATTGTTGTAGTTATTGTTAGGTATTGTTGAGTCCATTCTGACTCATAGCAATCCTATGCACAATGGAATGAAACATTGCCAGGTCCCTCGCCATCCTTACAATTGTTATGTTGAAGCGCATTATTGCTGCCACTGTGTCAGATCATCGCATTAAAGATCTTCCTCTTTTCATTGAGCCTCCACTTCATCATGATATTATTCTCCAGGGATTGGTCCTTCTTGACATCAAAGTCTTGCCATCCTCTCTTCAAAGGAGCATTCTGATTGTCCTTATTGTGTATTCTTCTGATGATACTTTCAATGCATTTCGCCAACACTATGATTCAAATCCATCAATTGTTCTACGTTCTTCCTTATTCATTGTTCAACTTTCACATGAGTTGTTTGAAAATACCATGACGTGGGTCAGGGGCACCTTCGTCCTCAAAGTGACATCTTAGCTCTTAACACTTTAAAGACGTTGTATGCAGCAGATTTGCCTCATGCAATACATCCTTTGATTTCTTGACTTCTGTTTCAATGGGTGTTGACTGTGAATTCAAGCAAAATGAAGTCTTTGACAACTTCAATCTTTTCTTCATTTATCATGGTGTTATTTATTGTTTCAATTGTGAGGAGTTTTGTTTTCTTTACATCAAGGTATAAGGTTTTATTACTGTTTTGTAGTTAAGTTCCAACAGGAACCAGTTCAGAATCATTGTGACCCTGTATAAGGTTTCTGAGGAGCAGCTGGTGGGCTTGAACCGCTGATTTTCAATCAACAATCCAGTGCTTATCTTACAGCACCATACCAGGACTTCATTACCAGTCATCTTAAAGTTCTGCCAGTCTCCGCTCATTATCCAATTCCAAGAGGGCTTCCACATTTTAAGTATTTGTTAGACCTGCATCTCACTCTCTATTACCAATTCTGACTTACTTATCTCATGTATCGAAACAGAAATACCAAAAATGCGTGACTTTAGCAAACAGAAACTTATTTTCTCACCATTTAGGAAGTTAAAAATTTGACTTCAGGACACTGTGTCTGGAAGTCTTTCTCTTTATATTGGCTCTGAGGAAAAGTCCTTGTCTCTTTTCAATTTATGTTGCTTGACTCTTTGGTGACCTTCATGTGACTTAGCATCTGTCTTCCCCATCATTGCTTGCTTAATCAGATCTCTTATATCTTAAAACAAATCTACTCAAGGCATAGCTTATGCTAATACTACCTCATTAAAATAACAAAGAAATCCCCAAATGGTATTATAGCCTCAGGTACAGGGGTTAGTATTTACAAAAAATGGTTTTGGGGAACAAAATTTAATAAATAACCTACATCTCAGAACAGAACTAGGCCAGGGTTCTTAACTCTTGCCCTAAGGTACTATGAAAACAAACTCCAACACTGTGGGTAACTATGGAGGAATAATATGGAAGAATGAATTTGGTGAAATATATTAAATATGCCGTGGAGTCTCAGAAGAATGAACAAATGTGTGTTAGAATAAGTAGAGCCAGAATTGCTCCTTACAAGTGAGGATGATGAGATTTTGTTCGCGTGTATTTTGGATGTCAGAAGACTCTGAAACTTGCTCTCCAGTGTAGATATGCTAAATCAAATGGAAGAATTGAGGTGGTAAAAGAGCTAGATATAAAATTTCAAAGAGCAGTTTGAGAAGACAAAGTCAAATATCATTTTAAAACTGTGTAAAGACCTGGAGTTAGTAAACCACAAGGTAAGAACTTGCTTAGCATTTCTCAGGCTGAGGGAACTGAAGAAAAATTCAAGCCTTGATGTGCAATATTGAAGGATTCTATGGGCAAAATATTAATGATACAGGAAGCATCAAAAGAAGATGGAAGAAATACACAGAGTCACTGTACCAAAAAGAAATGGTTGGTTTTCAACCATTTCAAGAGGTAGCATATGATCAAGAGTCAATGATCCTGAAGGAAGAAGTCCAAGGTGCATTGAAGGCATTGATAAAGAACAGGCTGTGGGAATTGATGAAATACCAATTGAAATCTTCAACAAACTGATGAAGCACTGGAGGTACTCACTTATCTATGCCAACAACTACCTGGCCAACTGACTGGAAGAGACCCCTATTTGTGCCCCAGTCTAAGAAAGATGACTCAATGAAATGTGTAAATCATTGCTCAATGCCATTAACATCTCATACAAGTAAAATTTTGTTAAAGGTAATCCGAAAACGACTGTAAACATTGACAGAAACTGTCAGAGGTTCAAGCTGGATTCAGAAGAGGCCGTGGAATGAGGGATATCACTGCTGATGTCCGATGGATCTTGACTGAAAGCAGAGAATGTCAGAAAGATGTTTATCTATGCTTTATTGACAATGCAAAGGCTTTCGATTGTGTGGATCATGACAATCTATGGACAACATTGCAAAGTATAAATATTCCAGAACATTGAATTGTATGTTCTATGCTCATGAGGAACCTGTGCATAGATCAAGAGGCAGTTGTTTGAAACGAACATGAAACATTGAATGGTTTAAAATTAAGGAAGGTGTGTAACAGGGTTGTATTCTTTCACCATAGTTACTCAATCTGTAAACTGAGCACATAATCCAAGAAGCTGGATTATATGAAGGAAAACGTGGCATCAGGATTGGAGGAAAATTTATTAACAATCTGCGATATGCAGATAATACAACCTTGCTTGCTGAAATTGAAGAAGACTTAAAACACTGATGAAGCTCAAAGATCACAGCCTTCAGTATTGGCTTCACCTCAATGTAAAGAAGACAAAAATCCTCACCACTGGACCAATAAAGAACATTCTTATCAACAGAGAAAATATGATGTTTTCAAAGCATTTATTTTGCTTGGATCAACCACAATGTTTTGGAAATAGCACTGAGAACAAAAACTGCACTAACCCCACATTTTAGCCCTGAGACATGTGGGACTTGAAAAAATGAACAGCTATCACTTGAGAGAACAATAAAAGAAAAACAAGATTTTCAAACAACAGCCAGTTTTGCGTTTAGATAAATGCTCAAATGTAAATTGACAGTAATAAAATGTGTTCCTGTGTTGTATCTAGCAAATTTGACTTTTCATGATTTCTCAAATTTAGGTATAACAGTAATTACAGAAGAATATAAGGGTAAATCAGAAAGTATTGCTACTTGGGTTCATACATGCATGAGTTTATAAAAAGGCAAAGAATGTTCAAACATGTGTCTGTGATCAGAGGATGGTTGTAGACAAGTTCTCTCAGTAATATTATCATCTTAGTCTCCTTTGAGTATTTTCAAAAACAAAAAAAAAAAGGTTCAATTCAAACATTGGCTTTTAAGGGGATGTTTTTAGGATTTCCAAAAAGGGTAATTTTGATAGATTTCCTTGACGTACACACAGAATGGTCACAGAGACTTATTATTTATAAGTTTTAAGAAAACTGAAAACCACGTTGGTGAGAAAAAGTCAGGAAAGCTAGGCTGAGGAATTTTTGTTCCATCATGACATTGTGCCTACTCATTTTTGGAGGGTGCTAAAGGCTGTCCTATGAGACTTCAATAGGAAATCTTATCCCATCCACCCTACAACACTAATCTTTCCCCTTCAGACTCCTTTTTTGTACCCCAAACTGAAGAGCATTGAACGTTAACATGATTTGAATCCCTCAAGGATGCCAAAATTGCTGCTTTGATGTGGTATAAATCAAAATTTTCAGGGAAGAGGTCGAGAGATGGAAACACCGCCTTCAGAATTGTAGATAAAGGGCATGTCAAGAAACAATAGCTTCACATTTCGATAATTTTGTTTAATAAAAGTTTCTATGATTTTGAAACAATGATTCTTGATTTACTCTTTGTTTTCTAATTCTGTATAATTAGTACTTTATTATGTATCACATTAACTCTTTAAAAAAAATGTCATATACTCATAGCTCCAGATAATTCAATTCATCTAACATGTACAAATTTATTTCTACAAACTGCCCAAGATGTACCATCCTCCAAATCAAGTCATTCTCCATAATGACCCTCATGATATTCTAGTTTCTATCTTTGCATCCATCCATACAGATTTTCCTGAATTATCTGGCATTTGTTTCTATCTTAATAAAAATTATTTGCTTTCTTTATACTTTTATACTGTATTTTAGACATTTATATCTCATGAAACTTAGTGTGTTTTAACCAATGTTATTTGTCATTCTTGTATGCCTTACTCTATTAGTTTGTGTCACCAAATTACATATGGGTATATTCATTTTATGAACATTTACTGAGAATGCTTTACATGGTTTTGAATCTATGTAATTAAAGCTATAGTCCTTGTTCCCAAGGAACTAACCTTCACTTAGATGAAGAGAGAAAGGTTTTGAAAAAATGAAAAGTCAATCCTACTTTTAGCGATCATAGAATTATTTATAGAAAATTTTAGAGCTGAGGATTAATAAGTGAGTATCACCTTTCCAGATGCACCAGAGGAAGAAAGAACACACCAGGAAAAGTGAACATATTGTTTTAATGTACATTACCTACATTTATTCATAGCTATAATTCTTAATCCTCCGTATCTGACAGGGAACAAGAAAGACTTGTTAACTCCCTGAATCCCGTTTTTGTTTTTTTGTGGGTTTTATTGTGAATTGAGTAAAAGTTTACAGGGCAGATCATCAGTTTTACATTAAACAAATCATACACCTTATTTCATTAAAATGATTATAATCCCCCATGTACCATCAGTTACCAGTGTTTCTCTTTAGTTT
>NW_006408659.1:3170558-3179218 GCF_000296735.1 Chrysochloris asiatica | reverse complement strand
TTCAGTGGGGACTCATTCTTTCTCCACACACTCTTAAACTAAGCTTCCTCTTGAAACTTTGTAAGCCAGTAACTTTGTGCCTTTATTGCCCCTCATTTTAAGTAGCCAGTGTCTAAGTTGCTCATCCGTATCTACTCTGTGTACAGAGGGGATAGCATTTATATTTGATGAGAAGACTCCTTCCCTTTCTGTTGGTATTTAGAGTTACTACCTCCATGAGTATAGATCAAACTGTAGCAATTTATCCTTGTTTCCTTTATCAAAATTTGTTTTGTTTTGTTTATCTTCCTCTAGTTGAGTTCCGATTATCAAGCCATCAAGGCTAGGTCAAATGGGTTCTTGATTATACTCTCATAGCACTCTTCATTAAATTTTACAGCAAAGTTTAAAATTCAGTTGACCTCAGCCTGGAGTGACTAGAAGAACAGAAGATACTTCTTGAAAGAAAGACCGATAGGAAAAATACAAAACTATAATGGCAGTCCGACTGATTACTACAAGAACAAGCAAGTTGTTCGCCCAGGAGACATCAAGGCAAATGGTCGGGTCCCCTCAGGGCAAACCCCCTTCCAAGACTAAGACTCAATGGAAATACACAAGCAGACATGTGCTCTGATTGGTGACCATGTTCATCACCGATAAGGAGAAGTGAGGGAAAAACAGCAATGAAGTTGTAAGCTAAGCCCTACAACGTTCAATAGATTCTTGTGAACCCAGGTGGAGACCTAGTTGGCCAGCAGTGTGGCAAGACCTAGGGACTCTTGGGCCAGAGTCAGTGGCATAGCCACAGAGGATTAGAGTGGAGAGTGAAGTGTCCAACTGATAAGAAGAGAGGGAATATGCACAAGAACACACACACTTGCAGATAATAACCACTTGACCTGGCTTCAATGGGTGGATGATCAGAGCTCAGCTAGAAGAAGAAAGAAGAGGAAAAAAAAGAGTAATCTGATACAATTTGATGACTTTGACCTACACATAGCTCAAATTCATATAGCTATGAATTTGAGCTATACCAGTAGCTCAAAAGAGGGAATAAATCTTTATAGCAAGGATCATTCCCACCCCCTCCATACACAGAGTAGATAGGGATGGGCAACTTGGACATTGGCTACCCAGAATGGGGTGGCTACAAAGGCAAGAAGTGATTAACTTTCAAGAGGGAGCCTAGATCCTGATGGTACAGAGGAAGGTAGAATCTACACTGAGTAGTATCCAGTAGGTCTGGGCGGGGCTGATGAAAGGAAATGTGGATAGGTCTCTTGTGATACAATAGTGAATAATTGTTATCAGCACTGACTGTGAGGATTGGAAATGTAAAGGTAGACGTTTTGCAGCAAAAGGAGGGGAGTGATTGACTTTGCAGTCCAGGAGCGGAGGTCCCTGGAACCAACAAGGGAGAAGAGTGTAGAGCAGGACCCTACCCAGAAAAGCAGTGACGCCAGAGATGGAGGCAGAGAAGACAACATGGAGAGATGGAACAACCAGGGATTCTAGATCCAGAGAGGGAGAGGCGCTGTGTGCTGACAAGTTGGGGGGGTGGGGGGTGGGGGGATACACGATAGGATGAATATAAAGCTAATGTTCTCCCATGTAAACTATCACATAATTCACAATAAAACATTAAAAAAAAATTGGGTTGACCTTAACTCTAATCAAAATCTTCAAACATTTTCATCTGACCCTGAAGTTCAGAACACAAGATTATTGGATTTTCTCAAGTGGAAATTAGTGGGTTATTGTTTTATTCTCATTGTCCCCTCCTCCCACCACCCCTGTCATTGTCTTTGTCACCTATGTAAGATACTGATTCTAACCCAGTTGAGATCTTTAAGAAAAAATCCAACAGATGATGCTGGTGTGGGGCGGGTACAATTTGGGTTCATCTGTCTGTTGATGAATAGAGATGGTTTCTGAAAGGCAGACAGCGCATCTCAATGGAACTGCCTCTGAGCTAAGGAACTGATTATTGGGCATGGATCCAAAGCTCAGAGTCCTTGTCCCACTTCCCTGTCCTCTGTCTCCACTCAACCCCTCAGATTCCTGGCAGGAGCAATTACATCTTCTTAAAAAATTACAATCCTTAAAGCTCTTTGATTTCCTGCGGGAAAGACAAGCTCCAAGCACATTCTAAGGCATATTTATTTTATCTGAAGCATTTGCTCCTTGGCCTCTATGATCACGTCAGCCCCAGGTGATTCTCCTTGTGCGCTGGACCGTAAAATGGTTCTTCAATCATATCTGTAACCCTGGAGTCATAGCCTATTGGACGTTTATTCCTGGGCATCAGTAGCATCACTTCTCAACTGCATTCACATGCAGGTTTAGAGTTTAAAAGAAAAAAATCAATCTAACTAGAATGCGTTTTCCTCTCTCTACCTGCTGGAACTGGGATGACCAAGATAATCAAAGACAGGAGCAAAACATCACTCCAGTTTTTTTTTTTTGTACAGCTGTGCCCTCTTGGTATTGTGCATTCACAGCATAAATTGTTCAGGAAGAGATGAGGTGGAATCGGTGGTAGGTGGTGATGGATGCAGAAAGTAGAAATGCCAGCCTGGTTTGCAAACACATAACATGTGCCTCTGAGTGTACTAAAACATTCAACCTTCTTTTCCTGAATTAAAGTAAGTCATCTAAGGTACTTAGGTTGCAAAATTTAAAGAGGCACTCTTTCTCAGGGCTGTGCAAGTGCCACGTTGGTACCAGAGAGTAAGTGTCTCTTTAAATTTTGCACCCTAGACACTTTGCCTGCATGGTTAGCAGCATGCAGTACCCTTCTCCAGAAAACAGTGGGTAAAGTGATGTACTGCTAGGGCTACTGTAACAAAGTACCACAAAGCGGGTGTCTTAGAAGTTTATTGTGTCGCTGTCCAGAAATCTAGAAATCATAACCCAGGGTGTTGGTAAGACACCTTTTGAAAGCTCTAGGAAAGAGCCTTTCTTACCTTTTCCAGGTTCTCACAGCCTCAGGGTTTGTTTCCTTGGCTTGCCAGCTGCAGCTTAATTGTTACATTGTATTGGGACCAACCCTACACCAGTATTGCCACGTGGTTGTTGTAATTTCCATTAAGTCAGTTGTGATTCATGGCAACCCCATGTGTGTCAGAGGAGAACTGTGCGGCACAGAGTTTTCAAGGCCTTTTAGAAGCAGATACCAGGCCTGTAGTCCAAGGAACCTCCAGACAAGTAGCTGAACACTTAACTGTTTATACCAACAAGGAACTCTAACATGGCCTATATTATTTGATAAAGACCCTATTTCCAAACAAGGTTCCATTTATAGTTACCAGGAGTTAGGACTTACCATGTCCTTCTGGATACAATTCAATCCATAGTAGTTAACTTTATAACAAAGGGTAGGAAGTGAATCTGGGTACAAAACCCTACATGACCAGCTGCCCTGTGCTGAGTGTTTTACCATATTCCCTTTCCCTTCCTGTGCTCCAGCCACAATGTATTCCTTCCTGTTCTTTGAATACTTTAGGCAGGCCCCAGCTGATAGCTCTTCCCCCAGATATCTTCATGTCTTATCCCTTCCCTCTTTGAAGTTTGTCTGAAATGTCAGCTTCTCCGTGAAGCCTACTAGACCACTCTGATTTTGTAAGCAGTCATCAGCTCCCACTGCTGACACTCTGCTGACACTTCATTTTTTTCTGTTCACCATGTGGCACTTATCTCCTTATAACACACTGCTCAATTTACCTAATTATTGTGTCCCTTTTTTATTGTCTATTGGAATGTAATCGCCACAGAGACAACAATCTTTATTTTGTCCTCAGATGTATCCCATACACTTTGAACAAAACTACCGTATAGTAACCAGTTGTCTCATCTCATCTGTACAATGGGTCTGATAACACCTACTTCATAGGGTCATTGCTTAGCACAATTAATTGTCATTATGTGCCGTGGAGTCGGTTCTGACTCATAGCGACACTGTACAGGGTTTCCAAGGCTATAAATCTTTACAGGAGAAGAAAGCCTCATCTTTCTCCCATGGAACAGCTGGTAGTTTTGAACTGCTGACCCTGAGGTTAGCAGCCCTATTTGTAACCACTATGCTACCAGAGCTCCTTAGCACAACAATTAGTACATGGAAGCAATTACAAGTGACCACTGAGTCAACTTTGATTCATGATGTTTCTACATATATTAGACTTAGAACTGTGTCCATTGGGTTTTCAATGGCTGTTTTTTCAAAAGTCAGTTGTCAGATTTTTTTATCCAAAGTACTTCTGGCTGGACTGGAACCTCCAACTTTTCGGTTAGCAGTCAAGCCTGCTAGCAGTTTGCCCCACTTAGGGACTCCTTGCCACTCAGTAGGTGCTCAATAAATGTATTTTTTAATAAATTTTGCCATCTGAAATCATAGGCTACATTTTTAGTTCTTCTTGCCCTTGGTCTTCAGGTAAATGGATTCTGCCCTTCTTCATTCTTGTGTGTGAAATTCCATCTATAGTAATACTTTGAGATACAATGAACAGATTGCCCCATGTGTACCAGGTTTGCTTTCCCATACATTTGGTCATGACCTTCACTGTGTAATTAGAGTCTATAGTTACTGTGTATATTGCAGCAGGAAAATAAACTGATTGCCAAGGTTCTTCATTTTTATCTCACACAATGAATCTGCTCTCAGTGTGTGTGATCCAGAAAGACTGTGTGTGATATATCCCAAAAGATAAGATTTCCAGTTGGCATTTATACTTCCTATTAATTAGTGGATGAGCCAGGATAAAAGGTTATGTTCTGGGACAGGGGACGTGGCTGTAATTCAGCCTTTTTATGGAAGTTTTTTCATTTCACATGTTGGCTTTATTTATTATCACATATATGTGTTCTTCTGTGTTCATTTCTTTAACCTTTCTGATGGTTTTTATCTGTAATATCTCTGATTCTGATCAGTCTTGTTATTCTCCACCCTGGATGCCCACCCATCCACCACATTTCCAAACTTGTCCTTTTCCTGCCCCAATGTAGCTGTCTTGTAATCATTAATTATTTTGTTGTTAGATGTCCTCAAGTCGGTACCAACTCATAGTGACCCTACGCATAACAGAACGAAACACTGCCTGATCCTGGACCAACCTCACTACTGTTGCTATGCTTGAGTCCAGCAATGCTGCTAGTTGGCCAGTCCATCTCGTTGGGGGTCTTCCTCTTTTTCTCTGACTCTCTACCTTACCCAACATGATATCCTTCTTTAGCAACTGGTCCCTCCTGACAATATGTCTGAAGTATAAGAGACAAAGTTTGGCCATCCTGGCCTCCAAGGGAAACTGTTTGATGTGATAAAATATATGATGAAATATATTAAACTTATGTCTGTTCTTTAATTGAGTTTCTGTAAAATAGATCGTCATTCCTTGAGAGAAATAGCATAAAAGCTAGAAATAATTTTCTCATCCTTAATGACAATGTGTTGTTATTGTTGTTAACTGTCATTGACTTCATACGGACTCCTAGCAAACCTGTATAGGGTTTCCAAGGCTGTAAATTGATGTTCCCATAGAGCAACTGGTGGGCTCTAACAGCTGACCTTGTGGCTTACAGTCCAATGGTTATCCTCTAGAGCCACTGTGCTCTAGTGGTTGTGTTGTTGTTGGTAAGTGCCATCGAGTCAGTTCTGACCCATAGTGACCCTGTATGAGGTTTCCGAGGAGCGACTGGTAAGCTTGAACCATCGACCTAGTAGTTGAAACTGATGTTGCAGTCCAGCGCATTAACCCACAGCACCACACCAGGACTCCAATGATAGTGTATTTCATGCAAAATATTTCAAAACTTAAGATCCAAAGCCCACCACTGGAATTTTTAGAGCTGTCAGTTGCTTCTAACTAAAAGAATTACATGAAAATCAGCAAGTATTTTCTTTGGTTTTAGTTTCCTAAGCTAATGCTATAGAAGAGATTGGAAGAGAGGAACGAAGAATAAGTGAGGACAATGGGAAAAAAAGAAATTGAGGAGACTTTAGAAGTTAAAATATAGCTTTGGAGCTGGACTGCCGGGGCCCCAGTACCAGCTCTGCCACTTGCTGCTGCTCTATTTTGGATAATCTCTCTTCCCAGCTCTTGCCTCCATTTCTCATAGGTCAAATGAAGATGGTAACAGAGTTCACCACCTAAGGTTGTTGAAACTATTCAATGAGCCAACGTAATATACTGACATCTTTGCAACAACATCCTCCAGAGACCAGAAAAGCTGAGCACAACACCAGTTAGCTATTGATATTATAATTAAAATGGAAAAAGTCAAACTTCAGCTCTCTAAGTATAATGGTGGTAATATTGTATGGGAAAGGAGTTCTTAGTAACCTCGGAGAAAGGCTGGGGGATGAATTAAGTCATTCTCAAAGCTGCTATGGGAGAGGGAACATTCAAACATCTGTAATGTAGAACTACATTCACCATGGGTTACAATCAAGTTTTAAGCTTTCCAGGAGTTGACAGATGATATTTTGCAGGTCAAATTTGGCACACCACATGTATCTGTGGATAAAGTTTTCTTAGAACACCACCATGCCCATTACATATTGTCTATGGTTGCTTCCACTCTACAAAGGCAGTCGACATGAAAACTATGGTTATCAAGCCCTTGAATATTTTCTATTTAGCTTTTTAGATAACAGAAGAATAAATGGAGACCCAACTTGATAATTATGTTTCTTTTATACATAGAATTCCAGAATCCATTCGTTCATTTCAGAGTATTTCTTTTTTTATATAATGTTTTATTATGAATTATGTGATAGTTTACATGGGAAAACATTAGTTTTACATTCATTCTATCGTATATTGTTTCATTGTCACGGTTACATTCCCCTCCATGCATCATCAACCAACCAAAGGGTATACACTACAAGCCTGCACCCCAGTCATCAGCACACAGCCTCTCTCCCTCTCTGGATCTAAAGTCTCCAGCTGCTCCATTTCTCCACATCATCATCTCTGCCTCTGACTCTGGCATAACTGCTTCTCTGGGTAGGGTCCCGCTCTCCGCTTTTCTCCATTGATGGTCCCAGGGACCTCCACTCCTAGACTGAAATGTTAATCACTCCCCTCCTTGCTATAAAACGTCTACCTTTACATTTCCAACCCTCACAATCAGTCCTGATAACAATTATTCACTGTTGTATCATAAAAGAACTATCTGCATTTCATTTCATCAGTCCCGCCCAGACAGATTGGATTTGAGAGTATTTCTTAAACATCTAGAATGTACATTAACACTAACATACAGCTCACTGCCGTATGTTGTTGATGTCATGTGCCATCAAGTCAATTCTGACTCATAGTGAACCTGTATAGAGTTTCCAAAGAGCAGCTGGTGGGTTTGAACCGCCAACTTTGTGGTTAGCAGTCCAGTTCTGTTCCACAGCCCCAAACCAGGCTGTCTGTATAAGGCCCTCAAAATTGTTTGATCTGGTGCTGCCAAGGCAACCACAGTTCCAGTCATCACATTATAGCAGGCTAGTTTTGAAGTTGATAATTTTGTATGGCACGTAAATGATGTTATAAATATTTAAATGGCCCTTAGCAAAAAAAAAAAGTTTCCCCACCCTTGCCCTAGATGCTCAGTAGTGAAGAAAGCCAGTTCTTATATTTAAGCATCTTACATTATAGTGGGGAGAGATTGGCCAAAAATAAACACACACATGTGGCACATGGAAATATTCCATTTGAGGTATATAAATTGATACAGTAAGAAAAGAGAAGACTAGAGGTATGCTACTACTGGGACATTGATCAGAATCACAAACCCTAGCCCACCAAAATTAAGGAAGTAATCCATGCCCGTAGGAAAGGCTATTCCACAAAGTACAAAGATATTGGATGAAAGCATGTTTCTATATTAGAGAAAAAAACAAGATCAGTGGACTGGGGTAGGGTGATCAAAGGAAAGAGGCAAAGGGGATGAATTTAGAGAGATGATAGATGTAATATCAAGTGAGGCTACAAAGATTTTGATGAATTATTTTGATTTCATTCGATGTGAAATGAGAGGCTTTTGAAAACAATTATTTCTGAGGAATAAAGTCATCAGACTGATGTGTAGGAGATATCGCTCTGGTTGTGCTTTGGACTATCACGGCCAAGCACAGATGTTGAGAAAGCAGATAGAAGTCTATATCTGTCAGCTGATGCATGGTTTTTCTGCAATAACAAGAAACTTCAAGACTTAGTGGTTTACAATCACAAAGGTTTACTTATTACTCAAGTTCGATGTTGGTTGTTGGTCTGATGATGACTTTCAGAAATTCATATAAAAATAATAGACTCTACCTGTAAATGGCAGAGGAAAAAAGAAATGACAGAACCCCCTAGTAGCTCTGAAAGATTTTATTTCAAGTGGGACATATCGTTTTCACGCACATTTAATTGGCCAAAACAAATCATGTGGTCAAGCTCATTGTCAGCAGCGTGTGGAGATATCATCCTCCCACAGAAAAGGGTAGTGAACTTGTGGGAACACTAATACAATCTACCACAGTAGTCATTGTAATCTTAATAATGGTTACATGCATATATTCTGGGTAAGGCAAAACTTCCTGGGTTTTTTTGTTTTTTTTTTGGTTATTCTTGGATTCTCCCTTGTGACCTGGGGCAAGTTAGTTAGATATCTCTGAGCCTTCATTTTAAACTTTGTAAAACGGTGGA
>NW_006408659.1:3160681-3170354 GCF_000296735.1 Chrysochloris asiatica | reverse complement strand
AACTGCTGACCTTAAGGTTCGCAGCCCGATTCGTAACCACTACGCTACCAGAGCCGGAGATAATAGCATATATGTCTGGAACATAACTGTTCCCTTGTTGTTGCTGTTGGGTGTTGTTGAGTCAACTCTGACTCGTAGTGACCCTATGCACAAGCCCAGTCCCGCACTACCCTCACAATCATTGTTACACTTAAGCCCATTGCTGCTGCCACTGTGCCAATCTATCTCATTGAGAGTCTTTATCTTGTTCTCTACTTTACCAATTGTGATGCCCTTTCCCAAAGACTGCTCCCTCTTGATAATATGTCCAAAGTACGAGAGACAAAGTCTCACCGTCTGTGTTTCTAAGGAACATTCTGGCTGTACTTCTTCAAATCCAGATGTGCTGGTTCTTCTGGCAGTCCATGGTACCGTCAATGGTCATCTGCAGTGTTCCCTTAATAGCATGTATTGCCTACTGTTTTGTTGTTGTTAAGTGCCATCAAGTCACTTCCAACCCATAGCAACCCTGTGTAGGGTTTCCGAGGAGCAGCTGGTGAGCTTGAACTGCCAACCTTGCACTTCAAACGGCTTTGCAGTTTGTTTCATGAACCCACAGAGCCACAGCAGGCCTACTGTTCAGTCAATAGTAAATGATGCCTTTGCCATTCTTATAATCCATTGGGGCATCAAACTCTGTTGTGATTTCTAAGATTTTCATTGGCTGATTTCTAGATGTACAATTCCTAGAAGCTCTACTAAAATTTGTTCAGCATTCTAGCAACATGCAACCGTCCAGTCGGTTCTGACCCATAGCGACCCTGTTTCCAAGGAACGGCTGGTGAACTTTAACCACCGATCTAGAAGTTCAGATGACTTTGCAGTTAACCACTGGCAAAGGTGTGGTAGGTATGCATGAGGAGCATTGGCTAGGATTTGAACCCAGCTCTCCAGAATGCAGAGGTGATTACTATCACGGAACTACTGATGCCTCATGGCTTACTTAACGGTTGTTATGGTTTTTATTTGTAATTATCAATGAGGGAAGACTTCTGATGAGTGGAAAGGGTGGCACCAGCAAAGTAAATAGCCTGAAAGTTAAGTGTCAATTATATGCGCAACATGAGCTGAATCCTTCACTTTTTCTCTCTGCAACCTCACAACCAGCCTGTGGAATGAGGGTTATCATCTTATATCACAAGTCAGCAAGCCAGTGTTGAGAGGCATTAAATGATTTTTACCAAGTTCACTACTGGAATTCAAAAGCAAGTCTGTTTGAATTCAAAGTCTGTGCTCAAATAAATCAGCTATAATATTTAATGTCTTGATGTTGCTTGTCTTTTTATAATGTGTCTGAGTTTCATTGGACTTCATTAGTCTTCAAAGTTCAACAAATTATGTATGAAGGGAAATCTCTGAATTATGAAAAAGTGAGAGCAATGTTTCTTGCTCCTTGCAGGAAAATCCTTTTCAGGGAATATAACCAAATGGAGTGTGGAATTAGCATGCTTCCTTTAATCCTGCTGGCAGGGAGATGCCATTCTAACATGGGTGCAAAGAAAACTGCATCTTTTTTTTTTGGGGGGGGGGTCATTTGTGACTTTTGTTTATTTTTTTTAATGTTTTTATTGTGACTTGAGTGAAAGTTTACAGAGCACATCATCAGTTTCACATTCAACAACTCTTACGCTTTGTTTCATCGTTTCCTGTCAATGTAATACCACCTATCCTAGTTTCTCTCTGCGATTCTTGCTTCCCTTCCTCCTTCTTTCCCAACCCTTCTGAATTTTGTCCTTAGGAAAATGTTGCCCTTTTGATCTTGAATGGTTGACCATTCTGTGGTGCGGGTACCTCACTAGTATTGTTTTCTTGTTATCCCCGCCATATACCTATCTATTGCTTGCCTGAACATGTGTCACTGGGATGTGTTAGTTCAGTTCCAGGCATGAAAGGTGACCAAGGTCCAAAGTCTTGGCATTGCATTCCACCAGTCTTTCTGACCAGTAAGCCTGCTCTTTTTTTTTTTTTTTTTTTTTGAGTTTTGTCTCACTCTGTCTAGGGCCTTCTAATATAATCCCATTCAGAGAAGTGTAGTGGTAGCTAGGCACCGTCTAGTTCTTCTGGTCTCAGAATCACTGAGACTGATTTGATGTTGATATATATAGTCCATTGGACTGACTCTTTCCAAGCGTCTTGAATTTTCATTACTCTTCTGTCCTCCAGAAAGGGAGAGACCAATAGTTACACCTTAAATGGCTGCTCTTGGGCTTTTAAGATTCCAGTCAATACTCACCATAATAGAATTGTTGTTGTTGTTGTTAAGTGCCGTCGAGTCAGTTCCCACCCACAGCGACCCTGTATAGGGTTTCCAAGGAGCAGCTGGTAAGCATGAACTACCAACCTTGCAGTTCAAACATCTTTGCAGTCTGGCGCATTAGCACATTATTTTTGTGGACTATGTTATGCCAGTTGACCATGGGGCCCTCCCAGGACTAGCGTAGTGGTTACGAATTGGGCTGCGAACCTTAAGGTCAGCGGTTCGAAACTACCAACTGCTCCGTGGGAGAAAGATGAGGCTTTCTACTCCCATAAAGATTTACACCCTCGGAAACCCTGTAGAGGGTCGCTATGGGTCAGAACCGACTCGACTGCACTTAACAACAACAACAAACAACATGTTATGCCAGTTGACCATGGGCCCTCCCAGGACTATAATCCTGAATCATCACACCCAACAATTCATTTCCTCAAGGTATGTGGTGATATCTATGTTTTCATAACTTTAACCCTTGTATGTTCCATCATATTCATGGATGTGTTTGAAGAAAAGGTAAATACCCATATACAAATATCCTCTGTCAAACTTTTATGTATTGGTGAGTGTGCTCCCACTCACCCTCCTACACCCATTCAGCCTGCATGTCTGTCCCTGCACCTAACTGTAGATCATCATTATTGCAGGAATGTATACAGAACAGTGTTTACCTCAGTAGCCTTTCACTCTTGCACTTTTCCCTGTGTCTTCCTGTGCCTCCATCATTCTAGTGCTAACCACCCTCTTAGTATATATTGTCTTCCCCTTTACCCAACTGTTGTTAAGTGCCATCCAGTTGGTTCTGACTCATAGCCACCCTGTAAAGGGTTTCCGAGGAGTAGCTGGTGAATTTGAACTGCCAACCTCTCGGTTCAAACTAGGCTTGTGGCCCAATACTTTATCTTGCAGCGTCACACCAGAACTCCCGTTACCCAATAGTTACACTTTATGAGGTAGCTCATGAGTGACCATTTAAGGTGTAAGCTTTACCCAATAGTTGCACCTTGAATGACCACTCATAACCAACGCACTAGCATGTGCATTACTCCTTTTCCCCTCCCACCCCTGGAAACCATCAAAGAATGTTTCTTGTAGTATGAAAGTGTTTTCTAGACTTTTTATAATAGTACTCGCATACAATAATTGTTCTTTTGTAATTAACTCATTTCACTCAGCAGTTTCACCAGTATTTGTTCTTGTCTCTCCTCACCCTCATCAGCATTTGTTGTTTTCTGTTTGTGTTTTTAGCATTGCCATTAATGCTAGGATAAACTGATAGTTCATTGTTGTTTTCATTTGCATTTCTGGTAGCGTAGTGGTTACGAGTCAGGCTGCTAACCTCAAGGTCAGCAGTTCGAAACTACCAGCTGTTCTGAGGAGAAAGATGAGATTTCTGCTCCTGTAGAGATTTACAGCCTCAGAAATCCTGTGCAGGGTCACTATGAGTCGGAACTGACTCCACGGCACACCACCACCGATGGCAAATTATTAGGAACATTTCCTCATATATTTATTGGCTGTCTGAAGGTCCTTTTTGGTAAAGTGTCCTTAGTCCATTTTTTAAATTGGATTATTTGTCTTTTTCTTGTTGAAATGTTGAAATGTTCTATAAATTTTAGATATTAGTCCCTTGTCTGATATGTCATTGCCAATGTTTTCACTTAGTCTGTGGGTTCTCCTTTTACTCTTTTGGTGAAGTACTTTGATGCACATTTTGTTGTTGTTGTTGTTTTTAAATGTCATCAAGTTAAGCTCCAACTCAGAGCCAACCGGAGTAGCGACTGGTGGGTTTGAACCATTGATCTTGTGGTGCAAGCTGACCTGTGATCCAGTGCTTAGTCTACAGCACCAGAGCAGTGTGTAATTTTTAGGAGGTCTCAGTCATCTAGTTTGATAGCGTATTTATGTTTGATAGTGCATTTATGTTTGATAGTGTGTTTATGCCGTATAGCAGAGCCTCTAAGTTTGTCCTTATTTTTTTCATTGATGAGCTTTATAGTTCTAGGTTTTTCCTTTAGGTCTTTGATCCATTTTGAGTTCCTTTTTGTGTATTATGTGGTATATGAATCTTGTTTAATTCTTCTGCAAATGAATGTCAAGTTTTGTCAGAACCATTGGTTAAAGAGACTATCTCTTCTCCATTTAATGTGCTTCAATCCTTTGTCAAAGATCAGTTGGTGGATTTACTACAAGGTTCTCAGTTCTGTTCCTTTGATCTATGTGTCTTTGTTATACCACTGCCAGAAGAAAGCCATGTCCTGTATAGAGAAGGTAGAGAAGGTTGGAAAGAAAGTGATTAAGGAGCAACCAAAAGGAATGGGTGTTGAAATTCCTGCAAGGAAGGAAAATAAGAAATGCAACTCAAAACCAATATATGGGAAACATTGAAACCTCAGGAGTGTTTACAGTGATATAATTTATAGTAAGTAAAATCTCACTTTTGTTGTTGTTGGTAAGTGCCGTCAAGTTGGTTCTGACCCATAGAGACCCAGTATAAGGTTTCTCAGGGGCGGCTGGTGAGCTTGAGACACCGACCCTGTGGTTCAAATCGACCTTGCGGTCCAGCGCATTAATCTGCAGCACCACACCAGGCCTCCAAAATTGCACTTTAATACCAGTAAAATAAAAATATTTGGAAAAGTAGTGCTCAAAGCTGATGATGATATGGTGAAATCTGCTCTTTCATTCATTACTCTGGGCAACCTAAAGTAAATAGGAATTTGCAGATGCATGAGGGATCAGAAAAGGATTCACAATCTTCAATTCAGCCATCCTCCATTTGAGAATTCATTCTTAAAAAAAGAAGATGAAAGATATTAGGAGAAAATGAAGATGTTCTTTGTAGCATTATTTGAATGACAACTTTTATAAGAGCCCCAGTTCAATTGTTAGGGAATGGGTAAATAAATTATGATACCTCTAGCCTCCAGAATTTCATCCAGATATTAAAATAGATGACATAAGAGCTTTAAAAGAAAATACAAATTGAGGGATAAAGTGCTGATGCATGCTACAACATGAATAGACCTTGAAAACAGTATGTTAAGTGAAAGAAGCTGTACACAAAAAGCCACTTATTGTCGGATTCCATTTCTGTGAAATGTTCCTAATAGGTAGATCTATGGAGACAGAAAGTAGATTTGTGACTGCACCGAAGGGCGAGGGCGCATATGGGGTGAGAATGGAATGTAAAAGTTTTCCTTTTAGGGTGGTGAAAATATTCTGACCTACGCTGTGATGATGATTGTACATCTTAGTGAATATATTAAAATATTGTACACTTTGAGTGAAATTGAGTATTTGCTATAAATAAATTCAAGATATAAAATTACATGGAAAATAGACTAGAAGAAAATATAACCAAATATAAGCAGTGATTTGGTTCAAAGGGTGGATTTATAGATGAGGTTTTTTTTGTTTTGTTTTGTTTTTTACTTTCTCAAATTATGTAAAGTTTTTATAATGTGATGAGATGTCTATTAGTAGAAAAAAATAATTGAAGAGCAAGTCTCCAAAATGGAAGGGCCTCTACCAAAAACCATTTTTGTATTTTTACCCTGCATAGTCAGTCAGACAAGAGCCCTGTGGACTAAGCATTGGGCTGCTAACTACAAGGTCACCAGTTCAAGCATTGGGCTGCTAACTACAAGGTCACCAGTTCAAAGCCCCTGCATGGGAGAAGAATGGGGTGTTCTGCTCCCATGATGATTTACTGTCTCAGAAACCCTAAGGAGCTATTTTACTTTGTACTATGGGGTCTCTGTGAGTCAGAATTAACTCAATCGCAGTGGCGTTCGAGTCAGTATGAAAATCTGCAGTCCAGCAGCATTCTCATTCCTTCATAGCCATCTTAGGGCTCGACAGAGTTCTGCAAATGAAAAAGGCAACTATATGAATGAATATAACCTCCAAGAAAACACTCTATGCATTCAGAATTCCAGTGTATTGAATCTACTTGTGTTTTCTTATCTTTAGGAAGTGATAGAAGCCATCGCGGAGTGTGCATTTAAGACGTCACCTTTTCCCATCCTCCTTTCCTTTGAGAACCACGTGGATTCGTAAGTAACTCAATGCATTCTGTGGGGGGTCATTTTTCCCAGAGTCAGGCATGTTGAATCATTGTGCATCAGGTTTAAGATGGTATGACATTATTAACAGTATTCTTCAATCATGTTATTTACACTGTGGAATGTTTTTATCTGTATATGATGGGATTGATTTATTTAATCTAGCACTAGACTGAAAGTTTGAACTGCAAGATCGATGGTTCAAACTTACCAGCCACTCCTCAGAAACCGTACGTAGGGTCACTGTGTGTCAGAATTGACTCGATGGCACTTAACAACGGTAGACACACCACCATTCAAATAATCCTTGTGCAATCCGTTTTCATGTCACAGTATGATTTTTCAATTACGCCCTCTCCTTTTTACAGTGAATGCATTTCTTTACACAACACATGTCTCTAGTGTAGATTCTGAATGCATCCAATCACTTTCATAATCCTCCTTCACTAGCTTCTTCTAGTACATGAGAATTTACAATCAGTTATTCAATATCATAGCAGCTCTCCACAGCCTAGCCTAGTGGTGGCGGAGTAATCATTTCTATCCTGCACTTTGCACTTACACAGAACTCACACCACCAAATGGTCTGCCCTTCCTCTTCCCAATAATTTTCCTGTTTGCTAAAATAGCTAAATATTTTCCTTATTTTACAATTGGCTGCATTTATTACTGAGCTTTACAAAGAACAGGTAATTCTGACTCAATTGTTCTATATTCATGTTATTACCAAGTACTGAAGTGAGACACATTTGTAGCTAATACATGGATATCAGTGTATCATATAGTTATTATTCACTTGAAAGGGTTTCAGAGGAAAGTGTCTTTCCCTGTGTTGAATCAGAATTCATGGTGCTCATATTTTAGCCCGTGCAATAAAAGTCTGAAGAATGTATCATGCAACTAGCATTGTTCAAAAAAGCCTTTGTGAGCTTTTGTCCTTCATTTCAAGGATCAAAAAAGCCAGATTTCTCAACTAAAAGCCAACAGCACCTGACCTAATTTGGCTCCTAAGTTCCTGCTTCCTCTCCTTCTAATTGACAGAGTCATTGTCGGCTCACTGATTCTCTTTGTTCAACTAATTTACAGCAAGACCTTCAATTCACAGATTCTTAAAGAAGCAGTGTAATTACAACAAAATTTCAGTTAAAATGTGAAAATTGGTGAGTCTACATATTGAGAGACACCTTCTTTCAAAGTAATCAACTTTATAACTGGAGGCCAGGTAAGGTGCTGTGGGATAAAGCACTGGACTGCAAGTTCAGTTTGAACCACAAAGTCGGCAGTTCAAACTCACTAGCCGCTCCTTAGAAACCCTATACAGGGTTGCTATGAGTTTGAATGGACTCGATGGCACTTAACAACAACATCAATTTTATAGTTATCTGTATCTCTGGTTAGCCTTCAAGGAATTCATTTAAGAGTCCTCAGTTCTTGATTCTGTTTCATTCAGAAACAATCCCATGAGTTTGGCATATAGTTCTTGTAACACTTCTGAGGATCGCCTGATGAAAACAGATTGTATTCTACTCTATTGCCAGTTCTCTTCCAACTTCTAACAGCATGTCTCTCCTTTCATCAGTGGATTGAATACCTTGTCTGTCAGGAAGGCATCCTGGTGACACAGTGGGTTAAGCATTGAGCTGCTAACCACAAGATCGGGAGTTCAAACCCACCAGCAGAAGAAAAACGAGGCTCTCGGCTTCCCATAGAGACTTACAGTCTCAGAACCCCTGCTCTACAAGATCACTATGAATCAGGATTGACTCGATGGCTGTGGTTTTTTAAGCTCCTATAAACTTCACCACAAACTCAGGGGTTCCTAAAAATAAACAGTATGATTATCTCAAGTTTACAGATGATAAAACTGAGTCCCAAAAAGGCTGAGTAACTTCCTCAAGGCTGTAGAGTTAATATGTGGCAGAGCTGAAACTGAAGAGTAGGTAATTGCCTTCAGAATGCAGGCTTTTAACAACAATCACCACACACCTAAGCAGAACCACCTTAGGCCTTCAGAGCATTCATTTAAGACAACAGAGCATTCCCAAGGCCTGCCATGTTTCCATGTCTGTGCCTTGGGAACCTCAACTACAGAATGTCTTTGCAATCTTCAACCCCAAGCAGTTGCTGTTGTTATGAAGCACTGTTGAGTTGGTCCTGTCTAATAGTGACCCTGTATAGGATTTCTGAGGAACGGCTGGTAGATTTGAACTGCTGACCTTGTGATTCACAGTCCAGTACTGATCCTACAGCACCACACCACCAGTCAGGATGAGAGATCCAAATGCTGGCCTGAAAATTAAGTCCTACAGTGTACACAAAACCAACAGAGTGACACCATAATACTCCCTTTCTAGTTTACAGAGAATATATTTTTAACTATTAAAATATTATCAATAACTCTTATAAGACAAATGGAAACAGAGAAAGAATCTTTCCAGAATACTTGCACTTACTTAAAAGCATGGCAGAACCCTAATGGCAGTGCACCACTTGGATTGAATTTTATTGTAGGAGGAATTTGTTTGTTTCTTATTTTCCTGGTCCTTCCACTCCAGACAATAAAATCATGCTGTCACAGTTCTTTCCTGAGACTATCATACATCCAAGTACACTGATACACTTTCCCAGTGGCTGGTAAAACCCTGTGCTTGTCATGTTTGCTGCCTTGCCCATTCCAAAACCTATGACGGACTTCATCGTTCATGAGTCCCACCATTCTTTCCCACTAAGTCTGGATGTAACCTCAGCATCGTCCCAACAGTCACCAAGGAACACCTCAAATCATCAAAATCCTGGGTGCCATGTCTGGTGAGCTGTGTTATCCTCTTGCATATGATGTGCCCAATGTGACAGACACAGAACTCTGGTCCCAGTTAGTGTGGGCCACACCACCAAATCAAACTCATATTGGAAAAATGGGAGAGGAAAATCCACTGCATTTTATTCTGTTCTCTCCAGATATTTGAAAATTACCTATGCAGAATCACCAGTGGGGAATTGGCCATTCACAGCTTTTGGCTGATGCTTTAGATAAGAGATGGTGTTGGGTGTGTATCATTGTGTTGGTTCCAACTCATAGCAACCCTGTATAGGGTTTCCAAGGAGTGGCTGCTGAGTTTGAACCACCAATTTTGTGGTTCAAATCAACCTTGCAATCCAGTGATTTATCACACAGCGCCACACCAGGATCCTGGTGTCAATAACTCTTATAAGACAAATGTCTGTCACTTTGTCCTAATGTGGTGGCTTGTGAGTTGCTGTGATTCTGAATGCTATGCCACTGTATTTTGAATACCAGCAGGTTCACCCAAGG
>NW_006408659.1:3131856-3157571 GCF_000296735.1 Chrysochloris asiatica | reverse complement strand
CGCTGGAGAAGGATATCATGTTTGGTAAGGTGGAGGGTCAGAGAAAAAGAGGAAGACCCCCAATGAGATGGATTGGCCAAGTGGCAGCATCGATGGACTGAAGTGTGGCAACAGTAGTGAGGTTGGCCCAGGATCGGGCAGTGTTTCATTCTGCTGTACATAAGGTCGCTGGTGGCACCTAACAACACAACACCCTTTCCAGGATATTTGATCTTATCCTAAAGCTTGGCAGAAACCTAATGTCAGAGCAACAGTTGGATTGAATTTTATTGTTGTTGTTGTTATGTGCCGTGGAGTTTGTTCTGACTCATAGCGACCCTGCTTAGGGTTACCGAGGCTGTAAACCTTTACAGGAGCAGAAAGCCTTAACTTTCTCCCGTGGAACAAGTGGTAAATTCGAACTTCTGACTGTGAGATAAGCAGCCAATTCATAAAGAGGAAGTTATTTGTTAGCAGAGTGAAAACAGTGATTTCTAAATGCCCTTCTCCATCTGCAACATCAAAACCCCACAGGGTGTTTTTAAAAATACAGATCCCTTATCTACACCCCAGCCTCCTTTACTACTTGGAAGTCTTTTAAAAAGCTATCCTACTCACAACTGACTGTGCTGTTCTATGTAATTTAGCAGGTTGTTGTTGTTGTGTGCTGTGGAGTCAGTTCCGACTCATAGCGACCCTGTACAAGGTTTCCGAGGCTGTAAATCTTTTCGGGAGCAGAAAGCCTCATCTTTCTCCCGCAGAATGGCTGGTAGTTTCGAACTGCTGACCCTGAGGTTAGCTACCCAATTCGTAACCACTACACTAGCAGCTAGCACTACAAAAATGTGTGGAATTCAAGAGAAGTGACTTCTAGGCTTGGTACAGCTATAAACAACTGCAAAATTTAAGACCAAAGTCTTTCATTTTCATGGGTTGTAGATACTTCATCTGTAAAGAGGGATGGTTTAGTTCAACTTGGTGTTCCCTCCCCTTGATGTAGGAACATTTAAAAATTCATCACATGAAACAGGAAACATTCTTGGATTAGAATACTGACAACTGTGGTGCTGTGGACTAATGCGCTGGACTGCAAAATCAGTTTGAACGGCAAGGTCAATGGTTCAAGCTCACCAGTCTCTTATGGGAAACTCTATACAGGCTTGCTATGGGATGGAAATGACTCAATGGCACATAACAACAACAACAACACACTTTAACCAAGGAGTCCTGGTAGCATAGGGGTTATGAGTTGGGCTGCTAACCTCAAGGTCAGTAGTTCAAATCTGCCTGCTGCTCCGTGAGAGAAAGATGAGGCTTTCTGCTCCCCTTAAAGTTTTAAAGCCTTGGAAACCCTATACAGGGTTGCTATGAATTGGAACCAACTCCACGGTACACAGCCCCACCACAATTTAACCAGTGATCATAGAGTCACCTGGGACTTGTCATGACCCCTTGTCTGTCAAAATAGAACTGAGAGCCATAGGATTTTCTGTGAATACTTTTTCATAAGTAGATTTCCGGGTCTTTCTTTAGACGCACCTCTGAGGTATTCTTGAACCTCCAACCTTTCAGCCAGCAACCCAGTACATAGGCTGTGCACTACCTAGGAACTCTGCCTACCCTTTGTTGTAATGAAGCACTGTTGAACTGGTTCCAATTCATTGCAACCCTGTATAGGTTTTCAGAAGAGTAGCTGATAAGTTTGAACTCCCACCTTGCGGTTAGCAATTCAGTGCTTGTTCTACAGTGCCAAACCAGGACTCCACTTTAGAGATTTGGGTACACTTCAGGGTTATTTTAATGTGTTTAGAAGTGTCTACTATGGCCTAAAGCTAAAACTGTCTTTGGAGATTTTTTTCCACTCCCTTCATCTCCATGCTAGCAGCTGTTGACACTCTCCATGCTTCTGGGTTTTGTTTTGATTTTGCTCCCTCATGGCAATTTTAATGTCTTTTACTCCTGCAGTTCTGACTTTAGTTAAAGTTGCTTTGTTTTTTCCTGACTTAATCTGTCTAGTGTCCTCTCTGTTGGGTGGGCATGTGGTTTTTCTGGGAACAGGAAAGATCAGATTAACGAACAGTATATTTTACCTTAAGTTTTTGAAGGGGGTCATTTACCTTTTGTTCTCTCTGTCACAGGCAGTTTTGATCCCAGTTTGACAAAGTTTTACTCAGACTTGGATCCTTATTCCTTAGAGTGTGGCCCTCAGAACAACAGCATCTACATCACTCGGGGAGGGGAAGCTTGTTGGAAATGCAGTCTCAAGCCCCATCCCAGTTAGTAGATCTGCAGGGGATTTGAATGAGAGCTATGAACTGAGAAACAGCTGTCTCTAAACACTGTGATACTTTAATCCCCTGCATCAGAATTGTCTGCCAGTTTATTTAAAATGCAGGTTCCAGGGCTCCACCCACAGTGCAGTGAATCCAGCCCTCAAGTCTCCACCCTGCCACCTTCATCCTTAACAAGCCAGGTGATTCATTAGTGGAATCAAGGTAGAGTCCTGGCCCCCTGAGTCCTTTCTCAGGGCCAGATTTAGGAACCACCTGACAGAGGATGCCATCTGTCCCCTGCTTCCAGGGAAAATCTTTCCCAGATCCCTCTCCTGATGCAAATTATGGTCATAAGGAAATCCTGAAAGCCAGACACTAAGGTACAAACTGTGGTTTTCACTCCAGGTGTATGATCAAAGGAACTTATTTAAGATTTGAAAACCCCAAGTTATACCTTGTCAAACTTGGGCGTGCATCACAATGATCTAGAAGCCTTGCTAAGACATAGATTGTTAGGCCCAAGACCCCTAAATTGCTGATTCAGAATCTGCACAGGAGACCCTACATGTATCTGCATTGCTGACAAGGTCCAGGATGGTGTTGGTGTTGCTGGTCCATGGACCACACTTGGAGGAGCAAAGCTCTATGATACTTCATAGGGTCGTTTTGTGAAGTGCATGTGAGGTTTGAAGAAGTTCTTTTGTGCAACCTGGAGATTGTGGACTTGGCATTAATGGACTTGTCAGCTGGAGCCAAAGAGGAAGCTGACTAGGTTACAGTCTCTATGGGGTTATTGTTTGAGCAAGATCTGAACTTGACCATGCCTAGGGCTGTGCCCTGCTCATCAGTCACTCACTCCTGCTCCCCAGGGTCTCATTGACACAGTTTCTAGCAAGCTGTCCTTAAATGACTACATCCAATGTTTTTTAGGATTGGTCCTCTGATTAGTAGCTTCCCTGCTCTCTGACATTACTGTAGAATGTTACAGAATATTATTCAGGCTGCATAAACCACATAGTAAACTCTTATACAAGTAAAGGCAGTCACAATGAGAAGGCATGAGGTGGTGATGAAGAGTTTGCAAACTCAATGAATCTCTCTTGCATCTCTGCCTGCAGTTGCAACAAAGCTGGAACCTCAGGACTCACGTGGTTCTCAAAATGCATGCTTTGGTTTTAAAAAAGAAAACAAAAAGGGCATAAAGAGTGTTTTTTCTTTCTGGACTATTGTAATATACAAGGGAGCTTCAAAAATTTTGTAGAAAAATTAAATGAAAAGAATGAAATTTTTGCACGAACTCTTTGAAGCCCCTTCTAATTTGAAATAATAAAGCATACATCCCTCAACAAAATAAAATAAAAAACAGCTCGTGGTTCCGATTTACCATTCTTAAAAGAGGGACTAAAAATAAGAGCCCCCTTTTATAGTAGTTTTGAGTGTCATAAAGAAGGGTTTTTATCACTGTTACTTATTTTAGCACAGTCTCACTTCTGCTGAAATGTATTAATATTGCAGCATGTAGAGATAACTATGGAAATCAAGTTTGACAATCTGTAGATCAAAATCAGCGCCCATAAAACCCAACGGAATAGAATAACTCTATGGTGATATTGAACAGTCTTCCAAATAAGAAAAACATTTTATTCCTTTTAAAAGGGTCAAGGAAACCCAGAGGATTGTACAGATGTTTTTGTGTATCGACTCTGCTTACATGGGGCTGGGTTTGCAGGTTGTCTGGCATAGCTGGCAGATGGCCCTTTCTGTCTTTTCCCTTTTCCCTATTCTTTTAGTATGTAAAATACATTTGCATCCATTACTTAATTTCATCTTCTCAGCATGCTTTGTTTCTTTCCAAGAACAGTGCTTCTTCTCCCTCATTAGATAGAGGCAGAGTGGTTCAGAGTCCAGGGAATCTTGCTGCTTTGCCTTTCTCCATCAGATCAGGTTCCTACTTAAGCTCATTCCTCCTTCACTTCGCCATTATGCACCTAAAAGTAGCTGACATCTTTCTTCCCCGAAGAGACTGACTCTTGTTATCTTTCTTCCAGTGCCCCCACCTCCCACTCAACTACTGCACATACTGTCTGCCCTTTCTTACATCTTTATTCTCTCTCTCTTTCTCTCTCCCTTTCTCCCCATTTTTCTCTCTCTTCTCTCCTCACCTCCGCTCCCCTCTCTCTGTATCTCTCTCTTCCCAACCCTCACCTACTTCCTTATAAACATTCCCTTGCAAACTCAGCTCTCTCTAATTTGGACAGAATTTCACCCAGGAATTCACACCGAGGCAAGCTCCCCCTCCAAGCATCTTGCAGCTCTCTGACTTAGAATCAGGGAATTCAACAAAAGGGGTTGAGTGGCTCTGAACATTTCCAAAATCCAGTGGCGGGCCAGTGTCCTGCCGTCCCCTCCACCTGTGTCTGGATAGGTCTGCCTTATCAGCAGGCTTCTGACCCCTGCCATCATCATACACCTGTTGGTTTTATTTTGATTCTCAGAAGTCAGGATAATAAACAGGAGATTTAGAATGACAAAAGCTGAGCCTGGATGACCAATGAATAAGCCCTTTTTTTTCTGCTTCTTTCTCTCTTGTTCTTCCTTAGCCCAAAACAGCAAGCCAAGATGGCAGAGTACTGCCGACTGATATTTGGGGATTCCCTTCTCATGGAACCACTGGAAAAATACCCAGTAAGTAATTTTGAGGTTTGACCCTGAAGGAACATGTATATTATTTATAATTGGACAAGGGGTGGGGTAAGGGTAGAGGTCCTTAGTTTGCCCAAAAAGCCTGTACTTGACTACTGACCTCAAGGTTATTGGTTTGAATCCAGGCAACAGCACTAAGGAATCAGAGTCTGGTAATCTGCTTCCATAAAAACTTCAACCAAGAAAACATTATAGAGCAGCTGTCCTCTGTAACACATGGAGTTGCCATGAGTCGGATTTGACTCCATGACAGGGCGTTTGGATTTTGTTGGTTAGGGGTTGAGGGAAAATTTCCTCACTTCCCTTTCTATGGTTAGAGTACTTGATGAGATTAATATAGCTGATAAGGAACAGGTTGACCAGGAAGATGCTGGTAATGTGGAGGGAGGGAGACATGTCTTCTCTCTTTTGTCCTTCCTTCTTGGCTAGGGACAACTCCATCAAGAAGACACAATTCTCATCAATTATAATGAGTCTATACCAACAGTCCTGAGTGGATAGTTCTGAGTGGATAGCACTTTCCAGGGAACCTCATAACCCCCTTGGATAGAAATGGGTGGTGTAATGAAGCATTGCAGGTGGTTTGTGCCTCCTAATTGCTGCTTACTTCCTTGTATGGGCATTCAGGTACAGCAGGACTTGGCTCTCCTATTGATGCTGCAGAAGGAAGCAGCAGGAACAGCCTAAATCAATTCTTCCCTTAGCTTCCCATTTGTTTTTTCTCCAGATATCCCTAAGTGCGTTCACACTAGTTCCCAGACCCATTGCAAGCAAAGAAGAGGATTCACTTATGGGAATTCAATAGATTTTCTAAAAATAACCTGTCTTGTGACTTACACACATGCTCTCTGATACAATATCTAATAACCCTCTCATGGGACATTGATCTTCCCATTAGATGTGCAAGCTTGAAACACTAGAAATAAGGTTTGCAAATAATGGTGGTGTGACTCTCGGGATGGCAGGAAGCTATTTAGTTCTCTTGGAACATCAGGCTAAGGGACTACAGCTAAAGGACTGAGTGTCTGGATTGGGGTGAGGGGGTTAGTTTGCAGTTTTTCTTTTTTTGTTTTACAGCTTCTGGAACCTTGATTCCATTGACCTATTTGGAAGCTTTTGCCTGTGTTTACCAACTCCTCCTGACAGAAGCCACAATCTAACTGGCTCATCTACTTTTCCAATTCAGAGCAAGACCTTTTCATCTCTCCTAAATCAAAATGACTTTGGCTATTTGGGTTAGGCACTGGGCTGTTAACCATAAGGTCATTGGTTCAAACCCATGACCCACCAACTGCTCTGCAGGAGAAAGATAAGGTTGTCTGCTCGTATAAGTCCTATATAGGCTCACGATGGGTCAGAATCAACACAATAGCAGTGGGTTTTTATTTTCAGGTTGGGTTTACCTGGTCCATGGGAAATCTCGCAAGAGATTTCTACCAGTATATTTCAATTATTTTATTCATGTAGATTCTGTTGTAGAAAAATCATAGTAAAAATCATCAAAATATATTTTTTCCTGTCAACAACAACAGAAAGAGCAACTCACTAAGTGCATGTATGACATACTTGGAGCCATTTGAGTGTGGTGGAGGTGGTGGTATCAGTTCTGACTCAGCGTGGAGTCGGTTCAGACTCATAGCGACCCTGTACAGGGTTTCTGAGGCTATAAATCTTTACAGGAGTAGAAAGCCTCATCTTTCTCCCACAGAACAACTGGTAGTTTCAAACTGCTGACCTTGAGGTTCGCAGCCTGACTCTTAACCACTATGCTACCAGAGCTCCTTCATTGGAGTGTAGAAGGCAGTTTAAAAAAAATCTAGACATTCTTGGTCTCCTAAGCTTTGTTGGGTGTTTGGTTGGAGTGGAATCTGGAAAGAAGAAGCAGTATTTTTACAAAATATGCTTTTCTTTTCCTTTAGCTGGAATCTGGAGTTCCTCTTCCAAGCCCCATGGACTTGATGTACAAAATTTTGGTGAAAAATAAAAAGAAATCACACAAGTCATCGGAAGGAAGTGGCAAAAAGAAGCTGTCGGAACAAGCCTCCAACACTTGCAGTGACTCCTCCAGTGTCTTCGAGCCCTCGTCTCCGGGAGCTGGTGAGGGGCCGCATCAGTCTAGTACCCATTACTCTCTGGGGCTTAAGTATTGCTGCTCTGCGTATAGTATAAGGGGCAAAGTTATGAAAACATTGTGTCCAAAGCCAAACACCTTGAGAGAATGAGTATGCGTCAGTTAGCACAATATAGTTCACAAAGATAATGGTCTATAGCCTACTTTGGTGAGTAGCAACTTGGGGTCTTAAAACCTTGTGAGCGAAAAAGTGTGGAGTAACTGAAGATTACTGGAAACAGGTAATATAAAGAACTAATGGATCATACAAACTGCAGCCGCCACTACCCTAAGAACTAGATGATGACGGACTATCACTACCAACTAACTGCTCTGCTTGGGCTCACAGTAGAAGGGCCTGAGTAGAGTGGTAGAGCAGTGTGGAACAAAACTTAAAATCATAAAAAAAGACCAGCTTTACTGGTTAAATAAAGACTAGAAGAACTAATCCCAAAGACTATGGCCCTTAGACACCCTTCAAGCCTAGAGCTGAATTCACCTCTGTTGCTCAAATTTCTGCTAAACGGCAGACAGGCTGATAACACCATGGGGGTACTCAGTCCTTAGAACAATCAGCCAGAGAGGACCAGTCAGCATCTTCCCAGGGACAGGAAAGAAGGGAAATGATAAATACAGAGAGGAAGTGGGAAGAATGCTATTAAATTGCAGGGCTTGCAATCATTGACACAAAACAAAATGTGTATGAATTGTTGGATGGAAAACCAATTTGCTCTATAAAGTTTCACCCAACTCACAATTAAAATAATAATACTAATAAGGAATTACTTCTCTGAAATAAGCCTGAAAGGACTTGAAAATGTCTATTTCAGCAGTCTTTAATGGTATCGTTTCCTCTGTTTGCTGTAACAATTTACCACAATGTGCGTGGCCTCAGACTACCCAATTTTTTTGTCTTAGAGTTCTGTCAGTCTGAAGTCTCACAGGGCTCTCAAATGGTTCAAATGGAGGTATTGGCAGAGCTACACTCCTTTCAGAAGGCTCTAGGGGAGAGTCCATTTCCTGGCCTGTCCACTTTCCAGAGGCCACCCACGGATTTTTTTTTGCTCCTGTCCCCATGCCTTCATCTTCAAAGCTAATGATACTCCATCTCTGTGACCCTGACTCTATAGTTACACCCTACCTTAAACCACAGCTGGGAAAGGCCCTCTGCTTTTAAGAACACATGTGATCCTATTGGGCCCATCCTCATCACCCAGGTTACACAGTAATAAATCTCTTAAATGTAATATACAAAATAAGTCAGATACAAATGTTTATGCTTGGTGGATCCATTTCTATAAAGCGCAAAGACAGGCAAAAATAATGTACGCTTTTATCAGTCAAAGTAATAGTTACCTTTTGGGGTGAATTGACTGGAAGGGAGCCCAAAGGGGGATTCTGGGGATTTCTGGGTTATGTTTTCTTTCTCTTGCTGGATCTGGATACTGAATATTTAGGTTTGTTCAGTTGGTAGAAAACATACAACACTATTCACTTATGATATGTGTACTCTTCTGTTTACTTATCAACTATAGTATCAATTAAAATGCCTTAAAATCAAAATAATAATTTAAATGCAACCTCCAGGACAATCCAAAAAGAAAAAGGAAAAAAAAAAAAAAGTGGCTTGAGAGACTCTGATTTATGTTTCTTTTTTTTTTCTTGTCTTATTTGCCAGTTTTTCCTTTGGCTGTCTAAATTTAAATCCTTACATAATTCACTGAAAGGAGAGGAAAATTTTTTGTAGCTATTGAATGTGCATTTCAAATTCTAATTTCTCTCAAAAATAACTTGTTCTCAGTAGGATTATTCTTTCTGAAGTTTGACAATAAATATTATGAACAGGCCACTTATTTCCTGACATCATCTGAATATGAATCCTAGCAAGCAAATCGAAATCTTCCTTTGTATGTGGGTGCTTGCTTTTTTACCATCTGTTTTCCCACCTCTAGTTCTCTCCGTCTTCTTAACTGGATGCAGAGTACAAGTAAGGATTTTTACAGGCAATGAACATTATTGCTTCATACAGAAAAAAACAGCAATATGCTAGTGATTTGGTAGATTTCGTAAGCTAGCCCCAAAGTTTATTGTGTAATCATGGTTTATTTCAATGGAAAATTTTGGACATTTTAATAAGTAGGTAGTCTCCTGAATAAAGAGTACTGCTAATTTACTATCTGGAGAGTAAATATTGTACATAGTTGAGAACTCAAGTCACTTGAAAAACATAAAATAGATCTTACTTCAAAACTAGTTTGCTTTTCACACACCCTGGTGGCCAGATGCTTTTTCCAGGATTCAGTTCTAGAATTACATTATCTTAAAGAACTAGATCCCTGGTGGCAAGCGGTTAAAGCACTTAGCTGCTAACTGAGGTCAGTGGTTGGCTTCATGGGAGAAAGTGACAGCTTGCTTCTATAAAGGTTACAGCCTTGGAAACCCTGTGAGATAGTTCTCTGTCCTCTATGAATTAGAATCAACTGGTGGGCAATGAGTTTTAAAGACCTAGAGTAGAGTAGCTGGTTTTATGGCTCTCCAAAATTGCTTCAGAGTCCTCCAGAGACTTACGAGGGAAACTAATTTTCTGCTATACTATTAAAGGAGGAGAAATTATTTCATTTCTACAAAAGGCATTGAAAGATCTGTATTGCACATTTGAAATGACTGGTGTATGGTTGTGTCCCATGAAGCATTTTGCATACAATTATTCCAAATGTCTTTTTAAAATTATTTGATTGAAAGAATCTCCTCTCTAATAAAAAAGAGTAACAGAGAATTGGGAGCAACAAATTTGATTTGACAATAATTTGAAGTGGCAATGTAGACCTCTAAGTAAATGCATTTCTAATATAATAAAATGTGGTTTTTATACAAAATATAATCTATGCTTAACAAAATATCAGCATCATAAATTATTACAGTAGCTTTCTTAAGTAATCGAGCCACATTCTAATAACACTTACTGGTTCAGAAATCTTTTCCCTCGAAAGATATTTCACAAATGCTTTGCTCACTGCCATCATTCAGTAACTGAACTTCATCAAACAAATAAAAACATTTATAAGTTACTTGGAGAACAGCGATGTGAGTACTTTGTTTTATATGTGGTGTTGTAGGAACAGCACTGGACTGCAAACCCCAAGATTGGCAGTTCAAACCCACCAAGTGCTCCTCAGCAACCCTATACAGGGTCCCTATCAATTCCAACGGACTCAATGGCGCTTAACAACATCTGAGCCGAATAGCTTTTTTCAGACTCCAGTTGCCAACTCCAGTTGTGTCATCATTGAGTCAATATTGCCACCTGCTGGTCTATTCATGCTATTACATTATATGAACTCAAAAACTTGGCAGCAGTCATCAAAACTATTGCAAACTATGCCTTCTTTACTTTCTACTTAAGAATATTTTTGCATACTAATATTATTGTGTCTGGATAAATTAAAGAACTATGGAATAATTTAATGCTTCAGACTAAGGTGGATATGTAGCCTAGCAAAAACATCTACTAAATCTTAGGAAAAGAACCCAATTCGCTGACTTGACTCTGTCTGTTGGAGAGTGTCTGACAGTTAGATTTTCAAGCATAATGGCTCTTAAGGCTCATGCATTGTTTGTTGTTATGTGCTGTGGAGTCGGTTCCGACTCATAGCGACCCTGTACAGGGTTTCCGAGGCTGTAAATCTTTACGGGAGCAGAAAGCCTCATCTTTTTCCTGTGGAACAGCTGGTAGTTTTGAACTCCTGACTGTGAGGTCTGCAGCCCGATTCGTAACCACTACATTACCAGAGCTCCTTCATGCATTGTATAATACCTCTCAAAACATACTTTGAATATTTTCTAAGATATATTTCTTGTTTAGAAGGTGATGCATCCATCAAATTAGTTTCCAAGTAAATCATAGAATATGATTGGAATTTAACAATCTTTGTAAAGTATGTTACTATTGTTACTGCTGATTCTGTTCTGACTCATAGTGACCCTGTATAGCGTTTAAAGTCTCTTCATCTTTGCAGGAACAGAAAGCTTCATCTTCCTCCCACAGAGCAGCTAGTGGACTCAAACCACCAACCTTGTGGTTCACAGCCCTGTGCTTATCTGCTTATCATATGGCGCCCCCGGTTTTTCTTCCCCTGCTTATATATCATCTTCCTTGACTTCTATGAGTTCTGGAGTGGCATGAGAATAGTTGGATGCCAGACCTTCAGACTGCATAGTGGTCACCCATGGATGTGTCTGAGCTTGGAAGAGGAGAAGAGGATAAATGGATCATTGGTCTGTTTTAGGGTCAGAGTGCCTACAAGCCAGAAATGGATCATTGGTCTATTTTAGGGTCAGAGTGGCTATAAGCCAATGTATACATTAAAATTTGTGTAGAAAGCTAACTATATACAATACTGCATGTTTTAAAAAAACATAAGGAAAATGCATGCTCTTAAGTGCCACTGCGTCGGTTCCAACTCATAGCAAACCTGTATAGGGTTTCCAAGGAGCGGCTGATGGATTTGAATTGCCTACCTTGCAGTTAACTGTTGTTGTTGTTGTTGTTGTTAAGTACCATGCAGTCTGTTCCAACTCTTAGTGACCCTGTATGGAGTTTCCAAGGAGCCGCTGGCGAGTTTGAAACGCCAACTTTTCGACTAACAGTCCAAAGCTTATCCTACAAAGCCATACTCAGCAAGCATTTAGGAAATTTGGAATTCTCAAATGGTATTCGTAAATCGAACTTAGAAAAAAATCAACATTCAAAATGTTAGTAGAAAACTTTGTAAATAAAACAATGTAAATCCATAATTGGAAAGCCCAATCTTCAAGGAACCTTGCAGTCAATTCTGGTAATGCATGTTACATGTGCTTTAAATCTGTGTATGTTTTTTTTTTTACTTAACGGTTTGTTATTGAATTTGACAGGGGAAGCTGACACCGATAGTGACGACGATGATGATGACGATGACTGTAAAAAGTCTTCTATGGATGAGGTGGGTATCTCCTTTCTATTCCTCACAGACGCGTTCCGCCAACTGGTTAGTCTAGACTGCTTCACGGAGACGTATTTCCTGGTCACGTCTGCCATCTAGTGGCAAAATGGCACAGTTCACGTTAAACCTTTCTTACCACCCTGTTTCAAAACTAAGATGAAGGAGGAAGCAAGACTTCAAGCCAAGTTCTTCATAGCGAGCAGACTTACCTTACCCCCAAATGAATGTCTAGAGGGTGAATTATAAATTTGTGATATTCAACTAGGAGCTTCATTGCAAGGCAATGAAATGAAATGACAAACAGTTATGAAGTCCAGAGAAGATGTGGGATTTGAAAAAATATCCAAAAGTTTGATATCAGTTCCACTGTGGTAACATTGGAATCCTCAAACTACCTTTTAATATAATCTTAAACCTTCCAAATAATATGATTAGCTCATAAATATTAGCTATTTATATTCAGAAAGCTTAGAAACGAATTATTGGCAGGTCTGTTGGAATGTTAAATTTAGTTTGAGGAAGTTTATATTGAATCTGTTTTCAAGTATAACGGAAGGGTTAGGCACAGAATCTGCGTCTTTTCAAAATTAAATTAATAAAAATAAACAGCTCGTGTCATGACTGGGTTGCTATGAATCCAAATGGACTCGATGGCTGTGGGTTTGGTTTTGGTCTAAGCTTCTCTTACTTAATGTCCTTCCACTTATAATTATTTTCTTAAGTTTTGTTTATGTTTTTTGATTATGTTCTTCACACATTTTCTAGTTACGGTACAAGAAGAAAACTTTTACAATGTCTGGTGAAGTTCTTTGACCTGATAGCTATTTGAATTGTGTTTAATATTTTTATCAGTGGCTCTTGATCATTTGAAATCCTGGTATGGCACTATAGGATAAGCACTGGACCATAAGGTCAACTTGAACCAAAAGATCGGTAATTCAAACTCACCAGTCGCTCTTTGCCTTATACAGGTCACTATGAGTCAGAACTGACTCAATGGCACTTGATAACAACAAGAACTTGATCATTTAAAATCTGTCTTCTTTCTTAGATGCAATTGAATATTTTCCAATTAATGGAAATATTGCTCCAGGAGTTTTCAAAAGAAAGTTTTCCATGTTCTCTCTCTTGTTGAAAAGAGAAGAAAATATTACATCTGTTTACAGAAGTCATAGTGTTGGTTTTCATTTTTTTTAAAAGCTGCATCTTTAAGTATTTTCTTTTTAAAGGTGTGTTAAAGTATTATGTAATAATTACTGTTGTGAAGTACATCAAGTTGATTCCAACCTTATTGACTCTGCAGAAGGTTTCCATGGAGCAAATGGTGGGTTTGAACCTTTTGTTAGCGGACTAGTGCTTATCCTACAGCACCACACCAGGACTCTTTGCTACATAGGATGAGGATTTTTTATGTGCCAGGCATTGTTGCTTTTCACATAAGTGAATTCATTTATCTTCGCTTTCACCATGAAACAGACAACAACTACAACAAAACCACTGCCATCAAGTCAATTCTGACTCATAGCAACCCCATATAGAATTTCTGATAATAAATCTTTATGGGAGCGGGGAGCATCATTTTTTTCCCTCAGAGATGTTGGTGGGTTTTAACCATCAATGTTGCACTTAGCTATTGTTATTTGTTAGGTTCCACCAAGCTGGTACCTACTCATAGAGCCCCTAAGCACAATAGAACAAAACACTGCCCCATCCTGTACCAATCTCACTGTCTTTACTACATTCGAGCCCATTGCTACTGCCACTGTGCCAATCCATCTTCATCTTCCTCTCTGACCCTCCACTTTACCAAACATGATTTCCTTCTCCAGGGACTGGTCCCTCCTGATAATATGTCTGAAGTATGAGAGACTAAGTCTGGCCATCCTGGTTTCCAAGGAACATTCTGGCTTCACATCTTCCAATACAGATTGGTTTGTTCGTTTGGCAGTCCATGATACTTTTAATATTCTCCTACACAACATAACTAAAATGCATCAGTTCTTCTACAGTCTTCCTTATATTCACTGTCCAAATTTCACATTCATATGAAGATGTGGGATTTGAAGATGTGGGAATTGAAAATACCATGACTTGCGTCAGAGGCATCTTAGTCATCAAACTGACATCTCTGCTCTTCATCATTTAAGAGGTCTTGTGCAACAGATTAGCCTAATGAAATATATTGTTTAATTTCTTGACTGCTGCTTCCATGATTGATGATGGTTGATCCAAGCAAAATAAAGTCTTTGAAAACTTCCATATTTTCTCCATTTATATGGGTGTTGTTTATTGGTCCAGTGGTGAGGATTTTCATTTTCTTTATATTGAGGTACAAACCGTACTGAAGTCTGTGGTCTTTTAGCTTCATCATTAAGTATTTTAAGTCCTCTTCACTTTCCCAAAGCAAGGTTATATCATCTGCATATCACACAGGTTGTTAATGAGTCTTCCTCCAATCCTGATGTCATGTTTTTCTTCATATAATCCATCTTCTCAGATTATTTGTTCAGCATACAGTTGAAATAAGTATGATGAAAAAATTCAACCCCGGTGCACACCTTTCCTAATTTTAAACCATTTGGTGTTCCCTTTTTCAGTTTGAACAACTAACTGCCTCTTGGTCTATGTACAAGTTTCTCATGAATACAATTAAGTGTTCCAGAATACACATTCTCTGAAACATTGTCCATAGCTTGTCATGATCCACACAATTAAAAGCCTTTGCATAGTCAATAAAACATAGGTAAACATCTTTCTGTCATTCTGTTTTCAGTCAATATCCATCTAACATCAGCAATAATATTTCTCATTCCATGTCCTCTTTTGAATCTGCTTTGAACCTCCGGATGTTCTATATCAATGTATGGTTGCAACTGGTTTTGAATTATGTTTAGCAAAATTTTTTACTTACATGCAATATTAATGATATTGTTCGATAATTTCTGCATTCCATTGGATCACCTCTCTCTGGGATGGGCACAAGTATGGATCTCTTCCAGTCAGCTGGCCAGGAAGCTGTCTTTCAATTTTCTTGGCAGAGATGAGTGAATACCTCCAGTGCTGCCGCAGTTTGCTGAAAGATTTCAATTTATAGTCCATCAATTCCCAGTGTCTTGTTCTTTGCCAATGCCTTCAGTGCACCTGGGACTTCTTCCTTTGGTATCATAGACTCTTGATCATGTGCTACCTCTTGAAATGGTTGAGCATTGACTGTTTATTTTTGGTACAGTGACTTTGTGAATTCCTTCCATCTTCTTTTGAAGCTTTCTGCATCTTTCAATATTTTGTCCATAGAATCCTTCTATATTGCAAGTCAAGGCTTGACTTTTTTCTTCAGTTCCCTAAGCTTGAGAAATGCTGAGTGTTTATTCCTTTTGGTTTTCCAACTCCTTTTGGTATTTGCACATTGCATTGTAATATTTGACTTTATCTTCTCAAATTGCCCCTTGAAATTTTCTATTTAGCTCTCTTACCTCCTCATTTTATCCATTTGCTTTAGCATCTCTATGGTGGAGAGAAAGTTTCAGACTCTTCTCACATCCATTTTGATTTTTGCCTTCTTTCTTGTCATTTTAATGAACTTTGGCTTTCTTCCTATATTATGTTCTTGATGTCATTCTACCACTCTTCTGGTCTTTGGTCTTTAGTGTCTAATGTATCAAATCTGTTCTCCAGATAATCTCTAACTTCAGATGGGATATGATCAAGGTCATGTTTTGGCTCTTGTGGACTTGTTTTAATTTTCTTCAGCTTCAGCCTGAATTTGCATATGGACAATCGATGGTCTGTTCCATAGTCTGCCCTGGCCTTGGTTTGGCTGCTGAAATGGAGTTTTTCACTGTCTCTTTCCATGTTGTTGTTGTTGTTATGTGCCATCGAGTCGGTTCCGACCCATAGCGACCCTGTATAGGGTTTCCGAGGGTGTAAATCTTTACGGGAGTAGAAAGCCTCATCTTTCTCCCGCGGAGCAGCTGGTAGTTTCGAACCGCTGACCTTAAGGTTCGCAGCCCGATTCGTAACCACTACGCTACCAGAGCTCCTTAGATGTAGTTAATTTGATTTCTGTTTATTCTATCTGGTGAGGCCCATGTGTATAGTCGTCCTTTATGCTGTTTAAAAAAGGTATTTGCAATGAAGAATTCATTGGTCTTGCAAAATTGTATCATATGATCTCCAGCATCATTTGTATCACCAAGGCAATATTTTCCATCTACTGATCCTTTCTCTTTGTTTCCAACTTTTTCACTCCAATTGCCAATAGTTGTCAATACATTTGATTGCATGTTTGATTAATTTCAAAGTTAAGAAGCTAGTAAAATTCTTCACTTTCATTATCACTGGCTTTAGTGGTTGGTGCGTGAATTTGAATACTAGTGGTATTAATTGGTCTTCCTTTAGGCGTATGGATATTATCTTATCACAGACAGAGTTGTACTTCAAGACAGATCTTGATATGTTCTTCTTGGTGATGAATGTGATTCTATTCCTCTTCAATTTTTCATTCCGGCATAGTAAAATATGTGATTGTTAGGTTCAAAATGGCCAACAACAGTTCATTTCAGCTCACTAATGCCTAGGATATGGATATTTATGCATTCTATTGAGTTTTGACAATTTCCAATTTTCCTAGAATCATACTTAGTATATTCCATGTTCCAATTATTAATGGATGTTTACAGTTATTTCTCTTCATTTTGAGTTGTGCCCCATCGCCAATGAAGATCCCTAAAGCTTTACTCCATTCTACTTTGAGGAGGCAGCTCTCTTCCCAGTTGTATGTATGATTGCCTTCCAAGCTGAAGGGTTCCTCTTCTGGCACTATATCTGACAATACTCTGGTGCTGACAGCGTTTCACTGCTATTCATAAGGTTTCCAGTGACAAAATATTCAGAGGTAGTGCATTCCTCCCTCTTCCTAGTCTGTCTTTGTCTGGAAGCTCAGCTGAAACCTGTCCACCATGGATGACCCTGTCGTTATTTAAAATAGCTGCGGCATAGTATCCAGAATTACAGCAATGCACAAGCCTCCACAGTATGACAAACTGACTGATGAGTGGTGGTGTGGTTAGCAGTGCAGTGCTTACTCCACGGCTCCATAAAGAATCCTTCCCATATGCTATGTTGTTGTTAAGTATCCATAGAGTTGATTCTGATTCATAGCCATCCTCTATAAGGTTTCCGTGGAGCAGCTCTTGGTTTAATCTGCTGACCTTGTGGTTCAAAAGTCCAGATCCTACTGTGCCATACCAGGAGTTCCCCGTATGCTACAGAGACTGGTAATTAGTTAACTTTACAGATAACTAAACTGGGGCACTGAATAATAACATAATTTGCCTGAAGTTGGCTGCCTAGATTATAAGTGGTGGGCTTGATCTTCAAAATCAGGTCATTTAGATCTAGCACCTCGGCTGTTAATCCCTGCCTTGTCTAACACATACTTAAGAAAGGGAGAAAGAAAACTTTATATAGAAAAGCGATAGTTATTTGTCCATCCTTAGTAGTTATGAGTCGGGCTGCTAACCTCAAGGTCAGCAGTTTGAAACTACCAGCTATTCCTTGGGAGAAAGATGAGGCTTTCTGCTCCCGTAAAGATATACAGCCTCAGAAAATCCTATACAGGGTCGCTATGAGTTAAAATTGACGCCACAACACACTGTCACCAACCACCAACAACAACGCAACCTCCCACATTTTTTAAAGAACTGTCAGTTAATCTGGTCATCACCTACACAATAATGTTCTTATTATACAGTGAGTTTTTAATTTATTACCCATATACATCGTCTCTGGGCTCTCTGCTGTAGAAGATGAGATACAGCTCAATGCTTTGTGAAATTTAATACGCTGCTAGCGAAAGGACACTGTAGCTTAACGAAACCTCCCTCTTCTGCCCCTCGCGTTTGTAAAGGAGCTATTGCTTTTTCTGTCTCCTGTAATGAATTCCTTATTGGGAATAATTATTTTCAAAAGACCAAAGAACCCACTGCTGTTGAGTCCATCCCGACCCTTAGCAACTCTATAGAACAGAGTAGAGGCGCCGTTAGAGTTCCCCAGGCTGTATAGTTACAGAAGCAAGACTGCCTCTTCTTTCTCCTGCGAAACAGCTTGTAGGTTCCAACTACCAGCCATTTGGTTAGCAACCAAGTACTTTAGCCACTGTGCCACAAGGCCCCTCTTTTCAGAACACGGGGAACATTTTTCTGCTCCTACAGGCCAACTGATTGCCCTGGGAACATAACCCCCTGTAATGTAATGCTGACACTGGCAATATTATTTTTATTTCCGCCTCCAGGGGACTGCTGGGAGCGAAGCCATGGCCACAGAAGAGATGTCTAACCTGGTGAACTATATTCAGCCGGTCAAGTTTGAGTCATTTGAAATTTCAAAAAGTAAGTTTCCCCTAAAGGAAAACCTAGAATGTAACATATAAAGAGTATGTTTTAAGTGCAAGGTAATTAGACCAAACAATGTTACTCTTCCTAGAACTAACTATTCTGTGATGATACATTTTTAAATAGGAATCGGCTTATTTTAAATATGCACATTAAAACATATACCGTTATCTTAAATACATACATTTGAAAAAACGTAAGAAGAAATATCCCTTGATGTTCCTCCAAAATGCTTAATAGGACTACAAGCCACCCTTGGTCATCTAAAAGGGATTAGATGAGTGTTTTACATTTACTTTTGTTTGGGTTTATTCTTCACAACACAGTGAGATCCATCAGTTATCTAAGTGACAATGTTAAATAAACTGTCTTTCCATCCCTTAGAAGGAAAGCAACCAGAGACTTTGTCAGTCCTGGTACTAGAAATAGAAACAAATTCACTGATTCACCCACACTCCATTTGTCCAGCACATGTTTCGTATATTTAGGAAAATATATATAATTCACATCACTTTTTATGTTTTCCCTCTATCCAACTAGACATTCATATTGGATGCAAACAAAAATATCATCTTTCCTCTAACTAGAGAAAAATGACATTATCATTTATATATTTTCAGGCTGTTTTATCTGTTTTTAAAGATGTGGTCTTAAAAACAGAGTTTCTGCTTAAACATAGGAGCCTATTGAAATGATAATTTTATCAATATATCAAAATCCAATTCTCTACATATCACACTTATCTGTATAATTTCATGAAAACAGGGTGAACTTAGTAACATGGGGTATCTAGATCTCTACAGCAAAGCATTACACTTCCAAACCAGTTTACATATCACTATTTCAGTATGTTAGGTATTTTAATTTATGATGTTGCCTACCACAAGTTGTTAAATTTGAGAAATCCTAAAATAGTCATTTTTATATTATTATAATATTCACTAGCTTTAGAATGCATTTTTTCTAATTCATTGATTAAAAGGTCCTCGACAAGTGGCCAAGCATGACAAGGAGCTAATTAATTTAATTCTCTCAGCATCCACCAAATGTTTGGTAACAAATGCCAAACTTATATGCAAATGCTTTCCTCTTCGGGTTTTATATCATTTTTTTTCCCCTGAGAATATTTATGATTAATTTTCACAAAAGTTAATTGGTAATCAAAAATATTTAGAAGACAAACATGTAACTACTATAACCTCAGAAGTGAGTATATGTCAGTATGGCTATCTAATAATACTTATGCACTTAGGCAAGGAGCTCTGGTAGCGTAGTGGTTACGAATCGGGCTGCAAACAAGGTTAGCAGTTCGAAACTACCAGCTACTCCATGGGAGAAAGATGAGGCTTTCTGCTCCTGTAAAGATTTGCAGCCTTAGAAACGCTGTTCAGGGTCGGAACCGACTTGACGGCGCTTAACAACAACAACAACAGCATGCACTTAGGCAAATCTGCTGCAAAAGACCTCTTTAGAATGTTCATGATCAAGGTATCAGTTTGAGAACTAAGGTGTGTTTGACAATGATATTTTCAATAGCCTCATATGCATGTGAAAGTTGGACAATGAATAAGGGAGGCCATAGAACTGATGCATTTGAGTTATGGTATTGGAGACAAAATTTAAAGTACAGGACTGCAAGAAGAACTAACAAACCTGTGTTGGAAGATGTAGAGCAAGAATGCTTCTTAGAAGCCGGGATGACAAGACTTTGTCTCTCATACTTCAGACATACTATCCGGAGGGACCAGTCCTTGGAAAAGGGCATCATGCTTGGTAAAGCGGAGGGTCAGTGAAAAAGAGGAAGACTCCCAATGAGATGGATTGGTACAGTGGCAGCAGCAATGGGCTCAAGCTTAGTAACAGTTGTGAGAATGGTGTAGGACCGGGCAGTGTTACGTTCTGTTGTGCTAGGTGTTGTAAATGACTTGATGGCACCTGACAACAGCATGCACTTCATAAACTGATTTAAGGTACAGACGCAACATCACCTAACTATGATTCTTAAATCCTAATACAGATTTTTTTATTTAAGAGTTTTCCAGTTAAACTTTGAAATTACCCAGGGAAATCAGCCTGTTAGTATGCAATCAGTGTGCTCAAATATAACTGGTAAAATAAATATTTTTCACATTTTTAATGCACTGGATAATATTAATTGTTAGGTCTTATGTCACTATTGGTTTTGAGAGGAATACAGCACATATTTTACAAAGAACTGTTAATGCTGATTTTAATTTAGTTAGAATTATTCATATGAAAGTAGATTTATGACTGAGCCAAACATGAGAAGTAAGAGTTTACCTTCGAATTGATTCCATTGGGAAAGGTGAAGCAGTGCATAAAGATGGAATCTGAGGAGGATTAAGGAGAATGAGGTTTTGATGATGGAAGGTGAGTGTCTCAAAGAGGAAAAAATGTCTCAACAGAAACTTAATTGAAACAGTGGAGACATATCTGAGGGTTCAAGGAGCCCTGGCAGTGTGGTGGATTACAAACTGGGATACTAACCGCAAAGTCAGCAGTTCAGATCTACCAGGTATTCCACAGGAAAAAGATGAGGCTTTCTGCTCCCCTACTGATTTACAGCCTCCGAAATCCTATACAGGCTCGCGATGAACCAGAACTGACCCCATGGCACACAACCACCACCACCATCTGAGTATACTGTCTGGCACTTAATATAGCAATTTCATTTTTAATTGGCAAAAAGTTGGACTTTCAGTGTATTTATACCAAGAAAATTTTGAGTTTTTTCTGTCATTCTAACTGGAAGCTTAGACTTCACTTTGAAAATGTTTTTCTTCTGTTTAAAAAGTCTGAGCCATTTAGCTTACTCACCTCCGTGGTCTGAGTTATCTAATGTGGAACACGAGACCATCACACTGGAAATTTTCCAAGGGTCCTTCTGCTTTGAAATGCCATAATTCTAGCGTCACCATTGTTTGAAGCAATAGAGTAAACACTGAGATACACAAACTGAGAAGTTGATAAAGTGGGTATGAAAGAGATAGACAGTATTTGGTACAAACATTCCCAGGGTCTTCTTCATGAATCCCAGAAATGACCCCAAGAAATGGACTTAGAACAAAAGATTCTACAGGGTCTTAATTGTCACACTATTTCAAAACCAAGCCAAACCTGTTGCCATCTCATTAACTCTGACTTAGGGTGAGTTGAACTGTTCCATAGGATTTTCTTGGCTAGGATCTTTATAGAAGCAAATCAAAGACCTAGTGGGTGGGTTTGAACCACCAACTTTTATGTTCATCCTTGAGCACACAGGGGCTCCTTTGCCACATTATGAAACAAAAAAAAAAAATGAATCCTCTATCACCAAAATCGATTTCAACTCATAGTGACCCTATAGGACTGCTCCCTAGGGTTTCCAAGGCTGTAAATCTTGACAGGAACAGACTGCCTCATCTTTCTTCCTTGCTACACTATCCACATCTAAAACTCACCTCTTTATCTTTGTGCCACCATGTCCCCAACTTGCACAAGCATAAACGAATTGGAACCAAGTAGTAAATATTAAAAATGATGTCTAACAGACCCCAACTTATCTTCCAGATAAATAATTCACTAAGTGGGGGGAAAGAAAAGCCAAAAACTGAAAATAAAGCTATGCTAGGAATTGATTGCTTTCAATTTCATCAAACATTTATGTACTTTCTTTATAATATTATAAATTATCATTCAATTTTCTTTTTTCTTTTTCTTTTTTGTTGCCTCAGAGAGAAATAAAAGTTTCGAAATGTCATCCTTCGTGGAAACTAAAGGACTTGAGCAGCTTACGAAGTCTCCAGTGGAATTTGTAGAGTATCCTTGATTTGACGAATGCCTGCTCACTTAACACAACTGAAATATTAAATGAGCTATTTAATTATTTTTCTAGTAAGGAGAAAGATGCATTAAATGGCTTAAGTCTATAAACTGGGTGTGGTAAGTAGCTTCTGATAAGAGTTGTGTGCTATGCTGGATGGGATGGGTTCACAAATGAAAAAGAGAACTCGCCATAGAATAGTACACAGAGTCCCGATTTCAAAAACACTTCTTCCAACCTTCACACCATCAAGCTCTGGCTACACTGACAATTTACTGAATCTATCTAACTTTTCTGATCTGTAAAATATGAATATGGTCAGTTCTATGGCTTTGCTGTGTGGGTTATGTGTAAACTGTATGTGTGTGTATACTTTAATATATATGTTATAGATATATGTAAAGTGTGTGTGTTTTGGCTTCTAAAACTTGACTTGGGGGTTCACATGTGATAGATGTTTAGTTAAAAAATAGTCATGATAATAATGGTGATAATATAAATATCTATTACTTATGATGGCTTTGTTGATACTACTCACAACAAAGCCTATTTATTATTAGCCATGAATCAAAAGAAAAAGAAAAACAAGTAATATTCAATATTCCAAAGAGCTCAGTTTCATGAAACAAGTCCTGAAATTTAATAATAATAAAAGTAACTTAAAATCCATCAACATTAGGAGAGAGAACAAGTGTAGACTCCACAAACAAAATCACTTTGTAAAAACTATTGTCATTATTGTCATATAATCACTCTCATTATATGTCATATGGAACCCTCACAATAGCCCTGTGTTGTAGTCGTTGTTCAGTTTACTTTTAGTTGAGGAAACAGAGGCAGAGAAAAGTGAAATAACTTGTCCCAAACCATGGTGGTGGTGCTTATGTGGCGTGGAGTTGGTTCCGACTCATAACGACCCCGTACAAGGTTTCCGAGGCTGTAAATTTTTATGGGAACAGAAAGCCTCATCTTTCTCCAGTGGAACAGCTGGTAGTTTAGAACTGCTGACCTTAAGGTTCACAGCCTGATTCATAACCACAACGCTACCAGAGCCCTAAACCTTAGAGTTGGCAAATTTCAGAGTCAATTTTCAAACTCCCAGCCCAAGTTGAGATTCTTAAGCTAGACTTTGTTGTTGTTGTTAGGTGCCATCGAGTCAGTACTGACTCATAGTAACCCTATGCACAACAGAATGAAATGCTGCCTTATCCTGGGCCAACCTCACTATTGTTGCCACGCTTGAGCCTATTGATGCTGCCACTTTGCTGATCCATCTCGTTGGGGTCTTACTCTTTTTCTCTGACCCTCCACCTTTTACCAAACATGATATCCTTCTCCAGCGACTGGTCCCTCCTGACAATATGTCCGAAATATGAGAGACAAACTCTGGCCATCCTGGCCTCCAAGGAGCACTTGGGTTGCACTTCTTCCAACACAGATCTACTGGTTCTTTTGGCAGCCCATGGCACTTTCAATATTGTCCTCCAGCACCATAACTCAAAAGCATCAGTTCTTCTGTGGTTTTCCTTATTCACTGACCAGCTTTCTCATGCATGTGAGGTTATTAAAAATACCATGACTTGGGTCAGGTGCACCTTTACCTAACAGTAATTGATAATAGTAACTAGTCAATTGTACTTTAAAGACATATCTTTGTAAAACTGATGATGATCGGAACCAATTATAAAATGAGATCAGACAGACCTCCATGCTACAGTTTACATACAAAGAGTACCATGGTCTTGACAAATAACCTTCCCAAAGAAGGTTAAGAAAATGAGCACAGAACACTTCAAAAATAGCTACACGTATATAGATGACTTTATGTTATAGTTTTGGTTGCTGATTTAAAGTTGTTTCTAGGCAATTGATTCAGGAGTTCCTCCAATCTCAATATACCCTGTGTTCCAATAAGAATTTGAAGTTCCATTCCACGATTTTTCTCCTTTTCATTAAGATCCATCTGTTGAGTTCCTGAACCAAAGGATCAGTAATTCTAGTCAGGCACCACCCATTTCTTGGGGTCTCCTGGCAAGGATAGTATTTCTGTAGTTCTTTAAACTAAACACTACTTTAGCTCAATAAAGAATGATTCCCTTGAGCATTGTATCCTTTTAAAGAATTATCTAGATAAGATTAAAATGACAATGTCACTCTAAAGCTCAGATAAGAACTTAGTTGTTGTTAAGTGCTATCCAGTTGATTTCTACTCAGAGATCTTGTATAGGGTTTCCAAGAAGCAAGTGAGGAGTGTGAACTGCTGACCTTGCAGTTAGCAGTTCAGGGCTTATCCTACAGCATCACATCAGGACTCCTGATGAGAACTTCAGTGGTGGGGCAACAAAATGGGTGGAGCTCTGGTAGCATAGTGGTTACGAATTGGTCTGATAACCTCAAAGTCAGCAGTTCAAAACTACCAGCTGTTCCGTGGCAGAAAGATGAGGTGTTCTGCTCCCGTAAAGATTTACAGCCTCAGAAACCCTATGCAGGTTCACTATGAGTCGGAACTGACTCCACGGTACTTCACAACAACAACAGAGATAGTGAGAATGGTGACGTAATGTGATGTAACCATTATTCATGAACTGTACATTTAAACATTGTTGAAAGGTTTTCTATTTTGTTGTATATATTTCAACCAAAAAAGAATAAGGTATACAGTTCATGTTATCTGCTTCTGCTAAACAGAGTCATCTTCCCTCATGCCTTGACGCTTTCCAGTATCTTCATGTGTCCTTAATCATCAAGTCTTTCTCATTGACTTTGACTCAACTAGTTCTTACCCATAAGACCTTACAAAAAGTTATGTTTACATTATAAAAATCACATTTACTCTGTTTGTTCAGAAACGGTTGTTTTGTTTTGTTTTGGGATTTGTTTGTTCTTTTCCATATTTCACTTACCAGCTCAATGAGATCATCAATATTTATTTCATTTCCCCAATGGAAAAAGATGGAGGGTGGCCTCTCGGTTAAAATTGTTGCCTCGTTTTGTAACTGTATTGACTACTTAACATGATGGTCCAGATATAACAAAATGCAGTTGAGCAGAATATATCCAAAAGGAACTCGTGTGGATTCCTCCAACTATATGCCTCAGCTTTTCTGGAATGCAGGTTGTCAGATGGTTGCACTTAACTTCCAAACAGTGGGTAAGTAGTTCAGTTCATGTTTCATCACAAAACTACTTTTCTAGTCATCTAGGAGCTAGGCCCAAGTTATCAGAAGAGAAAAACATTGCAAGACTTGATTTTGAAAAAGACAAGCAAAGTTTAATGAAGTAAAATATTAGTACTATTTGGTAGCATAGTAGTTATGAATCAGGCCATGAACTGCAAGGTGAGCGGCTCAAAACTACCAGCTTCTCCGTGGGAGAAAGATGAGGCTTTCTGCTCCCATGAAGATTTATATCCTTGGATACCCTGTCGCTAGGAGTCGGAACTGACTCCATGCCACA
>NW_006408659.1:3115610-3131323 GCF_000296735.1 Chrysochloris asiatica | reverse complement strand
AAATTCAACACTGGTAACTTTTGGCTTTCTGGTCTTCGTTTTTTTTCTCTATGCACATTTTATTCACATTTATGGGGTTTTACGAATCGGTTTGTGAAACTGCCAACTGTTCCACGGGAGAAAGATGAGGCTTTCTGCTCCCGTAAAGATATACAGCCTCAGAAACCCTGTACAGGGTCACTATGAGTAGGAATCAACTCCTCGGCACATAACAACAACAACCCCCCACTTATTCCTTGTTTAAAAAATAAATTAAAACTATATCCTTAAATGCTATGTGTTGCTGTTGCTGCTGTTAAGGGCCATTGAGTTGGTTCTGACTCAGTGACCCTGTAGAAAATTTCTGAGGTGCGGTTGCTGAGCTTGAGCTGCCAACCTTGTGGTTCAAACCAACCTTGCAGTCCAGTGCATTTGTCCAAAGTACCACACCAGCACTAAAATCCATTTTCTACCTTTGTACATTGAGATTTTTCTCTACTATAAATAATACTCTGAACTATCTTGAATAGAAAATGTCAAGTCTGTCTTCTAATATTCTTTCTAAAAAGTTTCTTAAAGAATTATTGTATTAAGTGATAAAAATAATTATAAAAGTAATTATGTATTCAAGGATGCAAAAGTGGAAGTTTTAAGCATTTTTTTGTTTGTATTACCAAACTGTCCACCAAAAATATTACTTTGGATTCATCCTCATCAACAATGAGAGACAGCCTCTCTTCAGTTGAAATCTTGTTTTAAGTATTACCATTAAAATAAAAATAATAACAATTCCAAGCAAAAGATACTTGCTCACTTTTGTTTTACTTTCAATTCTTTGATTATTGATCAGAGTGAACATATTAAAGATGTTTTGGGTTTTAAATTTCTGGTTTTACAGATCTCCTATTCAGGCAACTAACTCTTGTCAGTCAGTTTTCCTTTTCATTTGTGAGGACGCTTTTCATACAAGAATATATTGTTTGTTTTACTTCATTAAACAGAAAATAATCGTTTTATGAGACTTGATGTATTAATATTTTACTTTTTTACTTTTGGTTTATTTTTATAATTTCTGTCTCACCAGCCCAGGATCATCTATATTTACTTGTATTTCTTTCTTTTTTTCCCCCATTTAACACTTTGTTAAGTGCCATTGAGTAAGGTCAACTCATAGTCACTCTGTATAGGGTTTCCAAGGAGCAACTGGTGAGTTTGAACCGCCAACCTTGCAGTTTATCCGGCTTTGACACACCAGGACTCCTTATTAACTCTTTAACCCATCCAAGTTTAATTTAGGTATATGGTCTCAATAAGAGATCAGTTCTTTATGTCCCTGAAGAATCATGCTGTTGAAATGGCAGAACAATTTTATAATCTTTCGTGTTGTTAATCTAGGCCCATTTTTTCACTTTACTTTTTTTTTTTTTTAACGTTAATACATTTGTCTGCCTTCTTGGAGCCAATAACACAGTATTTTCTTCAATACTTTATAATATGTCATAATACTTGAAAGTAGAAATTCTCCTTCATTGCTATTGTTTTTTTTTCCCTTATCATTGTAACTAGGATCCTTGTTCCAACTTAATATCACTTAACCATATGATGTTTCTCTCCCATTAAAGTTTTTTTTTTAATTAAAATTGCAATAGTCTTAAAATTTATCTAAAGAAAACTGACATCTTTGTAAGTGTTTCTATCACAGTGACAACGTTGTTGTTTTTTTTACTTTAAACATTTCTACATTGAGTTCCTCAGTCAAGTTCCTGAACAGAATCAATTTATCAGAAAATTATTTATGAAAAAATAATTTATAATTTCTTTTGATAAAATTATGTTTCCCCCCTGCATTCTTATCTGATTGGTTCTGGATATGGCTATTTGTAAACTCATTTTATAAATAAATGTATTTTGTCAATAGCCATCGTTCGAAGCTCTTACCTATAGTATATTTTGCTGGTAGTGTAGATATTGCTCAGTGATAGTGTGGGTTCAGTTCCAGATCACAGAAACAAGACAAATATTACAAGAAAGTGAGTCACACGAAGTGTTTTAAAAGTTATGTTACACTTTAATGTAGTCTAGTAAGTGTGCAATAATGTTATGAAAAAGTTTGAAATCTGAGCATTGCCAAAATAAGAGACCAAGTGAGCACATACCATTGGAAAAAATGGTGCCCATAGAGTTGTTTGATTTAGGGTTGCCACAGAACCCTTAGGATAAAGAACAAACAAGTCATAACAACAAGAATACAATGTAATACCTGCAAAGCACAATGATAAAGCAAAGTGCAATAAATCAAGTCATGTCTGTAGAGTGTCTCCAGGTTTTCAGATACACAATCATAGTACTTTAAATTCATCTAATTTTTAACTTTGTCTTATTACTTTGAATTGACCATTCTAGAATAATGCTAAAGAGTGTTAAGAATGGGCATCCTTTCCATCCTGACACTAATATAGAAATGTCACTGTTGTAATACTATTGAGTGAGATGCTGACTGTGAGTTGGGACAGATGACTTTTAACATACTGAGACATAGCTAGAACATGCTTGTCTTGGTTGAGTAACAGGATTTTAGGAATTTGTACTGAATGTTATAGAATATCTCTTTGACAACAACTGGGATAATAATATGATATGAAAAGATGTGTTTGTTCCTTCTTTTGTGCATCAATCTGATCAATGTCTCTCCTAATACAGTTAATCCTTTTGTTTTTTAAATAAATCTATTTTGTCATGAGGTATTATTTTGTTAAATATATGATTTGATTTGCTAATGTGATTTTTTAATTTTTTAGACTCTTGGAGTTATTGTGTGTGTGTGGGGAGAGAGAGAGATAAAGCTATCATTTTCTGTATGTGTATTTAGTTTTGTGTCATACTTATAATAACTTCATGAGTGAGAAATATCAGGGTTTTTCCCCTGCTCTAAAAATGGTGACTCTACAGGATAATGTACTGGACTGCAAGGTCATTTGAACTGCAAGGTCAGTGGGTGAGTTTGAACTTCCAACCTTGCAGTTCAAACCAACCTTGCGATCAAGTGCTTATCCTATAGTGCCACACCAGAACTCCAGGGCACAGATAATCTGGAGCAATTGACAGCTTCCCAAATTCCTTGCACCTTTAATATGTATTTTTTAACCCTAGCATTGCAACTGTTGTGACCATTCATGTGGTACAACGGATGCATTTTAGGAAAACTTTCAGCAGCAATCATTTGCCTCTTGAAAAGTCCATGTGTAATTAGATATTGGTTATGCTAGATAGAAATCAAAGAGTTTAACATTTAGAAAAAAAAAAAAAAGGATAGTCATTCCTTAGTACAAATAGACAAGAAGAAGAAGAACTATGTCATCCATTGTTGAAGGTGTGGGGAAGCCTGTCTCAAAAACAAGGAAGAGGGAAATGTAAATTGCTTTAAGGTTTCTGAAAGGTCTTTTAATAAGACTTATCAAAATCCTTCTCCAGTGTGTACTTTTTTTGAACTAGAAATTCAACTCCTAATAAAATAATTGATGATGTACTTAAAGATTTCCTAAGGGTGTTTATCAAAACATTATATGTAGTATTGAAAAGAAGCAGCAGAAATGTACCCAGAGATGGCTGGTTAAATACAATTATTCAAATATATCTACTCAAAGGAATTGTATATATGTTTATATAAATCCAAAACCTACTGTCATCAAGGCTATTCTGACTTATAGTGACTCTATATAGAGTTTCTGAGGCTGTAAAGCTTTATAGGAACAGAAAGTCTCCCCTTTTTTTCCTTTGGAGAGGCTGGTGGGTTTGAACTGCCAACCTTGTGGTTAGCAGGCCAGTGCTTATTCTATAGCACCAGCAGAGCTTCTTAAATATGTTGTTGTTATGTGCCGTAGAGTCAATACGGACTCATAACGACCCTGTATAGGGTTTCCCAGCAGTGGCTGGTGAGCTTGGATTCAGGGAGTACAACTGTTTGTTTGTTTTTCTTATCTGTATTTCCTAAATTTCTACCATGACTAGATGTTACTTTTGTAAAGGCAAGCAGTCACAAAAGTGACCTTACTTGGAAGTAATACATTTAATACAAAGAATTAATAATGCTGCTAATTTTCTCTTACTCTCTTGCTTGGAATATAAATACTACTCATACTAAAGCTTTGTCATTTTGGTATTCAGATTTAGCTATGCAAATAAATATGGGGATGTATGAATACAATGGGAAAAGTGGCTACAGATTAAAGCCGGAGTTCATGAGGAGACCTGACAAGCATTTTGATCCATTTACTGAAGGCATTGTAGATGGGATAGTGGCCAACACCTTATCTGTTAAGGTAGGTATGCATCAATTTAAAAATTGTCCCCACAGACTTGAACTCATCAATTGTGCAAGAGAAAGTAGAATAGTTTAGTCATTAAAACCTAGGAGCTAGCAAAGGGTCCACCTTCTTCAAACATTAGTCTCATTAATGATTAAATCCTTCTTCTTGTTGTTGTGTGCCATCAAGTCGGTTCTGACTCGTTGTTAGGGGCCATCAAGTTGGTACTGACTCATAGTGACCCTGCATACAACAGAATGAAAACACTGCTCAGTCCTATGCCAACCTCATAATCGTTGGTACATTTGAATCCATTGTGGCTGCCACTGTGCCAATCCATCTTGTTAGGGGTCTTCCTCTTTTTCTCCTACCCTTCACTTTACCAAATATGATATCCTTTTCCTGGGACTGGTCCTTCCTGACAATATGTCCAAAGTATGAGAGACAAAATCTGACCATCCTGACTTCCATGGAGCAAGCTGGGTATACTTCTTCCAACACAGATCTATTTGTTCTTTTGGCAGCCCATAGTACTTTAAATATTCCCCAACACCATAACTTACGTGCATCAATTCTTCTATGGTCTTCCTTATTCACTGCAACATTCACATGCATATGAGGCTATTGAAAATACCATATCATGGGTCAGTCACACCTTAGTCCTCAACCTGACATCTTTGCTATTCAACACTTCAAAGAGGTCTTGTGCAGCAGAGATGCCTAATGCAATTTGTCATTTGATTTCCTGCTTGTTGCTTCCATGAGTTTTGATGGTTGATCCCAGCAAAATAAAATCTTTGACAACTTCAAACTTTTCTCCGTTTATATGGATGTTACTTATTGGTCCATTGGTGAGGACTTTTGTTTTCTTTATATTGAGGTGCAAACCATGCTGAAGGCTGTGGACTTTGATCTTCATCATTAAATATTTTAAATCCTCTTCACTTTCAGCACACAAGGTTGTATCATCTGCATATTGCAGGTTGTTAATGAGCCTTCCTCTAATCTTTATGTCACATTTTGTTTTTGTTCTTCATATAATCCATCTTCTCAGATTATTTGCTCAGCATACAGGTTGAATAAGTATGGTAAAAGAATACAACCCTGGAACACACCTTTCCTAATTTTAAACCATTCTGTGTTCCCTTGTTCACTTCAAACAACTGCCTCTTGGTCTATGTGCAGGTTCCTCAAGAGCACAATTAAGTGTTCTGGAATACTCATTCTTATACACGTAGTGACTCTATTTAGGGTTTCCAAAGCTGTCAATATTTATGGTAGCAGAAAGCCATATCTTTCTCCATTAGAGAGTCTGGTGAATAAAGGATTCAAACTGTTGACCACGAAGTTTGCAGCCCTTTTGTCATTGGTATCTAAATCATTAAATCTTCTCTTCAAATGGTCTCTAAAGTCAGATGGAATATGTTCAAGGTCATATTTTAAATCTCATGAATTTGTTTTAATTTTCTTCAATTTCTATCTGAACTTGCACATGAGCAATTGATGGATTGTGTCACAATCCGCTCCTGGCCTTTTTTTTTTTGCCTAACGATATGAAGCTTTTCCCCAGTCTCTTCCCATGGACATAGTCAATTTAATTCCTGTGTATTGCATCTGATGAGATCCAGGTGTATAGTCACCTTTTATGCTGTTTAAACAGGATTTTTGCAATGAGTAAATCACTCATCTTGCAAAATTCTATTATGCATCTCCAGCATTGTTTCTATCTCCAAGGCCATATTTTCCAACTACTGATCCTTCCTCTTTGTTTCCAATCTTTGTGCTCAAAATCACCAGTAATTATTACTACACCTTGATCACATGTTTGATCAATTTCAGACTGAAGAAGTTAGGAGAACTCTTCAATTTCATCATCACTGGTTTTAGTTGTTAGTTTGTATATTTGAATAATAGTAGTATAAAAAGGAGCTCTGGTAGCGTAGTGGTTACGAATCAGGCTGCGAACCGCAAGGTCAGCAGTTCGAAAGTACCAACTGTTCTGCAGGAAAAAGATGAGGCTTTCTGCTCCCGTAAAGATTTACAGCCTCAGAAACACTATGCAGGGTTGCTATGAGTCAAAACCGACTCCACACACATAACAACAACAAATTTGAACTGGTCTTTCTTGTAGGTAGATGGATATTATCCTATCATGGACAGTATTATACTTCAAAATAGATCTTGAAATATTCTTTTCAAATCTTATTACAGTAGTCAGAGGTAGGTATGAGAGAAGGGGAAAAGAAGAGTCTTAACATACGGGGCTCCCAGTTTCTGTTAACAGGGGTGTAATAATTTGGAAATGAATTGTGATGGTGATTATGAAATACAATGAGCTTAGCCAGTGTCACTGAATAATACATGTAAAAAATGTTGAATTGGAAAATGTTATAGATATATATATTTTACAATACTAACACTTTAAAAAAAATTCATGTTAAAGTTTTCAGAAACTACATATATGAGATAAAGGGACTGAGTCTCCCACTGTTGAACCTTCAACTCAGATAAACTGAACCTTAAACTCATAAAAAATAGTTGGTGAAATTCACCATAGCTATTTCTTTCTGTTGGTATAAAAATCCCACATTTAAATTTACCATGAAAATTAGTGACCCATATTAGGCAGATCTTCTGGTCAGTATTTTCTTTTTTTTCTTATTCTAGAAAAGTCTCTACATTGGGCAAAATTCGAGAACAAAGCGTTCTTTCAGTAAGAGTCCTGGTGTGGCAGTGTAGGAGAAACACTGGACAGCTAGCCACAAGATTGACAGCTCAAACCCACTAGCCACTCCCCAGAAACCCGATACAGGGTTCTTACTAGTTGAAACTGCCTCAACAGCACTTATCAACAGCACCACTAACTCAATAAGTTACAAATTATTGAGTAAGATCTCTCAAGTTTGTGGCAAGACTTTAAAAAATTTCCCAGTGTATTCAACGATTTACAAACACATACTACTGCTTTTAAATAAAATAAAGTTGCTTTATTAATTATAACAACCTAACGATTCAAATTTCAAATTTTTGTCTGCAGTCTTTTAAATTGATGGCTCAACTAAGATTAAAAACTTTTAACTGTTAGAGAATATTTTTAATACTAGGACTGGGAAATTCATTTTTATAAAGAGTGCTTTAAATGGTCTGTATGAGTCCTTAGTGGTTATGGCTAAAATTGTATTTGCTTTTATAGGTTTTGTATCTTTTCTGTTTAACTTATCCAAGAAAAAAATTTTTAAACATAAATGCAATTTTTTAGACTTTAAAGGCATTTGAAAAAACTATATTTGAAATTAACTCTTAACAGTTTCATTCATTTCTATCTACCCTAGCCATTGAGTCCATTTTTGAGAGCATATGTGAATTTATACCAATGACTTTAAAAAGGTACATTTTTCAGTGAAGAATGTCACAATTTTATCTTTTGAAATATATACGTATATATATATACGTTGTTGTTGTTAAGTGCAGTCGAGTCAGTTCCGACCCATAGCGACCCTGAACAGGGTTTCCGAGGGTGTAAATCTTTACGGGAGTAGAAAGCCTCATCTTTCTCCCGCAGAGCAGCTGGTAGTTTCGAACCGCTGACCTTAAGGTTCACAGCCCGAGTCGTAACCACTACGCTACCAGAGCTATATATATATATATATATATATCTTTTGAAACCATATATAAAAAACAATGAAGCTGGCAGAATTAGAGCTTCAAGGTTATACTTATTTTAGGAAATAATTTCCAGCAAAGGATGTTTAATTTCTGTCAGGTTTGATTAAAATAAATTCCTGAAGTTATTTTCAGAACCTTTGCCAATTGTTACTATGGGTCATACTAATGAGATTGTTTTCACCTTGTTTGCTTGCTTTTTTATTATTTTTCTTGAAAACTCTTCAGTGACAGTGTGAACAATTATAAAACAATGGCAGAGGGTAAGATTATGAAACAATGGCATAGATGCATGAAAGTAAGTTGATTTGCGAAGGAGACACAGTCGCATCCTAGAGATAAGGGTACCCTGCTATCCCTGTCAGAGTAGAAGCTCTCCTGGATCTGTTAATGGTCTCTGTCTGGACAGGACACCCTACCGCAGACTCCTTCCTTCTACAAGTGGACCCCAGATGTAGCATATTCACAATCAGTTGTGCCTTCATTTCCGACTTTGACATCACAGTGCCAGAATGAACCTGTGAACTTATATGAGGTTCTGCCATCTCATTTTACTGAGCACTTACTTACCATGCTGAGTATGGTGTGTGGTTTAGAGTAGCAGACAATCTTGCTGTTTGCTTCCATCTCCGTTTACTTCAGACTCCCCAATCAAGCCCTCAGATTTCAAAAAGTGGCTTAGAAAATCAGATGGACATGAGAGATATTTTATGAGTATATGTTTCTTTCATAGCTTCACAATATACAGAGTTTTAGAAGTAGGCAAAGGATACCCACAATTGTATGGATGGCTAATCAGGTGAGGTGGTTGTTGTTGGTAGATGTTGTTGAGTTGATTCCAACCCATAGTGACTCTGTATAGGCTTTCCAAGGCTGCAATCTTTGTGGGAGTAGGAAGTCTCATCTTTCTCCCTTGGAGTAACTCGTGGGCTTGAACCACCAATCTTGTGGTTCACAGTCCAGTACTTATTGTGTGGAGCCACCACAGATGAGGTTAAGTGCGATGATATACTGGGTTGATTTATATGTGTTTCCTCCTGTATGAATGCAACTTTGTCTCATTGTTCTCTTTCCTCCATCAGCATTTTAAATTCAAATTCCTCAACCAACTCTTTAAATGAAGTAGGAAGCAGATTTCTGCTCCTGCTTCAGGTTCATCATACGTGATCAGTATTCTATTTCTTGAAACTGTTTTCTTCTGTCTTTGGTATGCTTTTATCAAAATGCCTTTTTTTTTTTTTAATTATTTTCTAGATAATTTCAGGTCAATTTCTTTCTGATAAGAAAGTTGGAACCTATGTGGAAGTGGATATGTTTGGTTTGCCTGTGGACACAAGGAGGAAGGCATTTAAAACCAAGACGTCACAAGGAAATGCAGTCAATCCTGTCTGGGAAGAAGAACCCATTGTGTTCAAAAAGGTTAGTGTGGTGTTCTTGACATGATATGTTTGTCCACTTAACTTGGAGATTGACACATTCACAAAGCAATAACATTTTGAAAGCTATTCTCAAAACAATACAAAATTTTTGTTGATCCCTTGTTTTGATTTTCAGGATTATATTGTAAATCAATGAATTAATTTTAGTATGCCTCACTTTGGAAGACAAGAATAGCATGTAAGTTTAACTTACGTTCTTGCATCATACAACTGCTCAGTGATATATTTTCATTGCAATTCAAACAAAGTAGAATACAAAGTCAAGAATAATATGATAGCCAACACAAAGTCTTGTTGTTGTTGTTAAGTGCTGTTGAGTTGTTTCTGACACATAGCGACCCTATATAGGGTTTCTGAGGAGTGGCTGGTGAGCTTGAACCACTGACCTGCGGTTCAAACTGACCTTGCAGTGCAGTGCATTAATCCACATCACCACACCAGGACTCCAAAGTAAGTCTGTACTTGTGTTAAAAGTATATACTCCTTAGAATCTTGAGTTCCTGGAAGCAGCTGGTCATTCCATTTGTCTGGATTCTGTCTGATTGAGTTAAGCCCTTTCTCATTCCACCAGGTCCAACTCGATGCCTTCACTAATAAGCAATCTTCTTCACATACATCATCACATAAAGAAGGACAGTGAAGCCCATAGAACATAGAGTAGCTTTTCTTGTATCCTTGTTTTGTCTGGGCCAAACACCTACAAAAACAGTCTTCTGCAAAGGGAGTATCTCTGGTAAAGCATCTTTTTGCTCCTGCCAAACCTGTGAGATTCTCTGGCATTTTAGTTTACCCTCCTCAAAGTATACCTTTTGGTGATACAATTTAATGATCTCACATTTCTGAAGGAGTCACCAAATGTTTTACTGAGGCTAAAATAAGGTTAGACAATTACCCTCTTCTGTGATAAACATGGACTTCCTGATGAGGCGAATGGGTAAGTGCTACGCTGCTAACCAAAAGGCTGGTATTTTGAGTCCAGCGCTGCTGTAACAGAAATAGCACAAGAGGGAGGCTTTAATGAATAGAAATTCATTTTCTCACCTTTGTAAGGTTAGAAGCTGTAATTCAGGGCCCCAGCTCTAGGGAAAGTCTTTGTCAGCTTCTGAAGGAAAGTGCCTTGTCTCTGTTTCACCAGTACTTTTGTGTTCCTTAGACGTCTCCACATGACATCTTATCTTTCCGTTTCTGTTTGCTTTCTCTGTGCTCTTTTATCTTTCAAAAGTGATTGGCTTAAGACATACCTTATGCTGGAGTCCTGCTGTGGCTTGGTGGTTAATGTGCAGGACTGCAAAGCTGTTTGAACTGCAAGGTCAGCGGTTCAAGCTCACCAGCGATTCCTCGGAAGCCATATATGGGGTCACTATGGGTCGGAACCAACTCAACAGCACTTAACAACAACATGCTGATATGATATCATTAAAATAACAAACAAGACTATATTTCCCAAATGGGATCACATGCATAGGTATGTTGTTATTGTTATGTGCTGTCAAGTATGTTGTGACTCATAGCGACTGTCTAGGGTATCTCAGGAGCAGCTGGTGTATTTGAATGGCTGTTCTTGTAGTTAACAATCCAGTGCTGATCCTACAGCACCACACCAGGACTCCATCCACAGGTATACGGGTTAGGATTCACAGTACACATTTTGGGTAACCCAGCTCAATCTATAACACCACCAAAAGGCACCTTGGAAGAAAAGTCTGGCAGTTTATTTCTGGAAGATCAGCCATTGAAAACTCTATGGAGTACGGTTCTATTCTGACACACATGGGATATACATGTGTCAGAAGCCACTCCACAGCAACTGATTTGCCTTTTTGGTTTAGGGATAAACATAATCAGCTTGACCGATATAAGTTTAGATGAGTGTTTTGCAGATACAGCATTTACCGTGAACACTTGCAGTGAGAGGCAGGTGTGGGAGACTTCAGAACTATTTCTTAACATAACGGTTACAATTATCAACTGACTATAATGTTTCCAAGGAGCTCTGGTAGCATAGTGTTACGAGTTGGGCTGCTAGCCTCAAGGTCAGCAGTTCGAAATTACCAGTGGTTTTTCGTGAGAAAGATGAGGCTTTCTGCTCCCATAAAGATATATAGCCTCGGAAACCCTATACAGTGTCGCTATGGGTTGGAACCGACTCCACAGCACATAACAACAACAACAACATAATATTTCCACATATCTATTCATGGTTTCTATTCCCTGAAAAGAAATCCAGTGAGTGGAGTACATATGTTTGTCTGGTTCATCAACATGCATACAACTCTAATTAATTCTAATGATGATTTGAGTATCCATGGGAAGACAAAACATTATCTAACGTATAACCTGTGTGATTTCTGTGCTCATGATACTTATTGCAGTGTGGTTAAGAGCATGGGACCTGGATCCAGGCTCCCTGAGTTCGAATAATATCAGGAATCTTTGGGGGAAAAATGTTCTCTCTGTGTTCCAGGTTTTTTCATGTAAACTGGTTAAATCTACTTCCTAAGGTTGTTATGAATAATCCAAAAGCTTAATACATTATAAAACACTTAGAAAAATATCTGACATTTGACAATAGGCACTTTTAAGGAGAGTCTGAAGTATTTCTGACATGATGTGTAACTGTGTTCCAGGTCTTTTTAAAAAATGAAATAAATATTTGTTGCTTCCTTTGGGAATTAACAAATTTATAGACACAATAGTATTTCACAAGCTATTCTGAAAGCTGGGTTTGCTTGTTTGCTTGCTTTTGCTTTGAAAGTGTAAAAGTTCTTCACTTTGAAAATGTAAAATTAAGTGCTCACATAGTAATAAGACGACTAACTCTTTGTACTTAGATGTAGAACTTGAGTTATTTCCACATAGAAATAAAATATCCTACGTATTGAACAAATACAGAAAGTGGCTTCAGAAAGTTCATGGGAAAATCCCACCATCTTTTAATAACATTTTTCCACAGGTTTTTTTGAAGCTCCTTCATACCTCATTAGGACCATGTTATAGATCAGCAATGAATTCATATTATTCTGTGTATTCTTCTTTTGGAAATCTAAATTATAGACCAACAGCTTTTCTGTCTAAATGGCTGTTGTTGTTAAGTGCCGTCGAGTCAGTTCTGACTCATAGCAAACCTGGATAGGGTTTCCGAGGAGCAGAAGCTGGTGGGTTTGAACTGCTGACCTTGTGGTTACCAGTACAGTGCTTATTCTACAGTGCCACACCAGGACTCCCTATTTAGATTGGGTATGTAGAAATTTCAGCATCAATCAAAAAAACAACGCATTTTTCAATAATACCATCCAATTATTTCTGGTAGTGTATTTGGGAGTCCTAGTGTATCACTGTAGGATAAGCACTGGACTGCAAGGTCATTTGAATCACAAGGTCAGTGGTTCAGACTCCTCTGAAACCTATACAGGGACACTGTGAGTCGGAAGTGACACGATGGCGCTTAACAACAACAATTCTGTCTGGGAGTCGCTCATTCTTGTAACCAGTTGTGTCCTAATGTCCCTGTAGGTGGTGCTTCCTTCTCTAGCCTGTCTAAGGATAGCAGTTTATGAAGAAGGAGGCAAATTTATCGGCCACCGGATCTTGCCAGTGCAAGCAATTCGCCCAGGTATGGATAGTTTGTTGGGGAGTTTTTATTAAAACTTTAAATGAAAGAGTCACTTTCTATTTGAACCTTTTGAATGTTATGTTAGCAGGGCTGTCGTGATTTATTTATAGCTGGAGGTACATTATCTATTGCCACAATAATTCTGCATAACACACAATCTAAAAACTCAATGGATTTCATACCCATTAAGATGAAGATTCCTTTTTTAAAAAATGAAAGTAACAGTGTTAGTCAGAATGTAGAGAAATTAGAACGCTCATCTCATACTGGTGAGAATACAAAATGGTATGGCCAATGTGGAAAATATGGATAAATAAAATGAATGGATAAATACAATGTGGAATATACATACAATGGGATATTGTTCAGTCGTAAAGAGAGATAAAGTTATGATTCATGCTATGTACATGGATGAACTCAACGTAATGAAACCATTATGCTCAGTGAAATAAGTCAAACACAAAAGAAAAAAATTAGAGAAACATCAAAAGTATTGCTATTAGATCTTTAGTTACCCTTCAGGTCTGAAAATGAAATTATCCCCATGGCTCAAATTTTAGCCAACAATAGAGAGATCTATAAGGATGTTTGAATAGCATCACTAGAGAGGTAATCAACCATCTGAGATCAAAAGGACATTTATCCAAGAACAAAGTTCAGAAGGGTTGGGAAAGAAGGAGAGATGGAAAACATTCTTTGAAGGTAGCAAGAGGTGTCCTAGGAGAATTTTGCTGGGAAATAATACCCTATCTACCCTATAACCCTGAACTTGCCCTTTCAAACTTCTTTTTGTTCATAAAACTCAGGAAGTGTTTCAAAGGAGCATGATTTGAGTCCCTTGAGGATGTTCAAGCTGCCATTTTGTCGTGGTATAAATCAAAGAGCACAGGATTCTTCAGGGAAGTGTTACAAAGATGGAAACCCCTCCTTCAGAAGTATGTAGACCTACAAAGACAGTGTCCTTACATTCTACTTTGGGAAGTTGTGACTGGGACCTTAAAAGCTCATGAGCAGCTCTCTAAGGTGCAACTATTGGTCTCTTTCTGTCTGGAGGAAAGAAGAGTGCTGAAAAGCAAAGACACATAGAAACAATTAGTCCTATAAACAAATGGACCACATGAACCTCAGTCTCCACAACCCTGAGACCAGAAAAACTTGATAGTGCCCAGCTACAACTACCAACTGTGATCATATTAGAAGGTCCTAGATAAAGTGGGAGAAAATATGAAATAAAACTTAAAATCATTAAAAAAAAAAAACAAGACCAGGCTTCCTGTTTGGGCAGAGACAGGTGGAATGCTGAGACTATGGTCTTTAGTCCTTCTTTAGATCTGGAATTGAACTAACCCCCGTGGACCAATTATCAGTCAAGCAGTAGACAGGCCTATAGAGGGAACAATAATACAACTGAGATATGTACACCTTGGAATAATCAACTCTTTGAACTCAAAAGGGCAGCATTTACCCAGGAACAAAATTTGGAAGGGTTAAGAAAGAAGGAGGAATGGAAACAGGAATCACCAAGAGGAAATGGGATAAGTGATGCTATATTGAGGGGATTGCAATCAGTGAGGTGAAACAAAATGTGTATGAACTGTTGAATGGAAAACTGATGATCTGCTCTGTAAACCTTCACCCAATTCACAATAAAAAGTTAAAAACAATTTGTTTTAAAGGTGCATAGGCCTAGATAGAGGATATGCCGAGAAGCAATAGTTGCACATTTTGTTAATTTTTGACTGATCCTTGTATATATGATCCCACTAATAAGAAATATCTAGATGAGGGAAATGTATTAAGACCAAAGGAGATTAGTAGTTACCAGTTTGAGGGGAGGACAGCATGAGCTTAATGGGTAGCAAATTTCTCTCTGGGGAATGAAAATATTTGAAAGTAATGACAATAGTTGCACACTGTAATTATAATTAATGGCACTTAATTATATGCTTGAACAAGATTTAAAATGGCCATGTTTATGTTATATGTTACCATATTGTTATCGTTGTTAAGTGCCATCGAGTTGGTACCGACTCATAGCGACCGTATATACAGCAGAAAGAAACACTGCCCGATCCTGGGCCAACCTCACTATTGTTGCCACACTTAAGTCCATCGATGCTGCCACTTGGCCAATTCATCTCATTGGGGGTCTTCCTCTTTTTCTCTGACCCGCCACCTTACCAAACATGATATCCTTCTCCAGCGACTGCTCCCTCCTGACAATATGTTACCATATAGCATATAACATATAGTATAACATACCATATAGCATAACAGAAATCCCAGGATGTGTAACAATAAGTATTTATCTTAGTGCTCATAGGTCTGTGTGTTGGCAAGGGTTTAGTAGATCTAGGCTACTCTCAGGTGGGTAACACTGCATCATGCTGTGAGTTGGGTTTAGGTCTGTAGCAATTGCGTTCCTTCTGGTATCCAGGTTTACTGGGAAATGGTACCCATGGTGTGGACGTCTCATGGTGAACCACTGGAGAGTGAAAGTGTAAGCCCATCTGTACAAGCACAGTTTCCGACTCAGTTTACATTATTAACATTCCATTGGTCAAAGCAGAATGTATTTGTATGGTTAAACCCAAAGTTCAGAAGGCATGAAAAAATAATGTTATTGTTGTGGTTAAGTTCTGCCACATATCAACCCTGGAGCTCTGGTAGCGTAGTGGTTACGAATCGGGCTGCGAACCTTAAGGTCAGCGGTTC
>NW_006408659.1:3112944-3114309 GCF_000296735.1 Chrysochloris asiatica | reverse complement strand
TATCCTACAGCGCCACACCAGGACTCCTGTATGCTATTGCAGAGTTCTCTTTTGTGGGAAAAATTATGGTTGGAAAGGGGAAAAAAACAAAAAACACAAAGCACCAAAAAGAGAGAGAAAATCAATTGTTTTCTTGTTTGATGAGGACACTTTTGTCATGCAAAGCCATGTAATTAAAATGAGAAAGAAGTGACTCATTTGTCATCCCAAATCACCTAAAATAAACACTTGTATTGCATAGCTCTTCATGTATTCTAACTAGCATTGTGAAGAAAATCCGTGAAACAAATTACTACTGTCACCCTGCAGGCTACCACTATGTTAGTCTAAGGAATGAAAGGAACCAGCCTCTGATGCTGCCAGCTGTTTTTGTCAACATCGAAGTGAAAGACTATGTGCCAGACACGTATGCAGGTAAACAACCTAATTTAAAGGAGTAGTTCCATCTGGCGACATTCATAGTTTTGTGGTTTAATATTACCTCTGTGATTCTAGAACTGTCTTTGAGGATGTAATCAGGGTTTTGCCAAAGTAATGTGATTCTGAATACCTTTCTTTCCCCCATCATTTTCTTGTTTTTGAAATGATGGTAATTAGACTGTGATTTCCATCTAGTTCTTAACCTTGTGTGGAAGAATGAATGGATGGTAGATGAATAAATGGATTGAGAGGTAGGGAATGGTATAGAGGGTGGGTGACTGGATAATTCAGTAGTGGGATAGTGATGATGGGTAGATGGAGAAAAGGATGCATGGTTGCATGGATGGATGGGTGGATAATGAATGATTGGCTGTTGGGAGAAAGACTGGATAGATAGATGAGTTGGTTACACAATGGAGAATGGATGGTAGATGAGTGGATAGCTAGGTGGGTGGATGGTTGATAAATAGATGCATAGATAGAAGAGTATAGGTGGATGGCAGGTTGGATAGATGGATGGAGGGATGGTGGATAATCATTAGCTCCAAGACCTTTGACATGAATTGTCTCCTTATTTAGATGTAATTGAAGCTTTGTCAAACCCAATTCGATATGTGAATCTGATGGAGCAGAGAGCTAAGCAACTGGCGGCTTTGACTCTAGAAGATGAAGAAGAAATAAAGAAAGAGGTGAGAGGATCTTCTGATACAATGCAGGGCATTAAGCTTGACTTCCATACCTATCTACTGCCATTGCCTATGTAACTTAACAGTTCAGAAGGAAGACAAAACAATATATTGTAAGAACAGCATTTTGTCAAAAAAAAAAAAAAAAACCCTCTGGATTTAATATTTTCTTTTAATATAAAGGACAGGATTTTAAAAATGCTTCTGTGACTTCTTGTAAAAGGAGCTCTGGTAGCGTAGTGGTTACGAATCGGGCTGC
>NW_006408659.1:3086632-3112213 GCF_000296735.1 Chrysochloris asiatica | reverse complement strand
GACCAGAAAGCCTCATCTTTCTTCTGTGAAGCAGCTGGTAATTTCAAACTGTTGTCCTTGAGGTTAGCAGTCCAACTTGTAACCACTGTGCTACCAGAGCTCCTTGCATATAGTATTATTTATATGTATATTTCCAAAGTAATTAAATTAAATGTCACAATGCAAAGAATAATTAAGGAAGAGTCTAGAAATATTAAAGATGGAGCATAAATACCCTATGTAGGTAGACTGGCAATACTTTTCTTTAATGAAATGTAATTTAGCAATTATAGGGATGATACTAGATTAAAATACTAATAGAAATTAACTGTTTTACATTTCATTTGGATAGTCATGAAAAGAAAAATTAGTGGGAAAAACATGATTGAGAAAATTGAGAACTCTCAATGTGAGGGAAAACTTGATAGCGGCACACTAATGAGAACTAAAAATGTGTCTATTTAAAGCTGATATCAATTATTAAATAACCTTTTTCTTATTATAAAAGCAGCCCACACTTCTTATAGAAAAAATATTTAAATAAAAATGACAAGCAAAACCCCAAAATAAATAAATAAAACACCAAAGTCACTCAGAGAATAACCACTGTGAACCTGAAAAGTGTATATAGTATTTCTTAAAATACAATTTGCGTCGTGGTGTGGCATTGCACAAGGTCGGTTTGAACCTCAAGTTCAGCAGTTCAAACCTACCAGCCACTCCTTGGAAACCCTATACAGGGTCACTATGAGTCAGAACCAACTTGATGACATTTAACAACAACAACGAAATATACAATTACTCTTTTTTTTTTTTAAAAAAGAAAGAATATTCACATTCTCTATATTAACCTTATCTTTTCACTTAATACAAATATTTTCCATATTATTAAATATTCTTCTAGAATATGACTATGTTTACTGAAATTTTTCATTGTAATCTGAGTGAAGGTTAACTGAAGCAAATCATGAATTTTGCATAACCAGCACATCACACACTTTGTTTTATCTCAATGATTGTAGTGCCTACCATGTAATAAGTTACCCAGTTCCTCCTTGTGTTGTTTCCATTCCACTCTCCTTCCCAGCCCCTCTGAACTCTGTCTCCAGGTAAATAAATGTTTTCTTTTTGATCTTGAATAGCTGACCATTGCATGGTGAACATACCTCACTAGTTTAATATGACTTTTAATGACTTCATAGTTTGCTACCATAAGTACTAACATCCTGGTGTGGCACTGTGGGTTAATGAGCCAGACTGCAAAGCTGTTTGAACTGCAAGGTTGGTGGTTCAAGCTCACCAACTGCTCCTCGGAAACCCTATGCAGGGTTGCTATGGGTCGGAACCAACTTGATGGCATTTAACAACAACATCATTTATGTTTCCAATCCCTTACATTTGGATATTTGCAAAGTTTCAGTATTTTAAACATGTCTTCAGAGCATATTATATACATCAATGATTATACCGTTGATTTTTGTGTAGATTTGTAAAATTTTTGGCCTATGATATTCAGTTCATTGAACATAGTGAATTAATTGAGCAAAAGAGAAAATTGTTAAAATTAAAGAACATTGACTTACTATAAGAATACAAACTTCCAGGATCTTCATTACACTGTAAACATTATATCCCATAGGATCAATAGGTACACCGTTCTCTGTCCTCTGTGATAACAGTCAACATTATTCTGGAAATTTTCTACATGCTATTTGTTGTAGTATGCAATAAGTGGGGCTATAGGAATATTTTATGCAGTCAGAAAAGTATGCCATCAAATTGGTTTGAACTCATAGTGACCCTTTGTAGGGTTTCCAAGGCTGTAAATCTTTGTGGGAGCAGAAAGCCTGATCTTTCTTCTGAGGATGGACTAGTAGATTTGAACTGCTGGTCTTGCAATTAGTAGCCCAGCTTGTAGGCCACTAAACTACCAGGGCTCCTTTGCTTAGGAATGTTGTTGTTGTTGTTAAGTGCTGTCGAGTCGATCCCAACCCATAGCAACCCTGTATAGGGTTTCCAAAGAGAAGCTGGTGAGCTTGAACCACGGACTTTGCCTAGGAATAGACATGAATATATTTTCCAGAGTGATTTCTACCTCTAACAACTATACTTAACCTCTGCAGACAGACAAAAAGAAACTACCAAAACCCTCATCAGACTCTGACTATAATGAGGGATGTGTCCAAGCAGGGCTCACACATGTATGAGGGTACAACTTGTACAGGCATGGGGCGTGTGCTGTTGATGCGCTGCCAGATCTTCTTATCAGAATCCCTGGGTAATGAAAAAGATAAATTCATTTAACTGCGAACTGAGAGGTTGGAGTTTGGGGTCCATAAAGATGACGTACTTCTGAAACATCAGTCACTGAAAACCCTATGAAGCAGAGTTTTCCTCTGACACACACGGGGTCAACATGAGTTGACGTCTACCGGACAGCATCTGGCAACTGGTACATCCAATTTGGGGATGCTGCAGAGGGAGACTGTAAATGGCCCAGGAATGTAACCATTTCCAGAGGATTGAATAGGGCTGAGAAGAGTCACCCTGTTTGAAGATGCCCAGTCAATTAGCTCTTTCTTCTGGACAAGCATGACCCTTGCCCAATGACTGACGGATAAAGGAAGTGAATCTCTTGTTTCTGGGTGGGCACCTTTTGTGTTGTAGTTCATGTACCTGAGCTCCCCCAGGGGTCATGATGAGGCTAGATGTCAACTGAGACCACATTTCTACTCATCTTCTTTCACCGTCCTATTCTACTTTCCTCAGTTCCCTACGGTTTTTTGGTTTTATTTCTGAGGGCTTTCTGTCAATAAATTACTTGCTCAAAAATTTCCACATCTAGTTCCAAGGAACCTTACCTAAGACAGAGCTAAATATTGGATCTAAAGTTAAATAAAAGAATGACTGCCCTTGCTTGAAATTCTTGTTCTTTTTAAAATCTTTGGTTAGTCGCTACAGTTGAAATGTTTGCCAGTAGTTCTGTCTTTGATTGCAAAGTTTCTTCAGGGATTATAGCACAGTGGCCTTTGAAATAAATTAGAAAGATTAGGTAATCCTATGAATCTCTAGTTTTGCTCATATGAATGCCAATGTAAGTTACAGCCTCACTTCAGAAAACCCACCAAAAGCACCGAACTCTTTGTCTTTCTTCCAGCTTCAGTTTACTAATATAAATAATAAAATGTAAGTTCAAGGTTGTTGTTATTTGAGATAATGTAAATTACTACTACCATTGTTGTTAGTGATTTACGACTCATAGCTACCTTGTATAGGGTTTTCAAGGAGCATTGGTTAATTCGAACCACTGACCTTGAGGTTCAAACTGAACATGAGGTTTCCTAAATTACTAAGTCCTCCTAAATTACTCCTAGTGGCGTTCTTTTCTAACTAGAAAACAGGAATAACAATAATTAATGGAATGCATTCTATTTTCTAAAAAACAGAAGTTCAAAGGATATATTTTCAAGTGAAACTTTGTGTGTTGTTATTTTTTTGCAAAGAATAATTTTTATGTTACAAATTCTGGCTATTTGCTAAGTACTCACTTCAAGAGAATATCACAAGTCACTATCATACTTTAGCGTATGTAGTATCACAGTTAAGGAGCTCTGGTAGCGTAGTAGTTACGAATCGGACTGCAAACCACAAGGTCAGCAACTCGAAACTACCAGCTGTTCCGCGGGAAAAAGATGAGGCGTTCTGCTCCCGTAAAGATTTTCAGCCTCGGAAACCCTGTCCAGGGTCGCTATGAGTAGGAACCAACTCCACGGCACATAACAACAACAACAGTATCACAATTGAGGTAAAAGTCTGGTAATAGAATATTTTTCTGATGCTATAGAGAAACTGGTTCTTCAATGGCAGGAAAAGTATAAGCAGCGGAAGACTCAATACTTCTGAAAATCTAAGGATCCATTTCCACATTGGTATTTTCCAAAGCCTATCCCTACCAGAGACATCACAGATCAAAAACGATCTCTAGAGAATAAATGCTTGTTGTTAAGTACTATCGATTCAAGTCAGACTCATACTGACTCTGAGTAGGGTTTTCAAGGAGCAGCTGGTTCAAACCAACCTTGAGGTCTAGTGCTTATCTTATAGCACCACAAAAGGAGCTGTAGGTCTTTGCTTTTGTTTCTCTTAAAAAGGATAATCGTTCAGTTTTTCAAGAACGCACAATGTTAGAGACTGTGTGAACATTTTCTGTTTTATAAATAATTTAGGGGCGTCAAATCACATAGATTCCATATTAGTCTACTAAAGAAAGCACAACATTGCCCCCTTTGAAATATCTAGACCCTTCACTGATCTCGTTTTTTGAAACTCAAGAAAACAAAGTTTCATCTTCACCGTGTAACCCTAGAAATGAAAAGTCATTTTGCACTTCAGAACGCCTGTGTGTCCTTTATCTTTTCTTATATTCATGTAACTTTGTTTGAATGAGGCCACAGAAAATAAGGTGCTGTGGTTTTCTCAAAAGAAATTTCTATCTAGGCCATGGCAGACACTAGAGACACTATTTTAGCAGCAAAGATTTTTTAGTAGAGTCCTTTTAACTTGGTATTTCTAAAGGTCATTTCTACTGAAAATTAAAGACTTTGTTGAACTGCAAAATATCATTACATTATTAATCACTTAATAAGTTACATCCATAGAGAAAGTTGAAAACCAAATAGGTAGGAAAGTTGAATTCCCATCTCCCATTCTTTGAATAGAAGACATTTCTATGTATTTCTAACCACATAAAACAGGTTGTTGTTTTGTTGTTGTCATTAAGTGCCCTTGGGTCAATTCTTGCCCATAGCGCCCCTGTATAGCGCTTCCAGGGAGCAGCTGGTGAGTTTAAACCACTGACTATGAGGCTCAAACTGAACTTGTGGTCCAGTGCTTACCCTGCAGTGCCACACCAGGATTGCTAGGGAAGATGTTTTGCTGTTGTTGGATGTTAATTCATCATCGAGATTTTAGTTGCTGAAATTAGTTTGACTTTTTAAAAGTCACACTTAAGGACTGAGAAATAATAAATTGTAGAATAAGAGCCCAAGGTGAATCATTGCAAACACTACAACTTGTATAAGTATTCTTCGAAGTAAAATATCATAGGAACATTTTAAAACATAATAAATGAAAGAGGAAAAATAAATCCTGAAGATACTGTTAAAGTCTTTAGTGTTTGTCCTTTAAGAACATTTTATATATATATATATAGTTGTTGTGTTGTTGTTGTGAAGTGCCGTCAAGTCGGTTCCGACGCATAGCGAACCTGTATAGGGTTTCCGAGGAGCAGCTGGTTAGCTTGAACCACCAGCCTTGCAGTTCAAATGGCTTTGCAGTCTGGCGCATTAACCCACAGTGCCACACCATATATATATATGTATATAGTTAAGTGCCATCGAGTCGATTCCGACTGTTCCCATTTAGGACAATAGTAAAAAGTCTTGTTGTTGTTAGGAGCCATCAAGTCAACTCAATTAGCAACCCTATGCACAGCCACAGGAAACACTCCCCTGTCCTGTGCTGTCTTAGAATTGTTACATTGAAGCCCAATGTTGGTTGCTGTCACTGTGTCAGTCCATCTCCTTTGGGGGTCTTCCTTTTTTTGAAAAGTAAAAAGCCCACTATCCCATTAGTTTGTTCATTAATGACACAATGTGGTGGCAGTGACAAGAACTGAGGTCCTTAAAGGGGTCCCTGACCAGGGTACTTGTAAGGAAAGTTCATATTGCATAGCATTCCACTGCCCAGAATGGATGAGGTCTCCCAGAACCATGGGGTACCAAGTGGGGCAGAGGGCCTGGAGTGGGGATAGCATGCGCCACAAAGGATCCTGGGTGCTTCAGGGGACTGAGGCTGGGCATCAGCTGCTGGTGTCCTGTAGGTAGGCGAACTTCTGGGCTGGCTAGGTCTAACCACAGTTCCTAGCCCTGAAGGGTGGAGGGTCAGGTGGAGCCATATTCAGAAGATGAACTGAGAAAGGGCACAGGAGTGTCCAGACCTACAGGACCCCACATCAGCTGATCAGCATCTAAGTTCCCTAGATGGTCCCTCCTGGGTGGGCACAGGTGATGACAAGGCAGGCTACCTGGGCAGGCTTAAGGTCAGTGAATGAGTAACCAGGTGAAGAGCAGAAGCTGGACTTGAGTATCTCATATTGATTCTCTTGGGATCAACATGGAAAGGGCCACCCATTGAAAGCTGAAGACTGCTCTGGTGAGGGTCCCATGGAAGAATCCTATCACAGGATTGATTGCATTATATTATAACTCATCATTGAGGTGATAACCACATCTTAACTGATAAACTACTGAGAATCTTCGTCCAGTCAAGATGACATAAAGCCTTAACTGTCACAGGCAGCATAATCCATTACCACTAATAGCTGTCATGAATACTTTATTTGCCACCTTGACCATTCAGCTAAATCCTGTAAACCCCAGTTCTCTATTGTGTGATCCATCAGATCCAAATTTTCAATGTCTACCCTGGAGATCTTCTTAGCTATCATACCAAATGGCTCCCTCTGTAAAGCGCATCAAAATAGCCTTTTCAGCTATCCTTTTGTTATACACTTGCAACATGTATTTTTACAAGCTTCATTTTTGAAATACAATATAAATACAATTTTTTAAGTATCATGACTTGAAAAAGTCACCTGGCAAATATGTTTAGAAGGGAAAATATTGTAATGCTTCCATTTGGCCTCTAGAGGGCAAGGGCCTACGTCAACCATGGTTCATTCAATGTATTTTTTTCTAACCAGCTAAGCAGTTAATCACGTGTGAAAACATGAATGTAAATTACAGTATTGCACTACTAGAAGTACTTTATTTTTCCAGTTTTTGTATTTGACTGATTAATTTATTGAATTTTTCATATATGGATGCCTTTTTCAGTGCAACATATTAAGCTATTTAAGAATTTTTATTAAATTCATACATCTCGATTTTTATAGCAAATTTATTGTGAGGTTCCATACATTACTGTTGTCATAGTATACAAGAATGTACTGATACACGTGGGATTTCCTTGAGTTTCTAGTTGAGATTCCTTACTCTTCTCTTATCATTGTTGTCATGTGCTATAGAATCAGTTCCAACTCCTAGCAACCCTCTATAGGGTTCCCAAGGAGTGGCTGGTGGGTATGAACTGCTGACCTTGTGATTAGCAGTCCAGTGCTCATCCTTTCAGAGCCACACTGGTATGCATGAGATTGTCATGAGTTCATATCATAGTATACAAGGATGGGCACTTGAATGGACTTGACAACAACTGGCTAGTTAGTACAGTAGGACACACTCACACTTTGAGCTCTAACACATATTCAAATAACAGTTCTGCTCTTAATGGTGGGACCTCTGGCTAGTTGCTTGGCTTCTAATAACATCTCTGATTTCTTAGGGAGCCAAGAGCACTGTCCACCTTGACTCATTGTGATGAATGAAGATGGTTTGAATAGCAGGGTGGTGTTTTATAGCTGCTTCTATTCTAAATCTCAACTAGGGGGATGTTGTCAGTTAAAATTTGTACATATACCCTTAGGTAACAAAAATATTGAAATATCAGTCTAGTATTTTTGTTATTATAGATTTTCACTAATGTGATCTATGAAATTGGTTTCTAGAAAATCTAAAGTCATTGCCATTGAATCAGTTCTGATGCACAGCAACCCTAAGGACAGAGTAGTATTACTGTCCTTTATGCTTTTCAAGACTGTAAAACTTCATGAGAGCAGACAGTGTCATCTTTCTTTCACAGAGCAGCTGGTGGGTTTGAACCACCAAACTTGTGATTAGAAACCCAACACTTAACCCACTACACCACCAGGACTCCAAAAAATCCAACAGTCTGGGGATATTGTCAAATTGCATAAGTACCCCCAAATCTTTAGTCCAATATTCAGAGTACTCCTTATGCGCCCTCTTCTTGCAATTCTCCAGCTACAGCCGTACGAAGGTGAGGAGGTCAGACTGCAGACTAGTTGGCCCCTAGCCAACTCACCCCTTTCCCTTCTTTATTATTCCAGAAATCCATGCAAACTCTGGAACTCTAGAATGCAGTCTGAAATGTGTTTTGTTTGGCCAGTTTAAAACTAGGAGAGATCCCCTGAATCGTTATTTTCCAGTTTTTCTTGAAGTCTGAGCAACCGCAATGGGCTGAAACTGAGGGGCTGCTGCCCGCTTCCCAGGAGCTGCCCCTCTAGCTCTGGACACAGCCTTGTCCATCACCCATTTAACTGCCTGTAAATGTACAGTGTGAACAGCCTTACCTGGGTGTATAAAGGAATCCTGCTGGTGCTGTGAGTGACATGTTGGACCTCTAACAGCAAGGTTGCTCTCCAGACCCACCAGCTGCTCTTCAGGAAAAAATTAAAACTCTCTGCTCTAAAGATTTACAGTCTTGGACATCCTATACAGGGTTGTTATGAGTCACAATCGACTCAAGGGCAGTGAATTTGGGGCTTGGGGTTGTGCAATGCAGCCCACCTTGCTTGGAAACATTTGAGTGTGTGAGTGCTGGCTGAACTAGACATTGCTTCCAAACCTACTTCAACGTTCAGAACCAGCCCTTGGCTGCAATCCACAGCTGTAACTAACTATAACTATATGTTGGCTCAACATGTGTTTACTTTTCTTTTAAATCTCACTGTATTTACAGCTATTGTGTTAGTTTCAGGCAAATAGGGGCTTCTTGTTTTATGTGTCCTTGAGAAATAGAGATTTATTTCCTTCTCTGAGTTTGACACAATCAGCAGATGAACTTCGTTTTTCGAAAAAGTGTACACTCAGGGAATGTCTGTAAATACCATACAAAGTGAAAATAAGATTGCTGCGTTCATCTGGAATCCACCTTTCCCTAACTTCAAGATACTAATGCAAATTACCAAAAAGATGCCATTCATTAGCACCATCATGGAAGCTGGGTTCCAATCACCTCCATTGTCGCTATTAAAATGTTCCCTTTTCCTGCCTTTCTTCAGAAGGTTAATTTCCATCAGTTACCACATTGAGAAGAATCTGACATTCCCTGAATGGTACCAAAAACATGCCTACACAAATAGTGATATTATTTTATTCTTATTGTCACTTTTAAAGACCTCTGGCAATTTAGTGGTTAGGAGTCGCGCTGCTAACCTCAAGGTCAGCAGTTCGAAACTATCAGCTGCTGTGAAGGAGAAAGATGAGGCTTTTTGCTCCTCTAAAGATCTACAGCCTCAGAAACCCTGTACAGGGTCGCTATGAGTTGGAACTGACTACCACTACCATTATAACTTTTATTAAAAATGCTATCACACAAAATCTGCTATCTGTTATCATATGGCAAAATGTCACCACACTTGGGTTTCAAATATATTCTGAGTATTTCCTATTTTATTGTTTGTTTGTTTTTAATGTGCTACAAAATATACACCCCTCTGTCAGGAAACTTGCTGTAGACTAAAGAGGCAATTCTAAAAATAAGAATTACAAAATGTTATGAGTACTGAAAAGGCATCATTAAAACAGGACGTAATAGCAAAGGCACTAGCATTGGAGAAAGGAGCTCTGGGAACACAGTGAATTCTGAGCTGAACTGTGAACCGCAAGGTCGGCAGTTCAACTCTCCAGGGTCACTAGGAGTCTGAACTGACTCAGTGTCATACAACCACCTGAACTAGAGAGGTGGGGTAAAGATTTCACAAGCTGTAATGCACTTATATTGCATTTACTATTATTCACTGGCAGTATTGGGTGACATTAATTCATTTTATTTCATGATTTATTTAACACAAATTTTGGATTTACTGTGTGCCAGAAACTGTTCTAAGAACTTTATAAATGCTTATTGATTTATCTAATCCTCTAGATGAATTCACACAATAGAAAATAGTGTGATCCCTTGTGTACTGTACAGTCAGTTCTGACTCATAGTGACCCTAAATGTGGTTTCCAAGGCTATAAATCTCTGCTGGAGCCAAAAATCGCATCTTTCTCCCAAAAAGAAGCTGGTGGGTTACAATCACAAACACTTGGTTAGCAGCTCGATGCTTACTGCACTATGCCACCAGGGCTCCTTTGATTTCTGTTGTGGTGTTGTTGGTTGTTGATGGTAACTGTGTGCTGTGGAGTTGGTTCTGACTCATAGCAACCCTGTGTAGGGTATCTGAGGCTGTAAGTCTTTATAAGAGCAGAAAGCCTCATCTTTCTACCACGGATCAGCAGAAACACCTATCTGTGATTCAAATCAACCTAGTGGTCCAGGCTGTGGACCTAGTAGTGACGCTGTGGGTGAGAATGCACTAGACTGCAAAGTCAGTTTGAACTGCAGTCGGTGGTTCAAGCTCACCATCCACTCATCAGAAACCCTATGTAAGGTCACTGTGGGTCAGAACTGACTCGACAGCACTTCACAACAACAACAATAACAGTGGGCCAGGGCTTATCCTAAATTGTACCACCTAGGCTCCTTTGTTGTTGTGAAGTGACATTAAGGCGATTCCAACCCATAACGATCCCGTGTAAGTTTTCTGAGGAGCCGCTGGTGAGCTTGAACCACCGACCTTGCAGTTCAAATGGCTTTGCAGTCTGGCACATTAACCCACAGTGCCACACTTTTGTTGTTGCTATGTGCCGTGGAGTCGGTTCCGACTCATAACGACCCTGCACAGGGTTTCCGAAGCTGTAAATCTTTACGGGAGCAGAAAGCCTCATCTTTCTCCCACGGAACCGCTGGTAGTTTCTAACTGCAGTGCCACACTTAGTAGGTACATATTCTTATCTGAATAGAATGAAGATGAAGACACCGAAGTAACCAACACCAAGCAACTTGTCCAATATTACACCAGCAGGAATGAACCCTGGTGCTTCAATGGCTATGTACCCACTTGCTAGCCAAAAGGCCAGCAGTTCAAACCCACCAGCCACCCAGTGGGAGAAAAGACATGGCCTTCTTGTCCCACAAAGTTTACAGTCATAGTCTAGTCTAGGAAACACTTTAGGTAGTTGTACTCTGTTTTATAGAGTCCTGGTTTGGCGCTATAGAATAAACACTGGGCTACTAGCCAAAAAAGGTCAGTGGTTCAAACCCACCAATTGCTCATCAGACACCCTATACAGGGTCGCTGTGACTCAGAACCCACTCAGCAGCATTTAACACCAACAACAAGCCTGTCCTATAGGGTAGCTATGAGTCAGAATCAACTCAATGGCACACACTAACCAGGTAGGGCTAGGATTTGAACCCAGGCAAGTTTGGATCCAGAATCTATGCTCTTAACTACTGCATGAAGGAACTCTTGTTAGAGAACAACTCCCCCAAACTTAGTAGTTTGCAATTTCAACTATTTGGTTTGTTTTTTTGTTTTTGTTTTTGTTTTTGTTTTGGCTCAGCTGGGCAGCCAGCTGATTTACACAAGTCTCAGTTGATCTTGACTGGGCTTACTCATCTATCTGTGTTCGGTCTAACATGACTTAGACTAGGGTAACTCAACTTGTCTTCACAAGGTTTGTCATCCTCCAAGGCTCTAATAGGGGGTCAGAGACAAAGAGAAGAAATTCAAAAGTTTTTATCAAGCATCTGCTTGCTTCAAGTTTGCTACTCTCTCGTTTTCCCAAAGAAAATCATGTGGTCAGGTCCAAAATATAGGGGAGGATACTACCAAAGGTCATGGATATACACAGGCATAAAACCCGGCATTCCATGAAGTTACCTTTCCACAATCATCATACAACATCAGACTGTCTCTACCCTGCTTTCCAGCTAGTTTCAAATTTGAAAGTTCAGACTCCAAAGGAATTGTAAAATACTATAAAATATATCCATGTTGGTTTGGTGGTGGAGGTTGTTATATGTTATGGAGATGGTTCCGACTCATAGCTGTAAATCTTTATAGGAGCAGAAAGCCTCATCTTTCCCCCAGGGAGGAGCTGGAAGATTCCAACTGCTTACGTTGTGATTAGCAGCCCAACTCGTAACCCACTAAGCTGCCAAAGTTCCTTTGTTGGTTTAAGAAGGCAATAAAAGAATAATGAGGAATGTAGAAGCTGAAATTATGTCTTATGATTTTAGGCTGATCCTGGGGAAACACCATCAGAGGCCCCGAGTGAAGCCAGGACAACTCCAGCAGAAAACGGAGTGAACCATACTACATCGCTTGCACCCAAACCACCCTCCCAAGCTATCCATAGCCAGCCAGCTCCAGGTAAGCAGTATGAGAAGACAGCTGTACACCATGACAATGAGTCTCCATTTAATCCGTACCAGTGAAGGAAGCAGCAGAATTTGGTTGGCAAAACCATCAATCAAGTAAGGAGGGACTCATGGACCTAGGAGATACCCATAAATGAGGAATGAACTAATAAGTGAATGAATTAACTAATGACAAGAGAAACATATAAATGCACGTCTGGCTTTTCTGAAACTCTTGCAGCCACACACAAATTCACCTGGGCTTCCTATGTTTTTGTTTAATAATGATGGGTTATGAGGAGTTGTTCAAGCAATTTGCAAGCCTCAGTGTTTTAGAAGCCCTTTCTTAGCCCAGTCTCTCTTCATGAGATAAGACCCTGCCTGAAATTCCTTTTCCTCTCACTCCAACTTCCTTTTTAATAACATTGAACATCTACCATTGTCAGGTACTATGCTAAGCCCTTCGCGGGGCTGTCTCATTTGGACCTCATGTTGATGTTGTTAGTAGCCATTAAATCTGTTCCAGCTCATGATGACCTTCTGGTAGCAGAATGAAACATCACCTGGTCCGGCACCATCTGTTGTATGTTTGAGTCCACTGTTGTGCATATTGTGTTGATTCAACTCAGTGAGTGGTTCCATTGTTTTTTTTTGGCCCAATACTTCATGAAGCATGATGTTCTCTTCTAGCAGTTGGACTTTACTGATGAGGTCTCCAAGCTGAAGTCTTGGCTTCCTCTCTACAGAGACTCAATCCACAATTGAATTTTAAAAGACTACTTGCAACAAATCACATGTTGTTAAGTGCTGTCGAGTCATTTTCGACTCATAGCGACCCTGGTTAGGGTTTCTGAGGAGCAGCTGGTGGGTTTCAACTGCCGACCTTGTGGTTCACAGTCCAATGCTGATCCTATAGTGCCATACAGTGGGTACAATTTCTCAGGTGCCTAAATATGTCCCAACAGTTACTGGCATTGGTTTCCTGGACAACATGGCTTGAGACCACCATAGTGTCAGGGGGCAACTTAGTTGATTGGTGCACCAAAATTCACGAAAATCATGTTCTACATCCAGGTTTGATGAATACCATCTTGGGTTGTAAAAGATTGCAAGTGGACATCTAAGATTAGCTATTGACCTCTACTCACAAGGACCAAAAGGAAATGAAGAAATCAAAGGCTCAAAGAAACGAGTCCACATGACAAATTGTTATTGTTGTTAAGTGCCCTCAAGTCGGTTCCGACTCATAGCAACCCTGTATAGGGTTTCCAAGGAGCGACTCACACATATGACAGTCTCTTCTAATCTGAACTAGAGCTAAATAGTGCTAGCCGCTACAACTAATCTTGACCAGGGACACAGTAAAAGATCTTGGATAGAATGGGGGAAAAAAATGTAGAACTAGCCTCAAATTCATTAAAAACCCCGGATTTACTGGGAACAATAGAGACTACGGGAACCCCAGAAACAGTCACCCTAAAATATCCTTTGAACTTGGAATTGAAGTTCTTTCTACAGGTCACTTTTCAGCCAAATCATAGATGGCTTATAAAATAAACAGTATCACCCTTAGGTAATGTGCTCCCTTACACAGTTAACTATGTGGGACAAAGGTTTAACAAAAAGCAAATCAAAGATGAGAAGGCAAGAAAATTTAGGGAAGCTTAATCTCTGGTAGCGTAATGGTTACGAATTGGGCTGCGAACCATAAGGTCAGCAGTTCAAAACTACCAGCTGCTCCGTGGGAGAAAGATGAGGCTTTCTACTCCTGTAAGGATTTACACCCTCGGAAACCCTGTACAGGGTCGCCATGGGTCGGAACCGACTCGAAGGCACTTAACAACAACAACAACAATCAATGGAAACAGAACAAACAGAGTGGAAATAATGAGCATGCTAACACATGGTACCAATTGTAACCAATGTCACATAACAATTTTTATTAAAATTGTTAAAGGGGAACCTAACTTGCTATGCTGTCTACTCCCATAAAAATGTACAGACTTGGAAACCGTATCTAGTATCACCGTGAATCCATGAATCAGAATGGATTCGCTGAAGTGGCTGATTTGCTGTGTAGGTGGTCTACTTAAAACGCAATCAGACCTTTTTTTTTTTTTTTTTTTAAATAAAGATTACTTGTCATTCCTGATTTGACCAGGAGGTGTCAGTAGCGTCACGTAGATTGAATGTATTAAACTCAGGCATTTCAATCCTAAATTTAGGAACTACTCTCTCTGCCTAGATACAAAGCATATACTCTCACATGATTAGGAAAAAGTTAAAACCTTCTGGGATCTTTTAAAAGACTATTTCTCTGCCACAATGTGTAATTTATTCATAAAGAGATTTTGACTCAAAGCTCAAATATTGTTTTTACAGGAGGAATTCAGCTTTAATAGATGTTAAAGAAGGATATTTGCCTTGTCTTTTTATTTCAGGTTCTGTAAAGGCACCTGCCAAAACAGAGGATCTTATCCAGAGCGTTCTAACAGGTAAGTACTGCCGTTCCCTGTGAAAAGATGCAGCTGAGTGTCATGTAGCTAAAGTCTTGAGAGAAGATTTCTGTTTATCTCCTTTAAAAGCTACAAATATTTAATCCTAGTTTAGGCTGAGTTGTTGCTGAGTGCCATTGAGTCTGTTCCAATTCACAGTGACCCTGTATAGGGTTCCTGAGGAGCAGCTCGTGGGTTTGATGCACTAACCTTGTGGTTAGTACTCCAGTGCTTATCCTGTAGCATTACAATATGATATAATTACAGAGATGTAAACATACTCTAAGGAGCTCTGGTAGCATAGTGGTTTCAGATCGGGCTGCGAACCGCAAGGTCAGCAGTTCGAAACTACCAGCTGTTCCGGGGGAGAAAGATGAGGCTTTCTGCTCCCGCAAAGATTTACAGCCTCAGATACCCTGTACAGGGTCGCTATGAATCGGAACCGACTCCACGACACACAGCAGCAGTAGCAAACTTACTTGGTCCTGATGCTGGTATGGTGCCGTAGGATAAGCACTGGATCCTAAAGTCGGTTTGAAACACAGTGTTGGCGGTTCAAATCCACCAGCAGCTCCTAAGAAATTCTACAGAGATTTGTTATGAGTCAGAACCAACTTAACAACAACAGCCTTTCTGGCTAGGAACCCTGATGGCACAATGGTAAATTGCTAGACTGCTAACTGGAAGGTTGAGAGTTCAAACCCACCAGCAGTCTTCTTCCTTAAAGATTATAGCCTTAGAAACTCTATGAGGTAGTTCTTTACTCAGTTCCATAGACTACGAGTCAAAATCAACTCAACGGCAATGGATTTAGGGAACATTAGTTGGTAGACAGGACCCTACCAAGATAAAAATATAATTTCACAAGATATCTATTTTTTTTAAAAATATTGGTTTCATACCAAAAGCATGGATAGCAGTGAGGTACACGAGTTTTCCTGTGCTGACAATAAAGTCTATTTCATATATGCAGAATATGATTCATGGGTCTTAAAAACTGTGATTCTGTTTGGAAATATTTTATATTTCGTTTGTTCCATAAACTGTTGTTTTAAGTACCATCCAATTAGTTCTGACTCATAGTACCCCTGTATGGGGTTTTCAAGGAGTGGTTGGTGGGTTTGAACCACTGACCTTGCTGTTAGAAATCCAGTGCTTATCCTATAGGACCACACCAAGACGCCTACGTAAACTTCGTTTTTGTTGTTAAGTGCCATTAAGTCAGTTCCACCACATAGTGACCCCTGTATAGGGTTTCTGAGGAGCGGATAGTGGGTTTGAACTGCCAACCTTGTGGTTCATAGTTCATTGCTGATCCTACAGTGACACACCAGGAGTCTTACATAAACCAGTAGGCCTGAAATTGGTACAAACTTTCTTTAATCCAGTTAGCACATGTGTGGCATTGTGGGCTAATGCACTGGACTGCAAAGTCTATTTGAATTGCAAGGTCAAAGGTTCAAGCTCACCAGCTACTCCTTGGAAACCCTATGCAGGGTCACTATGGATCAGAACCAACTCGGCAGCACTTACCAACAGCAATTCAAGTTTTAACAATCCTGGTATGACCCTGTAAGAGCAGCACTGGGCTGCTAACCATAAAGTCAATAGTTCAAACCTTCCAACCGCTCCTTGGAAACCCTATACAGGGTCACTATGAGTAGGAATTGATGTAACAGTATTTAGCCACAACAACATTCTAGCTTTAAGGAGTCCTGTTGGCATTGTAGTCTTAAAAGAAACAGCAGTACGCAACAAAAATGTATACACATGTGTACCAAATTATTAAAAATGAGCCCCATACTGTTAACAGTATGTCCATTAAGAGCAAGTTAGAGAAAGAGAGAAAGAAATAAAGAAGTGTAAGATAAATAAATCATGGTAAAGTCATGCAATAGAGTAGTATACAGCTATAGGAGTAAATAAGTAACAATCATACACAACAGCATGAATAAAACCCACAAAAACCACGAGGGTTTCTGGTATGCTGATAGTCTTTTGATTTTGATCTGAGTGATAGCTATTGTACCATGTCCATTTTGTGAACACTTATAAGATTGAGCATTTATAATTTTTGTCATTTATGCAATGTATGTGTATTTCACCAAAAAGTCTAAGTAAACATGCATAGAAAAAATACTTGAATGTACTTAAAGGAAAAACATGTTTTGAAAGATTTCGTTCCATGGGCAACACAATTCCAGGATAATGAAAAAGCAAAAGAAAGAAGTTTACATAGAGCATAATTTCAGTGTTACTTAAAAGTATGCAGATATATAGGCTAAATACAATGGCTGTATGCCAGTGTGTTAGCAGTGGCTTTCTCTGAATGGTTGGTTAGTTCATGGGCTTTATTTTTCTCTTTAATAAACGGACATGACTTTTATACCTAAGAGCTTATTCTATCTAGCCTATTGACCACAGATTTCTAATCATAGTTTCAAACATCTTGTCCCTATTGATAAACTCCCCGTGGTTTTTGTGTTGCAAATCATTTTTAAAGTAGAGCTGACTTGATCACCAAAAATGCAGCAATTCCTTAGGATCATAAAATTTTAATATATCATTATGCAATCGTAATGAGGGAAGCCAATAAGAGAATGTAGCTGATTCTCTCCCCAACCTCCTTTCCAAAAGAAATAAAATATCAGGAGAATGTTGTTGTTGTTGTTAAGTGCCATCGAGTCAGTTCCGACCCATGGCAACCCTGTATATTGTTTCCAAGCAACCTCTAGTGAGCTCAAACCACCGTCCTTGCTGTTCAAACGGTTTTGTAGTCTGGTGCGTTAACCCACAGCGCCACACCGGGACTCCATCAGGAGAATAGGCACTGTTAAAAAAAAGAAGGAGAAGAAAGTAAGAAAAGGGTAGCATATCTCAAGTGTCTAAAGATTTTGACATTTAGGAACATAAATTATTCATCTGACGTCTATGCTTATCCATGAGATATCCCATCATTCTTTTAGGTCTGTTGTTGTTCATGCCATATGTAACTTAGGAATCTCTTAACAGTTCTAAGTATTTCTGGTAACATTTGCACGTCCAAATCCAAGGATGACAGCATATGAACTATGACTTAAGCTGTTGCTGTTGTTGGTAAGTGCTGTTGAGTCGGTTCCAACTCATAGTGACATAATATAGGGTTTCCAAAGAGCGACTGGTGAGTTTGGACTTCCAACCTTGTGATGACTTAAGCTAGGTCCAAGTAAATGATAATTCACTGAGGCTAAGATACCACCCATTGTAAGGCACCCCACTGTTAACATATTGCTAAGAAAGAAAACATGACTGACAACTTCTAACATTTCTGTTGACTATAAAATGCATTTTTATTTTAGAAACATTAACATATTTAAAAAAACATGCGTAAACTAGAACTGATGAAATATGTCAGTAAAAATACAGAATTTTTTAAGGTCAGGCTCTGTGACATTAAACTTTTCTTAGCGTTGGCATAAATAACCCTTATGGTGAATTAACACAAATAGATGAAGAGATTTTTCCCTCAAGACCCTTCAGTGCTATTTGGTGGAACACACTGCAGTCTTAAAGTCTACCATCTACATCATTTATCAGGAGCTCTGGTAGCGTAGTGGTTACGAATCATGCTACTAACCTCAAGGTCAGCAGTTCGAAAATACCAGCCGTTCCATGGATGAAAGATGAGGCTTTCTGCTCCCATAAAGATTTACAGCCTTGGAAACCCTGTGCAGGGTCACTATGAGTTGGAACTGACTCCACGGTACTTAACAACAACAACAACATCATTTATACCTGGGTGGCGTCCCCTAGTGATGGTGCTGGAGAAGTGTACACTCTCTTGTTAAGCCTCTGCAGGCACTGCCCCAGAACTTGTGCTAAATAGTTAAATGAGTTCTTTTCATTTCACCAGCATGACAATCCTATAAAACAGCGCAAGTATTATTTTACTTTTAATGGATGTTGTCAGTGTCCTTTCCCCAGAACCCCCTTCTCTGCCTGATATACCTATCCGGTAGCTTCGGTAGAGTGTTGGATGCTAACAGCTAACAATGTCCCCCTTTTGAGAAGAGTTTCCCTCAGACAAATGGAAGTCCTCCTCATCCAGGAAGTCTCCCTCACCGACTGTCCCAATCCTCCTTGCCTCAGGGTGAGACCAACTATGTGGGAAAAGTCATACTCCAGGTCCCTAAGGGAACTGGCTGAGTTTTCTACTTCCTTGATTTTCCTTCTCCTGAAAGACCCCTTCAGTAAATGCAAATGAATCTCCATCTTGAGCTCTGCTTCTAGGAACTCAAATTAAAAAATAATCATAAAACTAAATCACAAATAAGAAAATTGGAAAAGCTTTGAAAAGTTCAATAACTTGGTCGCAGAGTTAGCATGTAGAAGAGCCAGACTGGAACTCAGAAATGTTTGCCATCAGAACCGTGCTTTTAAACACCTGTTGACCCGCCCTCTCAGACGCATGATCACAAGTGGGTAACTGCGCCTCTGTGCATCGATGTTTTACGTCCTTCCATGTCTATAAGCTCTTATAATCATTTGTTGCAGAAGTGGAAGCTCAGACTATTGAAGAACTCAAGCAACAGAAGGCATTTGTGAAACTTCAAAAGAAGCACTACAAAGAAATGAAAGACCTCGTTAAGAGACATCACAAGAAGACCACTGACCTTATCAAAGAACACACTACAAAATATAATGAAATTCAGAATGACTACTTGCGGAGGAGGGCAGCCTTGGAAAAGACTGCCAAAAAGGATAGTAGGAAAAAGTAAGTTGAAGAGTTGTTTTAAACTTGTTTGCTTTACAGTGTGAAGGGAGAGAGTCTGTTACATGGGTTTTTGATGTTTTGGATGATATGATTGCTTATACACCATCCAGCTCTCTCTAATTTCTACTGCTATTGAGTTACTTTAGATCACTTTTGCTTGTGGACTGAATTTTTTTGGTCAACCAAATTCTAGACAGTAAGTCCCTACCTTGGGTCCTAACCCTTCTCACATTACAGCTGCCAACTTGGCTCGTATAAAATTTTGTCACATACCCAGAACCTAGTTAAGGAGTTACTTTGTCTTACAGAAGAGAGAAGTTTCAACTACCTTCGGTGTGTCTTTCTGAAACCCAAAAAGCTCTGCACAGGAGACTCAACTGTGTCCAGACCTAGGTGTTTCCATAGCCCCATGTACCCTGGCCTTGGTAGGGGGAATCTTTAAGTGCTACTTTGAGTATCCATACACTATAAAGACAATGAGATTGCATTGCCTGAACAAATTTGCTCATTTTCTTTCCCAAATTTTATGAGAGAACTGTTCTAAGTTTGAATTTCTGCAGTTTCTTCAAACATCTTTTGTAGGCTTATGGGATGAACTTGTGGACAATAAATGGTATCTTGCGGCATGAAGTTCCCTACCCAACAGTGTTAAATTTATTTAGTTTAGTTTAATGATAAGGAAATGGAAGTTAAATACAGTTACTGTTCCTTGTGTGGTTGTCCCCTTAGGGCAAAAAATGTCTTTGCCTTCTTCAGGGTGGTTTTTTTTGTTGTTGTTGTTGTTAACCATATTTTTAAATTTAGTTATTCAGTGAATACCAACATCACCCTGGCAGCACAGTGGTTAAGCTCTCAGTTGCTAACTGAAAGGTCAGCAGTTCGAATTCACTAAGTGTACTCTGGAAAAAAGATGTGGCATTCAGCCTCGCTACAGATAACAGCCTTGGAAACCCTATGGGGTCAGTACTACAGTATCCTACAGAATCGCTAGCAGTCAGATTCGGCTGGATAGCAATGGGTAGTATACATCACAATGTGAGGTATTGTTCCAAAATCATTACAAACATCAACTCATGTCATTTTTTTACATAAAATGTCATTTATGATATTAAAAAGTATATAATGTAGAAAATTATAGTTTGCAACAGCAAAAATACTGTTTATTTCTATTTCACTATGTTCTCATACTCTAATGAATTTATTATATAATCACAGAGGTGAGAGAGGTCTTTTCAGTCATTTTAAATCGTCACTGCACTTAGTTTCCCATAACTACAGTAGATTAATGACTCTTATCACCAGTTATTCTATTTTTTTCTTCGTCAGCACATGGACAGAATATGGTTGAAGTCAATCTAATGATCATCATAACTGTTAAATATCATAGATGAAATGGATTGTGCTGTTAATCAAAGCTCCTTTGAAAGCATTATCATCCTCTTTCTCATATAAGAGTTCTAAGGGCTTTAGTTGCAATAATGGCACTGCAAACTAAATGTAATCCTTTAACTACAAATCGGAGAAATCACCCTGAAATTGTGAGCATTCATGCTGCCAGGCCAGTGAGCTCAGACGCAGACAGGCTGGACCATCCTTTCTGTCACTGTCCCTCTGGTTACTATGGTTTTGATGCCAGGTTATAGGAAGTCAAGATGCATTTTTCAAATCCATATGGTAGAACGAGATTTCATATGTGCTCAATTTAAAAGCACAATGAAAACAGCAGTGGAATTCTCGGAAGCAACAAAATCATAGTTTACTATGATTACCTTACAGGTCAGTGAGGTGAATTTTGTCATTTTACTGAAGAAGGAAGCTGAAGGCTACAGGGGTTGATATTGACCCAAAGTAAAACAGCCATTTCAAGCTAGGCCTAAAATTTCTGACTTGGTGATATTTATGTGGTTATCCAGACACTTATATATTTATAAGCCAAATTCTGCAAACTTCCAAAAGACTATTGAAGTAACTTATCATAGACGCTACCAGTTGTCAATTTTAGCTTGGTGAGCTTTTTATTTTTTTTTTTTTAAATCATTGAAGTCATGCATATAGAAGAAAGTCTACTGAAACAGTAGAAGATAAACAAAAATCACAGAGTAGATACCAGCCACCTGTGTAGTCTAATATGGAAAGCATTCGTGTATGTGGATGGACTCCTGGTGTGGTGCTATAGGATAGGCACTGGACTGTGAACCACAAGGTTGGCAGTTCAAACCCACCAGCTGCTCCTTGGAAACCCTACACAGGGTTGCTATGAATCAGAACCAACTTGACAGCAGTTAACAACAATAGTCTATGTGGTGACTGATTCTGAAATGTAGCTAACTGGAATTGAGATGTTCTGTTAAGTGTAAAATATATACCAGACCTGAAAAAGATTTCATCAAAGACAGAAAAAAAGGAGAATGTGGAAAATACCTTATATCTTTTCATTTTGACCTCTATGGATTTAAAAAGAATCACACGTTGAAATCCAAAATACTTTTGGATGCATTAAGTTAAATAAACTATATTATAAAATTAACTTCACCTGATCCTTTTTGCTTTTTCAAAGTGGCTACAAAAACATTTTAAATTACTTAGTGGCTCACATTATATTCCTCTGGAGGAGTACTAACCATTTAATATAATTTCTGTCCTGAATACCGAATTCAACTATTTGCTTCTGAGAAAAAGGAAATAGGAGCAACATCCTCCTCCTTATCTGATTAAAGGAAATTTGCTTGCTCTTCCAAGAGAGACAAACATTTTCCTGGTATTAAATTACAAAGGAATTTATATCTTATGGATCTTACACAAGCAGTAGCAGGCACCATACAAGATAAAGCCTTCAACCCTGTTTTCACAGACCATGCAGAAACATTCTTCACCTGGTTATTATTTTTTTTTAATGTTGTTCATCAAAAATAAACATATCCCAACGCTCCTAGCATTCAAAGATGTAACAGGAGAGAATGTTTTCTTCAGGAGAATGTCTTTCCCCTCTCCCTTGATAACAATACAAATAAATAAACAATTGGCATGAGTCCATTTCAACTCTTGAGAATCCAGGTATGGCAAAGGAGAACTGGGCTCCATATGGCGTTCAATGTCTGATTTTTGAGACATAAATCACCAGGCCTTTCTTCTAAGGTTCCTCTTGGTAGACCTTAACCTCTAACCTATTGGCTAGCAATCCTGCCTGTTAACCATTTGTAACCCCCAGGTGCAAATAGATACATAACAGATTCCTGAAACTCCCCGAGAGTAATGAATGGATGACCTCATGTCCACTGGATTGTTTTTTGTAACTCAACTGATTTCATCATCATTTTAACCTGGCTTTCCACATGAGGTGAAGAGTAGTTCACTGAAAGCCACTTTCTGTCTAGACGCTGATGAGCAGCGATTTGGTGGTGTTCTCTGGAGCACAGGCTCTGCCCAGTCACCCTTCCCTTCCTTTACTGCCTGTCCTAGGGCATGTTTTACTGCTTCTCCCTCATGGTACTCTTGGGCGGTTGTTTCACTGAGTCCTGTTTCTTCACATTAGCTGGATATGCACATACCTACTTGTTGCATTGCTGTGAAAGGTGAAATGTCAAGTGCAGAGCACCTGGTATATGTTGAGTGGTCAGTAAGTGAGAGTTGCTCTGGAGCTGCAGCTGTGTGTATTGTTGTTCTTGTTAAGTGCTATCAAGTCAGCTTTAACCCATAGCGACTCTGTTAGTGACGAGCGGCTGATGAGCTTGAACCACCGACCTTGCCGTTCAAACGGCTTTGCAGTCTGGCACATTGACCCACAGTGCCACACTAGGATAGCTGTCTCTTTATGTTTTGGCTACACTGACTTCTTGTTCTGTTTTTAAGTGCCATCGATTCTGTTCTGATTCATAAAGACCCTGTATAGGGTTTCCAAGGAGCAGGTTTGAACTGCTGACCTTGTGGCTAGCAGTCCATGCTAATCCTACAGCACCACACAAGGAGTCTTGACTACTGGTTCTAATAGATGATAAACTTTCTTGTGTTCCCAACTAGAAGACCACCTCAGGACTGCAATGTAACGCTAATGTTGACATTATACTTAAAAATACAAACAGAAACTTTCCAGAGAATTCTACATCCTTTATAAAACATTATTAATTCCTAGCACCAGTTTCAAATAGTTGTTTTCTTCCAGTGGGAATCCTGGTGCTGGTCTAATTAGTAGCGAAGGCAAAAGGAATGAGTCCTGATGTGGCGCTGTAATATAAGCACTAGTCTGCTAATCACAAAGTCATGGTAATTCACAATTGCTAACCAAAAAGTTGGAAGTTCAAATCCACTTAGAAACACCTCAGAAGAAAGGCCTGATAATCTTCTTCTAAAAAAAACGGCCATTGAAACCCCTGAGAATCACAGTTCTACTCTGACACACATAAGGTACCATAAGTCAGATCGACTTGATAGCAACATTTTTTTTTTTTTTTAATCTAATCAATTTCTTGGGAGCACTGTGGCTCTGCAGGATAAGCCACAGACTTTGAAAACCAAGGTTTGAGACCACCAGCTGCTCCACAGGAGAAAGATGAAGCTTTCTGATCCCGCTAAGATTTTGTTGTGGTTGTTATTAAATTCCATTGAGTAGTTCTGACTCATAGCAACCCTATCTAGGGTTTCCAAGGAACGGCTGGTTGGTTTGAATCCCTTACGCTGTGAATCACATCCCAAAGCTTACCCTATAGTGCCACATCAGGACTCAGCCTCAGGAACCTGATACATGGTCCCTATGAGTCAGAACTGACTTGATGGTACTTAACAACCACAATCAGTTTCTCTAACAGTTCCACCTGACTGCTTACGAAAACTGTGCTGGAAATCTTTGAGGCTTGTTTAGTCTTCTTTCTGGCGGGGGTGTTTCATATAAATTAAGCAACTGGTCCTGCTTTTGCTACTGAGTTCCCAGTATGATTCCTTTATCTAGTGTGTCCTACAAATAGTAACAGGAAGTACATAACTTGAAGGAATTAGACCACATAATGTAATACAATAGTCAGTAAGAATTTATTTTCAAATTGCTTCAACATCGTCCTAAACGTCTAAATATCTGTATGATTTTTCTGTGAGAACAATGCAAAGACGGCCAGTTGCTTTTCCCACAGTATGCATTCAGGCAATGTTTCCAAACTTAACAAACGTATCCTCCTAATCTTGCACACTATGCATTTTGAGAAAAGTACCATTTGGAGGTACTACAACGTTAAAGATCTGTATTTTGTCAACATGCTAGTAGCGTAGTGATTATGAGTCGGGCTGCTAACCTCAAGGTCAGCAGTTTAAAACTACCAGATGTTCGGCAAGAGAAAGATGAGGCTTTCTGCTCCCATAAAGATTTACAGCCTCAGAAACCCTATACAGGGTCGCTATGAGTCGGAACTGACTCCACGGCACATAACCACCATCATCAAGAGATAAGGAGTCCTGGTGTGGCGCTGTGGGTTAATGCGCCTGACTGCAAAGTCGTTTGAACTGCAAAGTTGGTGGTTCAAGCTCACCAGCTGCTCCTTGGAAACCCTATACAGGGTTGCTATGTGTCCGAACTGACCCGATGGCACTTAACAACAGCAACAATCAAGAAATAGAACATATCACCTAGAACCTACATGTGGTATCTAAACATATAAGAAGCCTTCCAGAAAGCTTCTGGGAAAATTCCATTATCTTTTTTTTTTTTTTTTTATGTTTTATTGTGAATTATGTGATGGTTGACATGGGAGAACATTAGTTTTACATTGATCCTATTGTATATATTGCATCAACCAATCAAAGGGTATACCCTGCAAGGCTGTCCACACCCCCACCCCCGGTCATCAGCACACAGCCCCTCTCCCTCTCTGGATCTAAAGTCCCCAGCTGCTCCATCTCTCTACGTCATTGTCTCTGCTTCCATCTCTGGCATCACTGCTTCTCTGGGCAGGGTCCTGCTCTCCGCTCTTCTCCCTTGATGGTCTCAGGGACCTCCGCTCCTAGATTGAAAAGTTAATAACATCCCTCCTTGCTACAAAACATCTACCTTTACATTTCCAACCCTCACAATCAGTCCTGATAACAATTATTCACTATTGGATCACAAGAGACCTAATCGCATTTCCTTTCATCAGCCCCGCCTAGACAAATTGTATACTACTCAGTGGAGATTCTACCTTCCTCCATGTCCTCTGGATCTAG
>NW_006408659.1:3049792-3084182 GCF_000296735.1 Chrysochloris asiatica | reverse complement strand
AACCTTATTCTTCTTCTTAAGCAGTGCTTTGCTTATCCTGGGCCTCTTTCCTTTCCATATAAAGTTTGTAATTGTTTTTTCCATCTCTTTGAAGAATGTTGTTGGAATCTGGATTGGGATTGCATTATATGTGTACATTGCTTTGGGCAATATTGACATTTTCACAATGTTAAGTCTTCCTATCCAGGAGCATGGTACAGCCTTGCATTTTTGTAAGTCTCTTTTGGTTTCTTGTAGTAGTATTTTGTAGTTTTCTTTGGATAAGTCCAAATTCCATTATCTTTTAATTCCATTTTCCATGAACTTTTTGAAGTGCTCTAGTATGCTCTATTTTTGCAACGTGGATGCAAAGTGAGGCATCTTTGTAGTTCCCCCAATAGAATCCACTCAATGTAGAAGTGATATTATATTTCAGTTTTTTATAAGGGAAATACAATAATTTTAATCACATTTTAAAAACGCAAACTATTTAAACCTTAAAAATTCCTTATTAGATACTTTGTTTTGTTTTGTTTCAAATTGGGAGTTATCATCGTAACTACTACCACCAGGATCCCTGGCTTCCGGACGTTTTTTCCTGCTCATGTTTTTGTTGTTACTTAAAAATGCCATAAAGTCAGTTCCAACACATGGCATCCTGGTATAGGGTTTCTGAGGAGCTGCTGATGGATTTGAACTGCTGATCTTGTGGTTAGTAGTCTAGTGCCACACCTGTAAGCTAAGCCCCATGTGGCTGGGGCGCAGAAGCGCTCTGCCGTGTCGTTATCACTGCTGATGGATGCCACCCCCACCCCCACCCCCACCGCGCTCTCTGCTCTCCCACCACTAGCGATGGGGATAATTCTTAGCGGGCTACAGTGAGAAGCAGAAACATTCCCAGTACTACTGCCAAAGGTCTGGGAACATTCCCTTAGTTGTTAAGGTATGAAGAACGTCCTCTATTGGTAGACTAGGAAACAAAGGGGAACACGGTTTCCCTTCCTCTTCTGTGTGTTGTTAAGTGCCATTGAGTTGGTTCGACCCATAGCAGCTCTGTTCAGGGTTTCCAAGGAGGTTGGTGCATTTGAACCACTGATCTTGTGGTTCAAACTGACCTTGCAACCCAGGGCTTACGCTACAGTGCCATACCAGGACTCCCTTCTGTGTGTTGTTGTTGTTGTTAAGTACCGTCCAGTTGGTTCCAACTCATAGCAACCCTGTACAGGGTTTCTGAGGAGCAGCTGGTGGGTTTGAATTACTGACCTTGTGGTTTGAAGTCTAGTGCTGATTCTACAGCACCACAGAGAACCTCTATTTGATGGCCTGTCATTGGTGCATCACTCTCTATCCCAAGTAGCTAATCAAAACATATGCATTATTTCCCAGTAAACCTAATGCTTTCTCTAGGAGGAACTCATATGGGGTGGCATTCCCTCCACCTTGTTTTACAACCTGCAAACTCTATAATTAAGCTCTGTGTCTTTGCAGACCCGAGCCCAGCAGTCCTGAATCATCAACGATTGAGCAAGATCTTGCTGCCCTGGATGCTGAAATGACCCAAAAGTTAATAGATCTGAAGGACAAACAACAGCAACAACTACTTAACCTTCGGCAAGAGCAGTATTACAGTGAAAAATACCAGAAGCGAGAACATATTAAACTGGTAAGCAGTGGCATCACTAGGATTATCTAGGGTTGGTGTCACCCAATGTGAGAATTCACAGTGTCACTTGTTCCCATGAGTCTTCCTATACCATACTCTACAGAATCCTTGTGAATGCTTATTATCATTTAAAATCATAGAATAATATACAATAAATATAGTTGTAAATTGCTTAAATATAGTATTTCTTCAATTGTATGACTATTAACAATACAATTGTTTTGTGAAATCTTTCTACATTGAATTACATTGTCCGTTACAATATTATTGGTAGCTCTAAAAAAATTTTCCCCCTTTTATTTTAATTACTACTTTAGTCTCAGAAAAGTTATTTATGTAGGTTCGGAAATATGGATGAGCACAATCTTATAGCTAAAACACAAGAACATTTCGACAAAATCAGTAATTATAAAAACATTGGCAACAAAATAAAAACACCAGACATTCCGTGCTGTAGCACATGCAAGGAGCTTCATTATTGGATAAAATGACAGTTTTGGCTGCAGCACATTAGAAAAATCAAAAAGTAACTAAGCATAGAGTTTTCACTTTGTAAGTGTATTGACAGATATAAGCAGAACTTATGAAAAATGCTTTTGTTGCTATAGCTAACTATAGAGATATTTTCATACAAAAAATATGTTGTATCACTTCACAAAAATGTTATAGATAGGCATTTTGGTGTCACCCTATGTTATCTAGACTCTCTGAAATACTTATGACATCACTGAAATACCCCAGTGACATCACTGCTGGTAAGCTCAAGAAACATGATTTATGTTTGCTTTTCTATAGACTTTGTTCGTTGCTCTGAATAGAGACAGGAGCATCTGGGTGGTATCGACTTGGAACTTAGTATATGGTACATGGTGTCCACCTCACTGTTATTTTATTATCAACCCCATTATTCCAGCATCTTTATCAATGTCCTCTCTATTCTCCAACAAGGCTATCTTCTGTTGCCTTCATCATCATTAGCATATGTATGGGTTTTTATAGTTCTTGGGGATCTTTGCAATCTCTCAAGGAAGTATGAAATGTTTGCTTGTTGTAGTTGTTAAGTGCTATCAAGCCAGTTCTGAGAGAGCAAACTGCGAATGGGTTTTGCAAGGAGCAGCCAGTGGGTTTGAATCTTAGTTAGCAGTCCAGTGCTTATCCTACAGTGTCACACCAAGTTCTTTAATAATATTAAGAATATGCTACAAATACATTGTCACATTTATTTTATTTATTTTTCAAGAACACAAAAAATCAGAGTCTACTCTCCTGCATTTAGAAAAGTCAATACCTAAATGTTCAATATGTTAATGTTATCTGCCCAATACCTGAGGTTCCCTATGCTAGAAAACATCAGAATCTCCATTAATTATCAGCTTATCCCCCCAACTGTTTTCTAGTGCATTATGACTCTCTCTCCATTGTTGTTGATGCCTTGACACAAAGTCATTGAAAACCCATTGCCAATGAGTTAATTCCAACTCATAAGACATATAGGACAATGCAGAATGGTCCCATAGAGTTTCCAAGGCTACGATCCTTATGAAAGCTGACTGTCACATCATCTCTCCTGCCCAGTGGTTGGTGGGTTTTAGCTGTGACTACTTCATTAGCAGCCTAGCACTTAACCACATGGGAGAAACTTAGTAAATAGTTGATATCAGAATGGTTAAGTAAATCTAGCTATGAAGTAGCCTTGAAACCAAGTTTATACCCAAAACCAAAAAGTAAGAGCGTGGGATAGAATTTAAGGCATTGAATCCAAAGCAAATGGGTTCTTTGAGATCTGTGTGATCATGGGTCTCTCAAGAGCCCCTGCCTTAAAATCACTGTGTAAATACCTTTATTATTGCAGATTTCAAGCCAAGGAAATGACTCTCTGTGTCCTGCTCACACAGAGCATACACAGCAATCCTAGTTATGATAACTAGAATACTTGGCCTGGGATACAGTGCCTATCATTTGTTACTCTAGCTTATTTATGCACAGCATAAATTCCTTTCCACATCATTTGAACAGTAAAAGGAAAGCAAATTAATATATCCCCCAAAGTTTCTGATGTAAGAAATATAACAGCAATATTTTCAATGAAAACAATGGTAAACAGCTTTAAGAAAAGCTAGAAACCATCTTTCCGTTAATATTGACTCATAGTATGAAACTAATATTTCATTGGTAATTGAAAAGGCCGTAGAGTTTGGGAGAAAACAAAAAGCGAAGATTCCAGATGGTTAACCTCACATGGAGTTAAACAAGACAAGACAAATGGCATCCAACTCACTTTGGGTAGTTGTATTACGTGCTGTCAGCACCTTAACCTTATTCACTCAAAACCCAAACCGATTGCCGTTGAGTCCATTCTGACTCATAATGATCCTCTGGGACACAGCAGAACTACCCCATGGGGTTTATAAGGATATAATCTTTAAGGAAGCAGATCTTTCTCCCAGGGAGCAGCTGATGGTTTGAAACCACCAACTGTTCTGCTAGCATCTGAGCTCTAAAGCTACTGCCAGACCTTCCTGTGCCAGAGCACACTGAGCTGACTTCCATCTGCCACTGGCTGGATCTATTTACTGAAGGTTTTTCTGCCTACTCAGGGCAAGCTAGAAGTTCCTGGGAACTCACACATTTGGAAAGCAAATCTCATGTACTTAGCTGGATCTGGTGTTTAAATATGCCATCTTCCTCACCCCTCTGGGATAACTCTAGAATGCATGTTAAACACTGTCTCCTGGACTTTCACAGTGGAATGAATCTCCTGGACCCCAGGAATAATTGGCTTGATAATACTTCCTTGATTGGTTTACTTCCCACCCTGTCTCACTTCTCCTCTACAACACCAGAGTTTCCTGGATCAATAGTAGGTTGTTGTTGTTAAGTGCCATCAAATTGGTTCCTATTCACGGCAGTCCTGTATAGGGTTTCCAAGAAGCAGCTGGTGGGTTTGAACTGCACCCTTATGGTTAGCAATCCAGTGCTTATCCTACAGTGCCACACCAGGAGCCCTTAGTTTACTTATACTTAAATCCTTTCTATGAGCCAACCATACCTACCCATGTGCAATGGTGTGGAGTAAAATATGCTAAATAATAAAATTGGATAAAGCATAAGCAAATCTGACTCCAAAGGCACTAGAATGTCAATCTGTGCTTTAGAGTGTTCATTACATTAATTAGCGATTTATATAATATGATATTCTCCCATTGCCAGAGTAGAACTGCTCCGTAGGATTTCCAACACTATAAATCTTTATGAAGTAGACAATCTCGTGTTTCTCCCTGAGAGCAGCTGTTGGGTTTTAACCACTGACCTTGTGTTTAGCGTTCCGATGCTTAGTTATCTTACACCGTCAACTCTCATATACGATATATTTTAGAGTCCTGGTGTGGTGCTGTTGGATGAAGCACTGGACAGCAAGGTTGGTTTGAACTCTAAGGTTGCAACTAAAAGCCACCAAGGTGCCTCAGAAAGTCTATACAGGTTTGCTATGAGTGGGAACCCACTCAACAGCACTTAACAACAACAACAACAAAATTCAATATACAAAGATTTCTTCATCACAGAGAATTTATCCTAGTAGTTTCTTTATTCATCTCTCATATCCTCTAGAATATTCAGAAGGGCTTACCTTTATCATTGATGAGAATTTTTTTTAAGTCTCCTGCTCAGTGGGCCTATGTGTTAGAGGTATGGCAGGAATCTAGGGTGAGAGAGATGGGACTCTTATGGGGCGCTATGGTGGTGGTGGTGGTTGTGTGCCATCGAGTCAGTTACAACTCATAGCAACTGTGTACAGGGTTTCTGAGGCTGTAAATCTCAGAAAGCCTCCTCTGTCTCCCAGGGAGTGACTGGTAGATCGGTATTGCTGACCTTGTGCTTATCAGCTTAGCTCATAATCCACTGCACTGCCAGGGTTCCCTCTCTTAGGCCTCTATATTTTCCTTAAAGTGAGGTCACAGCTATCAGAGGGTTTAGAGCAGAGTGTTAACATGATCTGAAGCTATTTTTTCAAGGACAAGCTATCCTAGATGTGATCAATTAATGTTACCCTAGAAAGGAAAGTCTTGAGGCTCAGTTTCATCAAATAGCCCAATGGGTTAAGGGGTTGTGGTGTATTCTAGCAGATGACTGACATTTATTAACTGAGTGAATATACTTAGAAGTCTAGAAAATCCAAGCACAGTTATATGGAGTTTCAGAGCCTCAGACTCTGGGGAAAGCAATATCCACCAAAGAAAGAGACTCCTGACTCAAAGGAGGTTTCTGGGGAAAAAATTCAGAACATTGATGAAAACAGAATCTCAGACACTCCACAATGGCCTCATGGTCTACGGGGACTGGGACTGAAGAAATGGGATGCAGATATTAGAAAATAGCTCCAGCATCTCAAATTCCCAGGAGGATTCCTGATTATGTTGTCATATTGAATCCCAATCAATGAGGATTTGAAAAGCTATTCAATAGCTTTTCTCTTGGAGGAACAGATTGATTGGGAACTGGAGAAGACCAAGTTTGCAGATGTAAAGATCCCAGTTCAGGGACTACTGGGGCAGGGAAGGTGGTAGAAATCCTACTGCAGATGACATTCCCAGAATATGTTCTTCAACAACTGTTTTAATGATCTAGTGCTGCTAACAGCAGAAACAGCACAAATGGATGACTTTAGCAAACAAGGATTTATTCTGTCACAATTTAGGAGGCTAAAAGTCCAAATTCAGAGTGCCAGTCCTGGGAGAAAGCTTTTTCTATCTTCTGGCTCTAAGGGAAGGAAGGTCCTTGTGTCCCTTCAACATCTGTATGCCCAACATTGCTTAGAGATCTCCATGTGCATCAGCATCGATCTTCTCCTCATGTGGGTGCTTCACAGTACAGGGACCCCAGCTTTAAAGGATGCATTCCACTTCCAGATTTTTTTCTTGGTGGTAGTAGACCCCTTTCTTTACTTGCTTCTCCCTTTATCTCTCTCTTGGGATTTAAATTGGCTAAATGGCTTTTTTTTTTTTTTTTAAGTTTTTATTGTCAATTATGTGTTAGTTTACATGGGAGAACATTTTCTTTACATTCATCCTATTGTTTCCATTGCATTGCAATGATTACAATCCCCTCCATGCATCGTGAAACACCCAAATGGTGCAACCTGCATGCCAGCCCTCTGGCCGCCAGCACACAGCCCCTCTCTCTCCCTGATTCCAGAGTCCCTAGCTGCTCCTTCTGTCCACGTCATCATCTCTGCCTCCATCCCTGGCATCACTGCTTCCCCGGACAGTGTCCTGCACTCTGCTTTTCTCTATATATATTCACTCAGAGGGACCTCTGTTCCTGGACTGCAAAATCAACAACTCCCCTCCTTTTGTTAAAAAACATCTACCTTTACCTTTCCAACACTCACTGTCAGACCTGATAGCAATCATTCCCTATTGAACCACAAGAGTCTTATCCTCATCACCTTTTATCAGCCCCATCCAGACAGGTTGAAAACCACTCAGTAGAGATCCTACCTTTCCCTGTACTCTCTAAAACTAGGTTCCCTATTGAAAGCTTGTAAGCCAGTCACTTCTTGCCTTTGTAGCCGCCCCTCTTTTTGGGTAGCCAATGTCGAAATTTCCCATCCTTGTTGACCCTGTGTACCAAGGGGGTGTTTCCCTTTATCTCTTGTAAGATAAAAGGAGTTGTGGGCTACACCCTCTGTGGCACTGTAGGATCAGCACTGGACTGCAAACCACAGGTTCACAGTTCAAACCCACCAGTTGCTCCTGGAAACCCTGTACAGGGTTGATATGAGTAGGAACCAACTCCATGGCACTTAACAACACAGGCTACACCTTCAGGGAAAGTTCTCTTACATCTGACCAGGGCTGTGACAGTACTGAGGTCAGTGCTACCTCTTATTGGTTTATCACATCAGGTCACATCTTGGGGGCTTGTCACCTGACATCAATACATAGCTGCCAAACCACTGAGAGTCATGGTCTAGCTAAGGTGACATATACTTTGTGAGGACACACTTCAACCCATGACAACTCCCTTCTACCTAGGTAGGAAAGTGTGTGTTTTCTTATAAGAGATTTGAAGAGTTTTCGATAAAATATAAATACATGTTGTAGCCAACCTGGCCCTTTCAGGCTACACTACTCCCCTTTTCTCTACTCTTGTTGTAGATTTGAGTTTAGTAAAGCTTTAGTATACCTTTTGGGTGCACCTGCATGAACTTTGGCTAAGAAGGCTAAGGCCTTGGATTGGGAAGCACACAAAGTTGACTTTCTAACCATTTTTTGTGGGGAGCCACAATTTAAAATACATGCCTTTTGCAGAGACATGTGTACCAGCACATTATATCAACCCCATTTGTAATAACAAAAAATTGCTCTGCCAGGAAATCTCATGACCGAAAGGCACCCACAAGCATCACTTATCTCATTAGTTGTGGTTCTGAATTGTACTCAGGCCTCCCAGCTAAATTAGACAACAGAAGTGTAATTTAAAAGTGAGGATTTGGAGGGGGAGGAAAATTAAGCTTAAGGTACTTCATCTCCCCCAAACAGCTTTGGGGATTACATAAAAACATGCTTTGGTTAAAGATCATACATTTAAAATGCTGGTGCACAGTTCAAGGATCAAGAGCAAAACCATGGCATCAATGAACTCCCTGCCAAATGTTTATTGAAAACCTTACATTTGCAAAACACTCTGGTAGACCATTGAGGATAAAAATAAATAAGACATGGTCACCGCAGTCTATGAGCAACAAACAGTTTTGATATCATTTGATAAATGCAATAATAAAGAAACTGGTATGGGAGAACAGATATGGGAACAAATTGCCTTATTTTAAGTCGATAAAGTCAGCAAAAAATACTTTTGGGATAATTGCTGTATTCTCATAAGAGGTACAGAATGTACAACAAAGCTTCCCAGAATCCTTGTTGTTGTTAAGTGCTGTCAAGTTGGTCCCTTCTCATAGTGACCCTGTATAGGGCTTCCGAAGCTGTAAATCTTTGCAGAAGCAGAAAGCCTCATCTTTCTTCCATGGAGCAGGTGGTGGACTCAAACTGCTGACCTTGTGACTTGCATTCCAGTGCTTATCCTACAGTCACAGAATGCCCATAGAATCTATAGCTTTGAAGAATTTTTAATATCTGTCCAAGCAAGGAGCTACACAGTATGATTTCTCAAATGAATCATCTTCTTGTTAAGTGATGTCGAATCAGTTTGACTCATACCAATCTTGTATAGGGTTTCCAAGGAGTATCAGTTAACAGTCCAGAGCTTACAGCCTGGTTATTCAAAGTATGATTCCTAAATCTGCACCTGTTATCTTGTTGTTGTCATTAAGTGCAGTGGAGTTGGTTCTACTCATAAAGACCCTGTGTATGGTTTCTGAGGAGCAGATGGTGGGTTTGAACTGCCAAACTTGTGGTTAGCAGTCCAATGCTAATCCTACAGCTGTCACACTAGGATTCTGGTATCTTGTTATTGTTGTGTGCCGTCCAGTTGTTCTGACCCATAGCGACTCTGTATAGGATTTCTGAGGAGCAGCTGGTGAGCTTGAACTGCTGACTTTGTAGTTCAGACTGACCTTGCAGTCCCCATTAAAATTTCAGGCTATCACTACAAATGTGCTTCATCAGAATCTGCATTTTAATAGGATTCCAGCGTAACTTGATACATATTCAAGTAGAAGAAACACAGTTTTAGAGCCTGTCAATCCCTATCTTTGTTCAAATTGTGCTTTAGAGTAAGCCTAAAGCTCCTTTTGATTGACATGGGAAATACAAAGGGGCTTCAAAAATCTGTGGAAAGATTCCATTATCTTCTTCTTCATTTTTTTCGTGAACTGTTTGAAACCTCTTTGTGCAATAAGCTTTCCACTATCATCAAAATAGAAGGGTATCTATCGACTGGTGACAAAGTCACAGTTCTTGTGAAAATCACTCTTTATCATTTCTTGGTTATATTCATAACAGGCTTACTTTCGGTCACATAGAGTTGAGTGAAAATAAGATGTAGGTTCTTCTACCCCACTCAAGTTCATGTGCTCCCTGAAATCTCCCTGTGGAAAGTTTATGGGTCTCTTTAGGACCACTGCCCCAGGGAAAACCTCAGATAATTTAATCTGTTTTTCATCAACTGCCATAGGTAGACCCTGCATTTGTCTATAGTTTTTAATTTTAAAAGTGACTTTAGTGAATAATGAAAATTCTTAAGAGGTACCACTAAGGACCACCCTCAGTGTTCAGCCCCAACGTTGCGTGAAGAAGATCACTGAGGTGCTGCATTTGGTGACTGGTTTCTCACAGCGGTGAGTGGCCTACCATTTGGCCTTCTCTCTTCTCCTTCCTTTTAGTGGCTTCAAGAAACTATTGGCTCATTTTCTCCTCACAATCACCATACTCCTTATTATTTATACAGCCTTATTTTACTTTTCATTTTTATTTTATTTTCTTCCCACCTTCTCTCTCTCTCTCTCACATTTTAAATCTTCCATGTGTTTTAATCCCATTGTTTCTGTTTTCATCACATCTGTCTTAATGGATTGTATTCTTCTCACACATCCTTCTATCTATCTTACCAATGATCCTACCTGAGCTCTGTACCAGCCTGACCTTCCAAGTTCATTACCAATTCCAAAGAGATTAAAAGTCATGTTCCATATAAAAGTCCTGGCAAAACACTGATCAGCTTTGGATGAAATGACCCATCGGATGTAAGTAATGAGAGTCCAAGGTTCTCATTACAGTCCACTTCCTCCCCATGGGATAGCTGTGTGACCACTCTGAGCTGCAGTTTTCTCATCTACAAGATAAAGACAGGAATAATCCTCATCTCCCTGAGCTGTAGGAAAGAAGGAAATGATGCACATCAAACATTATTTTTAATTAAAGCTTTCTTGAATTCTTTTTTAAATATATGAAACATGAATTGGGTAGGGAATCTTGATTTCAAATATGCATATGTATTAAAGTTTTTGATATTGTGATACTGCTACAGCCTGAGGGAACTCATAAGCTTTCTTTTGGTGAGTTCCATCAGCACCAATTACTGCCCCAGCCCATGTAGGAAGCACCCTTGAATATTCTTCCTTCTGTGTCATTGTTCTCCCTTCTTTACTGTTGTTTTTCTGAGGAGCCACTGGAAACCCTCTACTTGCAGGGTCCCTCCGAGTCAGAAAGACTTGATGGCACTTACGAAAACAGCAGCAGCATTTAGATACATTCTTGCATAAACTTCTTGTTTTGACAATGAGGAAACAGATACCCAAAGAGGTGAAATGACTTAGTTTCCCTCAAATTATAGAGTGCATGGTGATCCAGTTATCAGATAAAATAATAATTTGGGAGTCCTGGTGTGGCACTGTGGGTTAATGCACCAGAATGCAAAGTTGTTTGAAGGTTGGTGGTTCAAGCTCACCAGCTGCTCCTCGGAAACCCTATACAGGGTCATTATGGGTCATTTTCAGTAACCTCATATGCATGCAAAAGTTGGACAGTGAATAAGGAAGACCGTAGAATTGAGGCTTTTGAGTTATGGTGTTGGAGGAGAACACTGAAAGTGCCATGGACTGCCAAAAGAACCAATAGATCCATTTTGGAAGAAGTGCAGCCAGAGTGCTCCCTGGAGGCCAGGATGGCCAAACTTCATCTCTCATACTTCAGACATATTGTCAGGAGGGACCAGTCACTGAAGGATATCGTGTTTGGTAAGGTGGAGGGTCATAGAAAAAGAGGAAGCCCACCCAACGAGATGGATTGGCCAAGTAGCAGCATCGATGGACTCAAGCATGGCAACAGTAGTGAGGTTGGCCCAGGATTGGGCAGTGTTTCATTTGCTGTGCATAAGGTCGCTATGGGTCAGTATCGACTCGACGATACTGAAGAACAATGACAACAACATGGTCGGAACTTACTCGACGGCACTTAACAACAAGAACAAGCCAATTACTGTAAGTTGTACACCTGTAAAAAGTTGACTTGGCAGAAGTTGTGTGATTAGGTACACCGGTAACTCAAAAAGGATTCTTATAAAATCAAAGAAACCTTTTAAAACAAAAAATATCAAAATGTGAAGCTATTGTTTCTCAACATATCCCCCGTCTAGGCCAATGCAACTCTGAAGGTGGTGTTACCATCGCTATAACAATTTCCCTACAAAATTATGTGTCTTCGATTTATACCACATCAAAACTGCAGTTTGGGCACCCTCAATGGACTAAAATGTGTTCCTTTGAAATGTTCTTTGAGTTCTGGGAACCGAAAGAAGTGGCAAGATCAGAGATGCAATGTGGCTGGGGTATGGTTTCCCCATAAGAAAGTCTTGTAGAAAGGCGTTGTTACCCTTGAAGAATGAGCAGCTGCAATATCAAGATGGAAAAAAAATTCCTGGTCATTTTTCTCAGCAATGCAGTTTTCAATTTTCTTAAAATTTCTTCCTAATAAATCACTGTGATTGTCCTGTGTTCTCTGCAAAATCTATCAAGATTACTCTTTTGCAATCCCCAAAAAATCAGTCACCACAGCCTTATAAGTTGATCTCTCTGCCTTGAATTTAACTGGCCCAGAAAATCCCCTTGGAAACCTTTGTTTTGATTATAATTATGTTTTAAAGGCCTCCTAATGAGATTGGACAGAGTCCTGGTGTGGTGCTGTGGGTTAATGCACCAGACTGCAAAGCCGTTTGAACTGCAAGGTCAGCAGTTCAAGCTCACCAGCTGTTCCTCGGAAACCCTACACAGGGTCGCTATGGGTCGGAACCGACTCGATGGCACTTAACAACAACAACAATGAGAGTGGGTTGTACTGCAGGTTAATGAGTTAGACTGAAAGGTCAGTTTGAACAGCAAGGTCGATGGTTCAACCTCACTAGCTACTCTTTGGAAACCCTTTACAGGGTATTTATGGGTCGGAACCAACTGGACAGCACTTAACAATATGGGAACGAATTGATAGCAACTTGAAAAATTAGGCAGAGAAGGCTTAGAAGTCAGAGAAACTATGCTAATGAAGAGGGACACTCACAAAAGGAGGTGAGGATGTTTTCAGTGCTCTAACAATGTAATCCATCACTGAATGGGACATGGAGAGACGTCAATTCTTGTATGTTTTGCATTCGTATATTCTCAACAACAATTTTTTTTTAATTAATTATAGAAAAAATAGTAACAGAACTTTCAGTTTATAGCAAAAAGACTTCTTTGTGGGTTTTTTCTTCTTTCTGTGTACAATATGTATTATCTGAATATACTTTTATGCTTATTGGTGACTATTTAGAAAATAATTTTTTAATACTATCAGTAAACAGAGCCATATCCAAAGGCAAGGCAATGAGTAGCTTTGAGTTGTATGAGCATAAAGAAGTTTAAAGAACAGAAGAGATTCTGCTTGAAGGAAAAATGGAATTCACCAGTCTGATTATTTAGTTGGTGTTCTCTGCAATTACATGGTTTAGTGAGTTCCATTGGTAAGTGAGGACACTGAAATGACATATATTATGCATAAGGAAAAAAAAAATCTGACATAGAGTGGTAATTTATTAATGGGCAGCTCTGCTGGGACAAGTTCTAAATGAACTGGAGTCATTATGCTCATGATCTATTTAACCTTGATAATTTTGTCCCAGTTCAGTTATAAACCACAGAACAAAGCATGTTCTTTTTAGTCAGACCTCTTTGTTAATTATTTTTAAATCTACATGTTGAGCAGGATCAGTACATCTAAATTGTTGCTGTTGTTAAGTGCCATTGAGTTAGTTCCGACCCATAGCAACCCTGCACAGGGTTTCCGAGGAGTAACTGGTGAGTTTGAACCACCAACCTTGTAATTCAAACAGACCTTTTGGTACTGTGATTATCCTACAGCACCACTCCAGGACTCAATTTCTTTATTTCATTTGCACTAAATTAACTTGTTAGGTGTTGATAAGAGTTGGTTCTGACTCATAGAGACCCTGTATAGGGTTTCTGAGGAGTGGTTCGTGGGTTTCAACAGCCAGTCTTGTTTGAATCATGAGGCCTGAGCCTGCAGTTTTAGTGGTTTAGTTGTGTTTTGTTTTAATTTTGTTTAATCAGGTATCAGGATCTCAAATGTTGTAAATTATGCAAATATTTTCTCATTTTCTTTTATCCAGAAATCTGTAGTTGCATCCTTTGTGAGACTGCACATGCTTTTCAACACCTCTTGCAAATATACTTATTAGCATTTATCATTACAAAGGGATAATACATTCTTTTGTCTTTTATAGATTCTTAACATAATTCTAAGAGCCATTTTAAGGGAAATCACTGATATAAAAGGAAGACACCTTACTGCGTATTTTACAAAGCCGTGATTCCCCCTACTTTGTATTATTTTCAGGACTTATTATTCTCTATTAAATTCCAAAATATAGAATATTATCATTTCAAATTATATCAAAGGAACATTCAAGTTTAGTTAATCACTAATTACACAAATAAGGAAACAAGACCCAGAGGTGGACTTGTTACGTGCTGTTGTGTCAGTTCCAACCCATAGCAACCCTGTATAGCGTTTCCAAGGAGCAGCTGGTGGGTTTGAACTGCTGACCTTGTAGTTAGCAAACTAATTCATAACCCACTATGCTAGCAGGGCTCCATTTTCCAGTTGAGAGTCTCATAAAGAACTATTGGATTTTATGCAAATAATGCTTGCCTTCTGTTTGTTTGCCAACCACACCCTTCTCCCATGATTTTTTTTTTTTTCCTGTAAAAACACTATGCTAATTTTTTATAGCCACACTTGGTGATATAGGATAAATGCTGAACTTCTGACCCAAAGTTGGTTGTTCAAACCCACCAGCTGCTCCTCGGAAACCCCAAACAGGGTTACTATGAGTCAGAACAAACTCAACAGTACTTAACCACAACAACACAGGTTTTAAAAAAATTAGTGGGGCTTATGAAAATACTTCGTGGAGGAAGGCTACGTTGGCAAATGAATGTAGGAATTGCTTATTGCATAAAAATATAGTACCCGCTATGCCATACAAGCATGGCATAAGGACCTCTGGTAGTGTAGCGGTTATGAATCGGGCTGCGAACTGCAAGGTCAGCAGATCAAAACTACCAGCTGTTCCACGGGAGAAAGATGAGGCTTTCTGCTCCCATAAAGATTTACAGCCTCGGAAACCCTGTACAGGGTCACTATGAGTCAGCACCGACTCCACGGCACACAGCCATGTCATACCATCCAGGAGAGTATGCATGTATTCACCTATATAGCTCTTCTAGAAGACCTATAAACTGATCTTTACTTTGGCATAATTTAAAAATAAAATTTTAAAAATTCAAAATGTATCAATTGTATCAATTTATTTATATTAGTTAAGAATCTCAGGTTTTCACTTTCTTTCTTTTTATTTTTTTCCCCCTAGTACTTTAGTTTTCTAATACTGCTATAACAGAAATGACACAAGTGAGTGACTGTAACAAATTTATTTTATCACAATTTAGGAGCTAAAAGCCCAAAATCAGCGTGCTGGCTCTTGGAGGAGGTTTTTTGTTCTCCATCGACTCTAGTGCAAGGGCCTTGCCTCTTCAGTTTCTCCTTCCTGGCTACTTGGTGATCTTCACCTGGTGGTTCCTCATCACTGCTGCATGTCTGCCCCTATTATAATTCCAAAGAAATTGACTCAGGACACACCCTACACTTGAACTACTGCATTAATACAACATCAAGTCCCCACATGGGGTTATAACCACAAGTATAAGGGTTAGGATCTAAAGCACGTATTTTGGGGAAACATAATTTAATCCATAACATCCAACAAGGGAGGAAAAAGTTAGCAGGATAATTTAAGCATCTAGAATCAAGTAAGCAGCTATGCATTCTATTAACTGGATACAGATGTTTAAAAATAATCTCGTAAGTATGAAAGCATATCTCAGAGAATAAGATGGTTTTCCTTTTAGCCCCGACATTTTCCACTTTCTTTTCAGTGGGAGATATCAACCCTCTGCGTCTGCTCACAGTTGAATAGTCAATATCAGCGTAGTATCTAGCAGTGTAGGATCTAGCAATTTAGGATCTAGCATAGTATCCTGTGGGTTAATGCGCCAGACGTTAAAGCCATTTGAACTGCAAGGTCGGCAATTCAAACTCACCAGCTGCTCCTCGGAAACCGTATACAGGGTCTTTATGGGTTGGAACTGACTTGAAAACACTTAACAACAACAGTAACTTCTAGTACATCATATGTGCTCAGTAAATATGTTGTTGTTATGTGCCGTGGAGTCGGTTCCGACTCATAGCGACCCTGTACAAGGTTTCCGAGGCTGTAAATCTTTACGGGAGCAGAAAGTCTCATCTTTCTCCCGCGGAACGGCTGGTAGTAAATATGTGGGGGCTTCAAAAAGTTCATGGAAAAATTCTACTATCTTTTGTTTCCATTTTCCATGAACTTTTTGAAGGCTTTCATATTAGTTGAATGAATGGATGAATATTTCTCAATATGGATGGCCAGGATTCACCCTAGTGTAAATATCTACCTTGCTTTGAAATTATCAGTAATGTGTTTGGCTTGCAGATCACTACTCAGTTCAAGAGCATATAAATTCGTTGTAGGAGAGAAACAGTTTATAGTGAAAACTCAGAGTGGACACTTTCACAAGCAAAAAAGGAGAAAGTAAATTCTCAATATATTAATAAAGGGATAATAAATAAATGAGTTATGCCTAAAATGTGAACATTCTATACTTGACTTTTGCAATTTCCAAAATTATGTTTCTTACGAGACTTCCACATAGTTTTGGTTCCTTTTTAGTTAGACTTAAGGAATTCTCTTCCACAGAAACCATTTTTCTCACCCTCAAATAATGGAACCAAGTGAAATTTAGAAGAAATTATGAACAAACGTGGACTTATACTGCCAATTTTTTTTTTAATTTTCACTCCACAAAAGGGTTGGAACATATTTAGCTCAAGGAGTTGGCACAAGTGGTAAACAAACAGAATAATTTATATGTGTCTATTCTTTGGGGCCTGAAGAAAATTCACACTAAAAGTTAAGTTTTGTTGACTGCAGTTCAATTTACAATATATACTTTTGGTTTATTTCTTAAGAATTGTAAACTAATCTTCTACGCTAGCTTTCAGTGAGTTTTGTGGTTAATAAATAACATGATTGAATCCCACTTTGAATAGAGCTTGTATGATAATCAGCACACCAGTGTACTTTTAAGTTAAGAAGAACTTGAACTATTGTTTGTTGTTAAGTGCTATGGAGTCAGTTCACTTTAACTATTATGTGGAAACAAATCATTCATCTTTGTCCTATTGTCATATCTAATGCAGTAGAAATCCTTATCCCAAAACTCTTATTTTTGAGTTAAGCAGAGAAAATTTTTCTTTTTATTGATTGATTGATTGATTGATTCACCTTTCTTTATTGTAAGAGACAGAAACCAATTTTGAACTAGCTTAAGCAAGAAAAACACACAGGGTATATCACTTAAGATAGGATTGACCATCGAAACCATGGGAAGGGAAGAAATTGGGATGGATTCCAGGGGGAAAAAATCAGTCTGTGGCACTTACTAAGTCTATGTCTCCATCTCCATCTTCCTATCCCCTCTCCCTCTCTCTTTCTCCTGTTTGTCTCTGTATCTTAGCATTATTCACTTTGAGTTTTATTTCTTTCTCCAGTGAGACATCAGAGAAAACTTGGGTAAAGTCTTACTAGACTCATCCCCAACTAGAGTTGATTAGCATACAATATTGAAGATTTTTAAATGAATTGAAGTCACTAAAAGGGTCAGAAAATTAGTTAAGGTGGTACTTGCTGGAGACACTGTAAATTAAGGAAGAAAAGTTTGGTGCTGAGTGTGGATAGAAAACCAACACTCTACCAAGAGGATAAAGCTGTGATTCCTAAACTGTGTGTCCTGGCACCATTGTTGTTGTTAAGTACTAACTCATAGCAACCCTGTATAGAGTTTGAACTGCTGACCAATGCTTACCCTACTACACCACACCAGGACTCCATAGGACAAACCATTAAATTCAAAGGGGCATTGTGGGATATTCTACATTTTTTGAGGGAAACAGAGTGACATTCATTAGACAGTCTATGAACTACTAGTGTTGTTTAGCTATAAGTATTTAACAAATACTTACAACAAGGGGATACTGAACAGTTTAAAATCCGGGAAGGTATAAGGCAGCGTTGTCTTCTTTCATCATACTGAGAAAATAATCCAAGAAGCTGGATTATATGAAGAAAAACGTGGTATCAGGATTGGAGGAAGACTCATTAACAACCTGTGATAGGCACATGATCCACTCTTGCTTGCTGAAAGTGAAGAGGACTTAAAATACTTACTGATGAAGATCAAAGAGCACAGTCTTCAGTATGGGTTGTATCTCAGTGAAAAGAAAACAAAAATTCTCACAACTATACCATTAAATAACATAAAATAACATAAGTGGAGAAGAGATTGCAGTTGTCAAAGACTTCATTGTGCTTGGATCCACTGTCCACACTCGTGGAAGCAGCAGTAAAGAAATCAAATGACTTACGACATTAGGCAAATCTGCTGCACAAGGCTTTTTTAAAGTGTACAAGAGCAAAGATATCAGTTTGAGGACTAAGGTGCACCTGACCAAATGGTATTTTCAGTAGCTTTGTTTGTGTGTGAAAGTTGGACAATGAATAAGGAAGACCATAGAAGAACTGATGCATTGAGTTATGTGTGTGTTGGAGAAGAATATTAAAGGTACCATTGACTGCTGGAAGAAAGAATAAATGTGTTGAAAGAAATACAACCAGAATGCTCCTTAGGAGCCAACGTGGCCAGACTTTTTCTGCCATACTTTGGACATATTATCAGAAGGGGCCTGTCCCTGGAGAAGGACATCATGCTTAGTAAACTGGAGGATCAGCGTACAAAAAGGGAGACAACCCCACAATGAGCATAATTGGCACAGTGACAGCAACAACTCGCTCAAGTGTAGCAGCATTTGTGAGGATGGTGCGTTCTGTTGTACAAAGAGTCACTGTGAGTCCTCACTAACTCAGCGGCACTGTGAGTCCTCACTAACTCAGCGGCACTTAATGGGACTATTAAGTAGTTCTTTTTGTCATGCTAAAACTACTGAGACCCTAAAGATTCCATATACCAAGAAAATTTAGGAATCTCTGGACAATAAACATTAAGTCCTGAGAAATATCAATAATTTTAGTAACAAAAAGGTTTTTATAACCTAAAATCAAAATCAGGTAAATATCAGTGGCTGGAGCAGGGTGAGATGGTGGGATTGAAGAATATGGGGGTGGGACATTGTGACATTCATTGTAGGCAGAAATTATTTTTCCATTTTAGGGACTTCTAAGATGAGACAAGAATTCGTGCTTTAAAGAAGATAATTAAGACTGTTGTTGTTAAGTGCCCTCAAGTCAGTTCCATCCCATAGCAACCCTGTATAGGGTTTCTGAGAGCAGCTGGTGAGCTGAAACTGCCAATGTTGCAGTTCAAATGACTTTGCAGTCCAGTGCATTAACCCACAGCGCAACACCAGGACTCCATAATTAAGATAGTGATGTGTTTTTATGCAGAGGAAAACTATCTAACGGGGATGTGCCATTTAGAGGTGAAAATTTCCCAATTTCAGAGGTGAGAAAAAAGAATTTAGAAGAACACACACAGATAAAGGTTTGGAGCAGAATAGAGGGAAGATGTACAGGCTTCTTCTTGATTGTGTCCAACTTCCTCACTGCAAGTCAGTGCTTTTCAGACCTGAATGTGCACATAAATCTCCTAAGAATCTTGTTAAAATATAGATTCTGATTCACTTAATCTCAGGAGGACGCTGAGCATTTGTATTTCTAACATGTTCTCTAATCATGCTGGTCTTGCTGGTGCACAGATCACACTTTGAATAGGAAGCCAATCTAGAAAGCCAAGATGTCAGCTCAGAGTTTCTAGAATGGTGGTGGTGGTACACCACTGAGTCAGTTCCAACTCACAGTGACCCTGTGTAGGGTTTCTGAGGTAAATCTTCACAGAAACAGGAAGCCTCATCTTTCTCTCATCGTTTCAAGAATAGTGCTCAAGATTTTGGTAAGTACACGTTCGTTTGTGGCTGAGTAGAACAGCTTAGAAAATGGTGTGTGGACTGGCAGCAGCAAGAGGGGACCTGTTTATAAGAAGGGGAAAGAGCAAATACTCATTTTCTAGTTGTGTATGCTTCCTGAGCACGCACACACAGTAAGGCCAAGGGGATGTAGCAGGACAGGAAACCTCTCATGTGGAATCTCAAACTACCAACCAGCCATTCTGTGGGAGAAAGATGAGGCTTTCTGCTCCCATTAAGATTTGCAGCCTCAGAAACCCTACACAGGATTGCTATGGGTCAGAATCGACTCTACGGTACATAACCACCACCCACCCAGAGACTCTGCTCCAAAAGATACGAACCCTGACAATCTCCTTTACAATAATAGGTTCAGAAACTGTAAGTCTTTGGCAAGGTTGGTAGTTCAAAACCACAACTGCTCTCATAAAGTCTCAGAAATGCTGTACAGTCAGGGTCTCTGTGAGTCAAAATCGGCTTGATGTCTGTGTGCTTGGTTTGGGCCCCCAAATTACACATTGAATAAATCATAGATCGGAGATTGGAGCCTGACTTCACACTGTAAATTGGTTTTTCACTGAGCCAACCTTCAGGAACCAGCCTAATATCTAATGAATTCTGTGTAATTGAAAAGAGATAATAGAAATTTAATATTAAAACTTGTAGGCTTAGATAATGTGATGAATTTAAATGATGTTCTCATTGGCAACTTTAGATGTCTGGCAACTTCAGCTATTTGTAACCATCAATCACAGATTTTCTTACCACAGATTTTTTTTTTTTTTTTTTCTTAGGAGGGGAGCGGGGAGGTGCTTTGTTTGGAATAATGTAAAAAGCAAACTGGCGTTTTCTTTCCTCAGCTTATTCAGAAGTTGACAGATGTGGCTGAAGAGTGTCAGAACAATCAGTTAAAGAAGCTCAAGGAAATCTGTGAGAAGTAAGCCTTCCTTCTCATTACAATCTGAATTGTGGGTATAAACTTATAAAATGCAAATTGCCATTCGATCTCTCTTTTTTTTAATCTTGTACTTCCTTTTTGACTTTAGAGAAAAGAAGGAATTAAAAAAGAAAATGGATAAAAAGAGACAAGAGAAGATTACAGAAGCTAAATCGAAAGACAAAAGCCAGATGGAAGAGTAAGTCACAAGAAAGACCTCCTTCTCTGCTTTTTACCTGGAGACTGTTTTTATTCTGTGTATCAGAGTCACAGATTCCTAAACAGACACAAACCTTCTAACTCCCTAATTAACTTTCAAAAGATACTCTTGTACGGGTTTTCACAGTGACTGAAACAAAAGGCAGGCAGTTTCATGAGAGTGAGGGTCATTCTGGGCTTCATATGAAAGACTGAGTAAAGAGGTTCCCTTTGGGAAAGGCAGTCTTCTCTTCAGACACCATCTATAGTTTTCGGCAACCTTCCTGCAACAGGGCTTGCCGCTGAGTTAGTGGTTATATCTTACTTGCCACGGCAATAAGAATGTTGATACATATGAAATCTAGGATTTCCCATGCTTGTAGAATGGAATGAGTTCCTTTCATAATTTCATCCTTGTTTGCTCTTAGGGAGAAGACAGAGATGATCCGCTCATATATCCAGGAGGTGGTACAGTACATCAAGAGAGTATGTTGGTTAATCACTCTCCTTTGCCGACTTTGAGTGAATGCTTGAGAAGGTTATTGTGAGCTTCTGGAAGATATTACCAAGCCTGTCTGTGTATCTGTCTTCAGCACTTGGTAGAACTTCTTAGAGTGCAGGCACACCCCAATAAATGCCTCTACTACTTTAATTATAAACCACTATATAAAAAGGAGGAGTCTTGGTGTGGCGCTGTAGAATAAGTACTCCACCATAAGGTCAGTTTGAGCTGCAAGGTCAGTGGTTCAAACCCACCAGCCACACCTCAGAAACCCTCTACAGGGTTTCTATGAGTCAGAACCGACTCGATACTTAAGACTAATTTCTGAAGTCAGGAAGACAGAAGCATGATACCAAGTGGAAGTATTTTCCCACTGTTGTCATCAGTGATAGAAGATGTCAACTTCAAAAGGCAATTCTTTTTAATTTTCTTCTAATTTGTCATTATGCCGAATTTCAAACATTTACAAAAATGGAAGGGTCCTATATTCCATTGACCACCCTCCCACCCACGATGTACTAATAACTAAGCTTCAGCACTTATTAATACTCTCACACTGCTGGTATGGTGCTGTAGAATAAACACTGGACGGCTTACTGCAAGGTTGGTAGTTCAGTCCCACCAGCTGCTCCTCAGAAACCTATACAGGGTTGCTACAAGTTGGAACTGACTCGATAACACTTAACAACAACAATATACATTCTGGAGTCCTGATGTGGCACTATTATAGGATAAGCACTGAACTGCAAACTATAAGGTTAGTAGTTCAAACCCACCAGTTGTTCCTCCAATACCCTATATAGGGTCATTTTGAGTAGGCACTGACTTGACTGCACTTAACAACAAAAACAAAGTGGTGGGAATTGGAGTATTGTGGAGGCGCTGTTGGATAACTACTGGTCTGCTTACTGCAAGGTCAGCGGTTCAATCCCACCAGCTGCTCCTCAGAAACCCTATACAGGGTCACTATGAGTCATAACCAACTCAATGACATTTAACAACAACACAACAACTTATAAGGAAGAAGTCCTAGTGGCACAAAGCCTAAGTGCTTTGCTGCTCACCAAAGGTTGACAATTCGAATCCATCCGTTGCTCCTTGGGAGAAAGGTGCGGCAATCTGCTCATTAAAAATCACAGCCTTTATAACCCTGTGGGCAGTTCTACTCTGGTTCATCGTGTCACCACGGTCACAATCCGCTCAGAGCCAGTGGATTTATACTTGTATGGACAGTTCTTGACCGGGGTCTAAAATAATTAAATGTATATGATAGATCTGAAAAAGTTGCAAAAAAATTTTTTTGTTTCTGAAAATCCAAACTTGAAAGTTTAAATGAAGATTATTGTTTATCCCTTTATTTATGTATTTTTCTAATATAGTTAGAAGAGGCACAAAGTAAACGGCAAGAAAAACTTGTAGAGAAACACAAGGAGATACGTCAGCTGATTCTGGAAGAAAAGCCCAAGGTAAACTGAATTGAATAATACTATGCAGTAATTTTGTTTTATTTTTATTCAATAATAATAAAATCCACCTGATTCACAAAATACCTTGCATAGTCTCAGAGCATTTCTCATGTATTAAATTCTTGTATCTTTCTCAATGACAGTAAAAATCTTTATTGTAATATTTCATATGCATTTATCATCAACTGGTGAGATCTTCAAAATGACAAATGCACAGTCCTGAAGTACAAACATTTGTCTTCAGTTAGTCTGGTATGGGGTTCTGGCATAGGCATTTTCAAAATGCTCTCTCCCAGGTGATTCCAGTTGTGCAGAAATGAGACCCATCCAAACGGCTTCTCAAGGTATCAACTGGTTGTAATGGCAGAGTCTGTCCAGCAGAGGGTGCCCTGCATAAAAAAACTGCCTGAATTTGACAAAAAAGGAGTCTCATAAACCATAAAAAAGAATATGTATATATATATTTTTCCAATATAAAGTGGAACTCCACTTTAACATTATTTTATGCTTATTACATGGTAACAGATCAGTTATTTCCTAAATACTAACTTTAAATTAATGGAATATCTATAAATTAAATATTTTCAAGTTAAACAGCATCTCAGTTTTAGAACATTCCATCCATTTTGAGTCACACAGATTTTTTTCTGTTTGAGAAAAAGGTGCTTTGCAGTTTTCTCTCTATCTGGTTTAAAACATCTACTCTAAAAAGTAGCTATTTCATAAATTCTTTTATTAAGCCCACAAAGCTCAAAAGTGTTCATTTTATTTCACTGTATATTCTGTCCAGCTATTTACTTCACATAGACTTCTTGTAGCTAATTCTAAATGTATTTTCTGGTTAATTCTGCTCTTTTACTTTAATATTTATTGCACATCTTCTACCGTGATTGGACATTTATTTTAAATTTTTGATTCCTATAGTTTTCAGGGTTAGCAAAATAGATTTCCAAGCGATAATGAAAATCCAAGTATTAGCCATTCTTGAAATCTGCTACTAATTTTAATGTTTCTCATATGAAGATATGTTGAACACTATTAACCAGACTCCCTGGTTGATTACAGGTTAGGAAATTGAAATAATAAAGTTTACATTATTTTAGAAATTACTATGTTTAACATTCAGAATTGTGTGTTCTTTTCAAAATGCTCAGTGGTTTGAAGCAAAAGACTCAGATTCTATTGATACTCTACTGAGAACCAGGCCCAATCTGAATATGCATATATCAGACTATATGGAGGCTTCAGAAATTTCATGGGAAAATCCCATTATCTTTTCATTCCAGTTCCCATAAACATTTTGAAGCCCCTTCATTTTAAGATACATACATTTTCAACCTATGCTATCTGAATTCAAATTTGTCATGGTTTTATATACTGAATTAATATAATTTCCTTGTAGCTAATATTTCATGGAACAGTTTGCATTTCTTAAGTAAAAATGGTAATAATAATTCCTCTTGTGAAATATTGTTGTTTTTACATGCTTAGTTTTTGGTTAACAGTGTTTGATTTTTAGTATGTCTGTTTTCATCTTTAACTGTAAATAGGTACCACAATGACTCTTCTTTGCTTTTAATCCATGAGGTTGATCTTATGTTTTTCTTCTTGTATCTGAATTTGAAGGTCATCCTTGAAGATAGTTGGTGGTTTCAGGTCAAACTCACACATTTATTGAGGGTTGTTTTCCAGGGTTCAAAATGTTTGTGTTTTGCAAACATGCCTTTCATAGGGAAATAAAAAAAAAAAAAAATGTGAACAAATAGAATAGTTTTCTAACTAGAAAGCAGCTATGGCTAGTCTTCTGCTTATGGCAAATATGTGTGGCATCATATTCAAATTCCTTAGTTTTTCTCAGCATATTGCTGAATAGGAAAATTGACTGGATCTCATCTATTGATTCTAAGGGATGTAATGATGTGTTTAATGTTCTTATTGCCTCATTAACAGGGTGGAAGCTTTTTTTATATCACTAGCACTGGAGGGAGTGATATAAAAAGAGCTTCTTACTCTGATACTGAAGCAACAAGAACATAAAACCATCATTACGTTCCTTGGAATCAGTAGATAAACAGTCCAGTATTGGAGTCCTTGTATGGCACTGTAGGGATAAACACTAGACCACAAGGTCGGTTTGAACTGGAAGGTGGGTGGTTCAGATCTCCTAGCCACTCCTTGAAAACCTTATACAGGATCTCTATGAGTCGGAATCAACATGACAACGTTAAACAACAACAACAACCCCCTGTGTTACTGTTCTGAGCTGTTGTTAACCATGATCTCACCTGCATGACATCCCAACCTTTATGATAGCAAATTAACAAATATGAAAAAAAAATAATAATAACAGAAGAGAACTTAAAAAGGCAATTTCTGAAGGACAATCAGTTCCTCCATGGTAAAGAGGAGTTCCAGCTAGATTTAGAGCAAGCTATATTAGTGTAGTGGTTACGAATCGGGCTGCGAACCTTAAGGTCAGCAGTTTGAAACTACCAGCCGCTCCTTGGGAGAAAGATGAGGCTTTCTGCTCCTGTAAAAATTTATAGCCTCGGAAACCCTGTACAGGGTCGCTATGGGTCGGAACCGACTCGACGGCACAGAACAACAACATATAAGAGGATGGATTCCTGGTGTGGCACTGCAGCTTAATGTGCTGGACTGCAGGGTCATTTGAATGGCAAGGTCAGCAGTTCAAGCACACCAGGCACTTCTTGGAAACCCTATACAGGGTTGCTATGAGTCAGAACTGACTTGACGGCGCTTAATAACAACAACATAGTGTTGCAGTCCTGGTGTGGTGTTGTGAGTTAATGCACTGGACTGCAAATTCAGTTTGAACCTCAAGGTCAGTGGTTCATGCTCACCATCCGCTCCTCAGAAACCCTATACAGGGTTCCTATGGGTTAGAACAGACTCTATGGCACTTAACCATCACAACATACATATAGGAGGATGTATGTGAAAACCGGACAATGAATAAGGAAGACCAGAGAGAAATCTATGCATTTGAATTAGGGTGTTGACGAAAAATATTGGATATACCATAGACTGCCGGAAGAACAAGCAATCTGTGTTGGAAGAAGTACAGCTAGATCGCTCCTTGTTAACGATTGTGGAAAGAATTTGTGTCTCTTACTTTGCACACATTCTCAGGAAAGACCAATCTCTGGAATAGGACATCATGCTTGGTAAAGTGAAAGGTCAGTGAGAAAGAGGAAGACCTTCAATGAGTTAGATTGACACAGTGGCAGTAGCAGTGGGCTCAAACGTAATAACAATTGTGAGGATGGCACAGGACCAGGCTGTGTTTCATTCTGTTGTACGTAGGGTCGCTATGGGTCCGAACCGACTCGACGGCACTTAACAACAACAACAACATATAAAAGGATTTATTAAAAGTGGGATTTAACCAGACTTTTAGTTATGTACTAATGATCTGGAAGATCAATGCAACTTCCCAATACTTTTTTGCCATCCTGAAACAAAACAGCCACAAGAGAGTTTACCTCAGTCAACCAAATGCCACTTGTCATGGATTCAGTTTGACCACGCATGTTGAGTCCCGGTGTGTCAAAGTTGAACTACGCTCTGTAAGACTTTGAATGACTGAATTTTTCAGTAGACGCCAGGCCTTCTTTTCCAGGTGCCTCTGGATAGATTCAATCCATCAACCTTTGATTAGCAGCTAATTGAATTAAACATTCATGTTGTTATTATAAGTGCTGTCACGTCAGTTCTGACTCATAGTGACCCTGTATAAGGTTTCCAAGGAGTGGTTGGTGAGCTTGAACTGCTGAACTTGCGATTCAAATCGCCCTTGTAGTCCAGTGCATGATCCACAGTGCCACATCAGGATTCATAAACATTTATACCACCCAGTAACTCCATCAGTCAAAACCAGGTTAAAAACGTACTTCATTTTTCAAATTTTCACATATGGACGAGAAACTTTAGTCTTGTTGGTCTGTATTTGGTAGGGGACAAAATTTGGCCAGTCACAATGTTAAGGTTTATTTCAGAATTCTTCACTAGGTTATATATGCCTTTTTTTGATGTTTAGAGTTTGTTTTTCCCATTAAAACAGAGTCAATAAGACTATCACTTTGTATGTAATTTCTGAGGAGCTGGGGAAAAAGGAGATAGGTGGCCCTCTAGTATAGTGGTTACGAATTGGGCTGCGAACCTTAAGGTCAGCAGTTTGAAACTACCAGCTGTTCTGTGGGAGAAAGATGAGACTTTCTGCTCCCGTAAAGATTTACAGCCTCGGAAACCCTGTACAGGGTCGCTATGGGTCGGAATCCACTCGACAGCACTTAACAACCACAACAAAGGCAATTTAATACATATTCTGTCCCTCAATTGTATGTAAAACCATAGTGTGCATTACTATGCATAAGTCCCACTAAAATCTATTAAGTTACAAACAACAGCAAACTCTGCTTTTCAGTAGAGTTCTAAATCTTAGGTAAATATTTGGTTGCCTGTTCCCTGGTTCTGTGATACATGTTCTGTCTCTCTTAGTATGTTATTATCAGTTGGGTTTAAAGGACATCTTCTTATGAAACTTATTATACCTACGGAGTTCTAAAGATGGATGTAATAAATCCTGGTCAGTCTTTTTAATTCAGTGACACAATTAGTTTTCTTGGGATTCCCATTTCTGGCTTTTCCAAAGTCAATAGCCAAGGGTTTCTGAGTACAAAAGTTGAAAAACACCCCAAGAAGCCAATTCCCTATGCAGTGAAACCACACCTTTTGTGTTGTTGTTGTTAAGTGCCATCGAGTCAGTTCCAACCCATAGCAACCCTCTACAGGGTTTCTGAGGCTGTAAATATTTACGGGAGCAGAAAGCCTCATCTTTCTTCCACAGAACAGCTGGTAGTTTCGAACTGCTGACCTTGTGGTTCACAGCCCAATTCGTAACCACTATGCTACCAGAGTTCACCCTTTGTAGACATATTCAACTGTGAATTGGTTCATTTTGAAAGCACCCTTTTTTGTTTTTCCTGAATACCTCAATGAAATTTATTTAAACATGTTGAAGCATCGTTAATCAGGAGTTGCCCTGAATCTGTTGAGAATATTCCGTTGTATATTGATCGTTTCATAGCTTCTGGATCTCATTTCAAGAAGAATTGTCTTTTGGGGGGACTTTTAAATGAACCTTTCCCTTAACCTCATGAAACAGTCGATAAATGTGTAATTTACTTTGTCTGACATTTAATTTGTCTTTGATGCTTCTTAGAACACAGGTTTTCTATTTTAATTTAGCTCATCAGTAAGAGAAAATTCCAGGAAGCTTTAGGGCATTTTAATTTATACCAAAGAACATTTTATCTTGTAGCTATTGGTTCTAGCTTTTTTTCCCTCCACCACAGGAATATACACTGATTTTCCTCATTTCCCCTCTGACTACTTTGTAATAGGACCAGTGACTCATCTGTCTTGGTGAAGTTAGACTTGTCAGACCTACCACTGAGCTCTGAGACAACCCTTACAGAGGTTGATATTTCAGTCCTGATTCCCCAGGCTCTGGGGTAAAAAAAGAGCTGTGGGGGTTTGAAGTAAAATCTTCCTTCCTTTCTTTTGAAAATATTTACTGTGGTGAATACATAATACAGATTATATATATATACATATATATACATATATATATATACATAATATATGCACACATACATATTATACATATATATATATACATAGAGAGAGAGTGTGTCCTGGTGTGATGCTATAAGAAAGGCATTGGTACTCTTCAGAAACCCTATACAGGATCACTATGAGTCAGAACCAACTCAACGGCACTTAACAACAACATATGTATTTGTGTACACATAACATACATTTGCCATTTGAGCCATTTTTATGTGTATACTTAGTGACATTATCATGTTGTGCAAACATCAACATTATCCATTTCAACATTTTCATCTCCCTTAATAGAAACTAAGTAAGCCCTGAGCAATGACTCTCTTTGTTTAGTAGAAGAATTAATTTTTTTTTTTTTACTTTTTTCAGTGAAAAGAGTTGCCTTTTTTGAAAAAATGCAAATGTTGCGCTTTTGATCTTGAATGGTTCACCACTCCTTGGTGAGCATACCTTACTAGTCTTGTTGTCCCCCCTTTTTACCTATCTACTGCCTAGCTCAAAATCGGGCCACAAGGGTAATTTCCATTCCAGACCTGAAAGATGGTTGGGGGCATATTGTCGAGTTCCTCCAGTGTCTTTCTGACCAGTAAGTCATTTGCTTTTTTTTATAGTTTTGAGTTTTGTTCCACATTTTCTCCCACTCTATCCAGGACCTTCTAATGTGTCCCTTTCAGAGTAGTTGGGCGATGGTAGCTGAGCACCATCTTCTAGTTCTGGTCTCAGAGTAATGGTGACTAATGGTCACATGTTCCATTGGTCCACTGGACTACTTGATTCTAAGCATCTTCAATTGTCACACTCTTCTTTGTTTCTCATATGTTGTTGTTGTTAAGTACAGTCAAGTCTGTTCTGACCAATAGCAACCCTGTATAGGGTTTCAAGGAGCAGTTTTGCAATCCAGCACATTAACCCATAGCGCCACACCAAGAGATACTAATCGTTGTACCTTAGATGGTCACTCATGAGCTTATAAGCCTCTGACTTTTATTGTTGTTGAAAGTTTATCATTCTTAGTGCAGTTCCTGTGAATTTCTTTTACATTGTTCTCCCTTTGTTTGTATTTAGAATTTCCCCTTTATATTTAAAGCAATTTTAACTATAATGTATCAGTGGGTGGACTTACCGTGACTACACTGGGTAACTTCTGTCACCTTTTTAATTTTACTTCATATTTGCATATAAAATAAAAGGGATGTTCTAACTTCATCTTCTGTCCGCTCTTCAGTATTCATCTTTTTTGTCTCTCTGTATTTTCCTATGGGAAATTATATGTTTCTGACCCTTTTTTTTTTTTAAATTCACTAGTTCTTTGTTTAATCTGCTACCTCTTTAATTTTTTATATTTATTTCACCCTTTTGCATTTTCTTTTATTTCTAGAACTTTTATTTGATTCATTTCCAAATCTTGAATCTGTATATTTTAGATTATTGTACAGAAGGTTTAGATTGCTCACTTTGGGCAGGACACAGATTTTGAGATTGGCAAAAGCCCATCAGGACTAATGCAGCTTCCCTACTTGTTAGCTGTCGAAGGCCAATGTTCTCTTCAGTTTAGGCCCAAGTATTGCTTACATGTTTGTGGCTCTTCATTTATGTAGGGAGATAGTTTTAATATTGAATCCAGCATTTTTAGATGTTTTCAGTGGAGGAATGGTACAAATAATCTAACCAGCCATTACCAGAAATAGAAAGTCCTTACACAGTGTTTTTAAAACATTTGAATTAGTTACCATCTGTATCATTAGGGTTTCAAGTGTGTGTGTTTTATAGGAATGTGGTATATGTCATTGTGGTGGTTGGCTAACCAATCTCCACGACCAGACTGTCTCCTGTATCTTTGTCTGATGCTGGAAGCCTACAGCAGGCAGCAAAGAAAGGTCAGGTGGTGGTTAGATGACTAGGTAAAAGCTGAGCATACGCCCCTGACCCAGGAGTTAGAACATTTAAAGGAAGATCCAAGATGGAGGGACGTTCATTGCAGACCCAAATGCTGCTTCATGTTGCTGTAGAGAAAGAAATACAAGTCTGTTTAAAGTAAAAGGAGTTTTATTCATGGAAAAAGACATTGTGGAAAACAGAGAAGCATAGAGTCAAGAAGTTCTTGACAGAGTTCTTTAAGGAACTGTACAATTGCTGAGGCAAAAATCGCAAGTAAACGGTACCATCAACTAACCCACTGCCATCAAGTTGATTCCCACTGATAAGGGCCCTTTGTAGGGTTTCCAAAACTATAAATATTTATGGAAGCAGAAAGCCTCCTCTTTCTTCTTCAGAGTAGCTGGTGTATTCAACTAGCTGAGCTCGTGGTCAGTAGTCCAGTGTATAACCCAGTAAGCCACCATGGCCTCTTAACTAAGGGGTTGTTGTTGTTAAATTCCATCAAGTCAGTTCCAACTTATAATGACCCTGAATAGGGTTTCCAAGGGGCAGCTAGTGAGCTTGAACTGCCAACCTTTTGCTTCAAACTGATCTTGCAGTCCAGTGCATTAACCCGCAGTGCCACACTAAGGGGTTAATGTCTACAAAAGTATAGGTGGTGGGATCTTGGCTAATTTGCAGGAGTTGACCCCCTTTGCAAGGTATGGGCTTCAGGTGATAAAGCATGCCTGACTATGAATTCCATTTTAAGATATAGTTATTTATAAGTACAGAGTTTAAAAAAAAAAAAAAGGTCCCTGGCTCGATCTCAGGTTTTGGCAGTTTAGGTGATTTTCAACAACACTTAACAACAACAACAGAGTGTAGCTTAGTCACTAAAGTCACATGTTTAACGCCATGCCTCACACCTATATAAGCTCAATTGTCTCTTTTCAACATTGGCCATTTCTAACCACAAGCTTGAAATAAACAGAATAAGGTGAGCAAAACCACTGCTTTCTGTAGAAGCTGTTTGTATCTGGATCAAAAGTGCAACAGATATTTTTACAGAAGTACCAAACTGCACTGTGTAACAGAGGCTGTCTCATGAAAGATACTAAAGGGAGTTCGTTACTTAGAACAAAAAAGGATTTGAGAAACAGTGACACCAGAGATGGAGTCAGAGATGAGGGCATGGAGAAATAGAGCAGCTGAGCTCTAGACACATGGGAAGAGAAAGGCTGTGTGTTCGCAGCCAGGAGGCAGGCTTGCAGAATGTGTCCTTTGGTTATTTAAATTATTATATATTCCTGAGTGTTTTTTGTGTACATCCTCTCCCAATACACACATACACAATGAGGGAATAGAAGCAAATACTGTTGAATGATGATGCACAGAGGAGATTGTAATCATTGCAATGAAATGAATGAAAAGATGAGTGTAAAACTGATGTTCCCTCATATAAACTATCACTCAATTCACAATAAAAACTTGAAAAAAAAGGATTTGGACTAGACCTTACAAGAAGTTTTAGTCATGTCAAGATCCTTTAGTTTTGAGAATGCTCTTCTTTCTCTTTTTGATCATGAATCCCTTTGGGAGTTTCATAATCATACTTGAGTACTTTTTGTCTATATGGACTTTGGTTTTGCCTTACGTAAGCTAGGAGCCTCATATTTAGAGTGAGTTGGTTATCAGATCTATTTTATTGAGTGTGATCACCTACAAAGGAGTAACGTTTCCTCCTCAAGAATTTGATTAAGATTATACTTGTTATTTATAAAACTATAGACTTTTATTAGACTAATGATAAGGCTTGGGTGTCATTAGATAGATAGTCAGGCACCATTGCTGGCACTTTTGCCATGCCATTGCTTACAGGAATAGTGATCTTATACTCTAGGGTGGTGGTGGTGGTGGTGGTAGTGTGCCGTGGAGTCGATTCCGACTCATAGCCACCCTATAAAAGGGTTTCCAAGACTGTAAATCTTTATGGGAGCAGAAAGCCTTATCTTTCTCCCATGGAATGGCTGGTAGTTTTGAACTGCTGACCTTGAGGTTAGCAGCCCAACTCGTAACCACTATGCTACCAGAGCTCCTTATACTCTAGGGTATAAGATATTTATACAAGAACAAAGCTTAATGAGAAGAAACAATGTAACAGATAGAAAGCCTTTGTAAAACTGAAGTGTGACGCTAAACTCTCTGAATAGATATTTAGATTATGACATTGTAGGTGTATCTCTAGTGGCTTCAATTAATTTTTCAAAGTACATGATACATCATTTATGAGTGGGGTCAAATGCTTGGATACAGAGTTAGGTGATGCAATAGGAGGAATATTTAAACAGGGGAATGACAGTATAAAAGGAGAATAACTATATAAAATTTTTGGTTTAGTATATAGATCATAGCTAGGAGCTAATACTTTTGGTGAACCTCAGGGCTGTTGGTGTGTAACCAAGTAGCCTGTTGGTGCATCTTTTCAAACTCTTATACTACTTGACTGGAGGTACAAACTCAGGCACATGTGAAGTGTTGGTTGTTGTACTAAAAAGATTCCCACTTGTACTAAAAAAATCTAAAGCAATTTTATTAGCCAATACAAACTTGTTGTTTGTTGTTGTTAAGTGCCCTCAAGTTGGTTCTGCCCCATAGAGACACTGTATAGGGTTACCAAGGAGCAGCTGATGAGCTTGAACTGCCTACCTGACCTTGTGTTTCAAAGCAACTTTGCAGTCCAGTGCATTAACCCACAGCGCCACACCAGGACTCCAATAATATTAAATTAGCAAGGGAATTAAAAGATTTTCTCTGTGTTTTTATGGAATTGGCTAGGTTATTTATAATCAACACCTTAGTCTTCAAAGTGACAGCTTGGCTTTTAACACTTTAATGAGGCCATTTGTAGTACATTTGCCTGATGAAATATTATAGAAATGCAATAAGCCAAGAAAAGAGAGAATGATATTAAATATGAAGCAAATTGCAAGGATATCAATTGTGATTCTTACTAGTGCTAATTAATGAAATATAGTGGTTCAAGAAGTAAAAATACAGAATTATTAATTTTTGTTGGAATTTGTTGGCATTGTTGTTAGATGCTGTCAAGTTGGTTTCCACTCAGAGCGACCTAATGCACTGCAGAACAAAACACTGCCATTTCCTGTGCCAACCTCACCATCGTGGTTACACTTGCGCCCATTGCTGGTGCTACTGTCCCCATCCATCTCTTTGGAGGTTTCGCTCTTTTGTGCTGACCTTCCACTTTATCAAGCATGATGTCTTTCTTCAGGGACTGGTCCCTCCTGATAACTGGACCTGATAATATGCAGGAATAATGTTGCTAAAAAGTGATAATAATTCAACAAAAAGTCATTTGTTTTGGAATTTTTATATAGCATAAATAATGTGGTAAAGAATGCTTCTGCAAAACTTTACATGCATCCAAAAAACAATGAGCTATCATCTCACTCCAGCATTAATAGCAAAGTTTAAAAAAATAGAAAACAATAAATGTTTGGAAAGGGTGTGGAGAGGCTGGCTCCCTCCTGCATTGCTGGTGAGACCGTAAAATGGTTCCACTAACCATAAATAAGAGCTAGGACACAAGTAGATGCATACCAGTGTTCTCTGCAGTGCTAGTCATAATAGCAAAAAGATGAAGAAAGTCTAAATGCCCTTCAGTGGAAGAGTAGATAAACTTTGGTAAATACACATATTAGAATACAATGCAATGTTGAAGAATAACAATGAATTTGTGAAACACCTTATAATATAGATGAACCTGGAGAACATTATGCTGAGTGAAATTCATCTATCACAAGTGGACAAATATTGTATGAGATCAATAAAAGGGTTTCATACTAAAAGAAACGTTCTTTGATGTTTATCAGGAATGAGAAGAAAGAGAATAATCCACTGGCTAGATGGTAGATTCATGTTAACTTGGATGATGGGAATGGCAATATACAAGAAGAGGGCGGCAGTAGAATGGTAAAGATAGGCGAAGACACAGGGAGGTATATAAGGGCTAAAAGGGATAGAGGTAAATGGTGA
>NW_006408659.1:3038445-3049387 GCF_000296735.1 Chrysochloris asiatica | reverse complement strand
TTATACAGAGTCATTATGAATTGGAACTGACTTGATGGCACTTAACATAATTTGTACACGGGTAACCACAGGGAAGAAGCTGGACAACTATTATTGCCTGGAGGGAATTGCAATCATTGAGATGAACCAAAGTGTATTATTTGTTGAATGTAAAACTGATCATCTTGTCTGTAAACCTTCACTCAATTCACAATAAAAAGTTTGTTTTTTTTTTAAACTTTACACCCATGTGATATTAATGGTATTCTTGGATATTTTCTGCATTCTCTTGCATCACCATACTTTGGAATGGGCACAAATAAAGATCTCTTCCAATTGATTGGCCAGGTTGCTGTCTTCCATAGTTCTTGGTGTAGACAAGTGAGCACCTCCAGAGCTGCATCTGTTTGCTGAAACATTTCAATTCCTAGAGCTTTGTTTTTCTCAATAATTTCAGTTTTGCATGATCATATGCTAACTTCTTTTATGGTTGACCATCCATTTGTTTTTGTAAAATGACTCTGCATATTCCTTCCATCTTCTTTGGATGCTTCCTGTCTACAGAATACTTCAAAACGGCAACTTCAGGCTGAAAGTTTTTCTTCAACTTGAGAAATGATGACTGTGTTCTTTCCTTTTTTTTTTTTTTAAAGACACAACACTTCAGCTCTTTGCACATTTCATTATAGTACTTGACTTTGTCTTCAAGGTGTCCCTTGAAATCTTCTGTTCAGCTCATTTACTTCATCGTGTCTGTCTTTCATTTCAGTCACTCCATGTTCAAGAACAAGTTTCAGAGATTCTTCTGACATCCATTTTGGTGTTGTCTTTCTTTCCTGTCTTTTTCATGACCTTTTGCTCTCTGCATGTATGATATCCTCCTACAACTTGTCTGATCTTCTATCAGTGAGGTTCAATCCAACAAATCTGTTCTTAGGACAATCTCTAAATTCAGGTGGGGTATAGTCAAGGTTTTACATTGGCTCTCATAGATTTATTTTAATTTCATTTAGCTTCAATTTCAACTTGTATATGAGCAGTTGGTCCACAATTGGCCCTTGGTCTTTTTCTGACTGATGATATTGAGTTTCTTCATCATATCTTTCCACAAATGTAGTTGATTTGATTCCTGTGTATTCCATCTAGCAAGGTTCACGTGTATGTTGTGAAGTGCTGTCAAGTCAATTCTGACTCATAGCGACACTCTATAGGATTTCTTTAGCAGTCCAGTGCTTATCCTACAGTGTCACACTAGGACGCCTGTCCATATGTGTAATCACCTTTTATTTTATAGAAAACAGTTATTTTCATAGAATAAGTCATTGTTGATTTTGTTGAGTACCATCGAGTCAGTTCCAACTCATAGCAATCCTGTATATGGCCTCTGAGACTGTACATTTTTGCAAGAGCAGAAATCCTCATCATTCTCCCACTGGAAGGCTGTGGACTCAAACAACCGACCTTGTGGTTTGCAGTTCAGTGCTTATCCTACAGAGCCACCATGTGCCCAAATAAGTCAATAACCTTGCAAAACTGTATCATGCCATCTCTGCTGTTTAAGGCAAATTCAAGGAGTTTCTTAATTTGGCTAACCGATTCTTTATTATTGATTTGTTTGTTCAACAAGTCTCAAGTATGAAGGATGATAGGGGCAGTGTAGTTTCTGCTAAATAGGAAAAATTCAGTATTTAGAAAAATAACTTGTTTAGTAAAATGAATTCTCCATTCACTACAAACAGTTGTTGGGTTAACTTAAGCTGGAATAATATTTTTACCCTAATGTCTTTACTACAAAGGTTGTTGTTGTTGTTAAGTGCCATCGAGTAGTGTTACTACAAAGGTAGCAGTGGATTATTTACAGGAAAATGCTCTGCTCAATGTGAGAAGCCACAAATCGTTACAAGTGTATACTTCCATTCAGTTGAGGATGCTACTTGCATGAACTTAATTTGCTATTGTAACATAGGACTGGAAGGCAAAGGGCAGCATCCAGACGGAACTTAGAGCAATTTTTGTGAGTTGTGGCACAAGCATACAGAGAAGTGAGAAATTATATATTCCGCAGTTTCAAAAAAGATTTCCCCACTATTATTTCTTTAAAATTTTAGTCATGTTATCTCTGTTAGAAGAGATTCTTTATATAATCCCCACATTTTAGGGACATGGGTGTGTTTGTTGTTGTTGTTGTTGTTGTTGTTGTTAAGTGCCATCGAGTCGGATCCGACCCATAGCGACCCAGTACAGGGTTTCCGAGGGTGTAAATCTTTACGGGAGTAGAAAGCCTTATCTTTCTCCCGCGAAGCGGCTGGTAGTTTCGAACCCCTGACCTTAAGGTTCGCAGCCCGATTCGTAACCACTACGCTACCAGAGCTAGGACTAATTTCCCATTAGAGTTGACCCATAAACCCATAATAAATTATCTTAATGACAGCCCTCTTTTTTCCATATGTTTTTGTTGTTGTTGTTTTTAAGGTTTTTATTGTGGATTGAGTGAAAGTTTACAGGGCAGATCATCAGTTTTACATTCAACACATCATACACCTTATTTCATTACAATGATTATAATCCCATCCATGTACCATCAGTTAGCAGTATTTCTCTCTATTCACTTTAGCTTTTTTTTTTTTTAAATCTCCATACCTTTTTTATGAGCTGAATTTTATTGTTGATTCTTTTTGAGACTTTTCAGAGTTAGGTCAGATAAATTGTAATTATTTATGAACAAATGTCGTCCTGGTGTGGTGTTGTAGGGTAAGCACTTGACCATAAAGTCAGTTTGAGCCACAAGGTCAATTGTTCAAACTCACCCAGCTGCTTCTTGGGAACCCTATACAGGGTCACTATGAGTTGGAACCAACTTGACGGCATTTAACAACAATAGCAATGAACAAATCCAGATAATTACCAGCATTAGTTCTCATAAAGGCAGAGCTGAGTAGAGAAGCTATTTGTTTATTTTGTTTTGTTTAAACTTTTTTTGTGAATTGAGGAAAGAATTACAGAGCAGATCATTAGTTTTAGAGTCAACAGACTACACTTTGTTTCATCTCGGCGATTGCAATCTGTTCAATATAATGTTACGTACCCCACTTTCTCTCTGTTTTTCTTGTTTCCATTCCTTCTTCTGTTCCCACCTTCTGAATTCTGTCTTTAGGTAAATTCTGCCCTTTTGATCTTGAATGGTTCACCATTCTAAGGTGTGTGTACCTGAATAATGTTGGTGTGCCTTCTATATACTTATCACTTTGCTGAAAATTGAGCCACAAAGATGAGTTCAGTTCCAGACCTGAGGGGTTTATAAAGACCTTGATTTCAGTGTTCTACCAGTATCTAACCACTAAGGCTGGACTTTTTTATGGTTTTGAGTTTTATTCCACATTTTCTCCCACTCTATCCAGGATCTTCTAATGTGTCCCTTTCAGTTGGAAATGGTAGCTGGGCACCATCTAGTTCTTCTGGCCTCAGGATCTTGGAAACTGATGTTCATGTGGTCTGTTAGTTCATTGTACTAATTGTTTCCAAGCATCTTCCATTTCTATCATTCTCCTTTCCTCTGGACAGGGAGAGACCAATAGCTGCACATTAGATGGCTGCTCATAATCTTTTAAGATCCCAGTTGCTACTATCACAAGAATTGGATATAGAACCTGGCCTTTGTGGACTATGTTATACCATTTGACCAGGGTGTTCCCCGAGACTATGATCCTGAGGCCCCAGGTCAAGCAACTCATTCCCCCAAGGTGTTTAGTAATATCTAAGAAGTTTTCATAATTGCTTTCTGTATGCGGGTATACTCCCTCCTACACACCCTTAAGCATGTGTGTCTTTCCATGCATCTACCCATAGATCAGTGTTATTTCTGGACTGTGTATATAACATTATTTATCTGTCCTGGTGTGGCACTGTGGGTGAATGTGGTGGACTGCAAAGTCGGTTTGAACTGCAAGGTTGGTGGTTCAAGCTCACCAGCCTCTCCTTGGAAACCCTATATAGAGTAATTATGGATCAGCACCAACTCAACAACACATAACAACAAACAGCAACAACAACCTGTTCCCTTTACTCTTGCCCTCCTCCCCATGGGTTCCCCTGCCTCCATCATTCTTCTGCCAACCTCCCTCTTGTTGTATATTGTCTGCCCCTTTGCCCAAGTTGCCATCCATCTTCTTCCCTATAGCTTCCCATCTAACCTTGTTATTGAGTGCCGTTGAGTCCGTTCTGACTCACAGTGACCCTGTATAGGGTTTCCGAGGAGCAGTTAGTGTGTCTGAACCACTAACATTGTGGTTTGAAGTTCAGTGCTTATCCTATAAGCACAACACCAGAAGTCCCTCTCACCCCTGGAATGCATAGAAAAAAATGTTTCTTCTAGTGGGAAAACTTTTTCTTGACTGTTTACCAAGTGGTCTCATACAACAGTTGTCCTTTCATGACTGATTAATTTCACTCAGTATAATATCCTCCAGGTTCATCCATATTATGATGTGTTTTACAAGATCGTCATTATTAATGTTGTGACATATTCCATTGTGAGTGTGTACTGAAGTTATCTTTTATAGATGAGCATTTAGGTTCATGCCATCTTTCTGATCTTATAAATATAGAAGCTATTTGTTTAAGGGTTTGTTTATATAATCAGGATGATTTCTTTAAACTTTTTGTTTTCCATGTCTTAGGGCATGACTGCATGGGGCCTATTGAGCTAAAACCCATTGTATAGATTTTTGGAGCTTACCATTCCACCAGTATTTTTTCTAAGTTTTATAACATTTTTAGTTCTTTTACATGAACAGTTAGATGGAGTTTTTGAATTCGAGGAAGATGTAAAGAATTTTGTAGAAGATCTTTCCCATTGGACCCAACCCATAAGTTATTGGTTTGAAACTAATACCATCCTACTCTTTTAACTCACTGATTGGCTCCAGGCACTGCAGGTACATGCTGCTGGGGAGTCTTGGTGTTATAAGGGGGAAACCAGGATTGGATATTTTTGCGTTGAGATAAGGATAGTTTTGGTTGTCTTTAGTTTGGACTTTTGGAGGAGCAGAACAATTTTTGGAAATATATTTATTAAAATATTTAGTCCTAACTTATTCATCATTTACAAAAAATTGTTACCATTCTATAGGAAAGTTTTGGGAAATGTATTTTTAATACATTTGATTCTAACTTATCTTTTCCAAAAATTGATTACACATTCTATAGTATTTTGAGGTATTGCCCACCTATATTTTTTTAAGTAGTAAACATTTTATATCCCTCCAATGGTTGCTGTTCACAATACATTCTAATTAAAAGGTAGTGTAAATATTCTGTGTAAACAATTTATTATTTCATCTGACCTAAAGCTTTGTCCTTGGCTCTTGTGACAACCTTTACATTTCCATTTTGTTTTCTAATCTAAAGTAGCTACTCCAAGGTGAAAGAAAGACAGTTTTAAAGCAGTGTATAGTTGGGTTTGTTAGTAAAAAGGTTAAAAGTACAGGGTCCTATGAGAGTGAGAATTAGAAGGGTTTGAGTGGCCGTTTGTTTAGCAGTAATTTCAGCCAATTTCCTCAATATCTTGTTTTGAGGACTCTCCTAGGTTGATGTGCTGAGACCTTTACTACTGTAATTACAGAGGGGAGTGCTAATGCATTTAATAATTCTGATATGAAGGTCTGTTTTGATAGTGGATTCAACTGAGGTTAAGTATCCCCTATGTTTTTAAGCAGTTCAAACCGACTTTGCAGTCCACCACATTCACCCACAGTGCCACACCAGGACAGATAAATAATGTTATATACACAGTCCAGAAATAACACCGATCTATGGGTAGATGCATGGAAAGACACACATGCTTAAGGGTGTGTATTGTGAATTGGGCTACTAACTTCAAGGTCGGAAGTTCAAAACTACCAGCTGAACCACAGGAGAAAGATGAGGCTTTCTGCTCCTGTGGTTTTTTACAGGAGATTTACAGCCTCAGAAACCCTATACAGGGTCGCTATGAGTCAGAACCAACTCCATGACACACCACCACCATGTTTTTAAAGCATTCTAAAATTCTTTAGTTATTCCAACTGCTCAAGAAGAATTTGTAAAAGTATTCATGGAGTTTCTAGATGTAAGTTTGCAGGCTTTGATTAAGGTCACCAGTTTACCCTACAGCACGTCTGTAGAAGTGGTCACTTTATAGCTTTCTTGAAATGGGCTAGAGATTAGCCCATAAAAAGAGGCATCAACAAATACATTTAGGCCAGGGTTACTAAGGGAGGGTTCCTTAAGATATTGGGGTGGGGGGCTGTTATTAATTGCTTGGTTACTTTTAAGTAATGATGTTTTGGGTATTCTTCTTCCTCCAAAATGTCAAGATTTAAATGAGTTACAATGCAGAGTCTAATATTAGCTGCAGTCAGAAGAATCATTTTATAGGAGATGAGTCTGCTGACAGACAAACACTGAGTGAATGTGGCATTTAGTAAAACAGACTCAGTATGTCATACCTACACATCAAAGGGGTTTACAAGACCTAGATCCTACTATGACACTGGGGTAAACACTTTACCGCAAGGTCAGTTTGAACCACAAGATTGGCTGTCGAAACCCACCATACACTCCTCAGAAATCCTATACAAGGTGTCTATGAATTGGAAATGACTTGACAACACTTAATAACAGCAACACATCTGCAGTAGGTTTCACAAGTTTAGCTGTGGTAGCCACAGCTTGAAAGCAGAAAGGGTAGCCTCTAGCAATTGGACCAAGCTGGAGGCTGTAATAGCCTACAAATCTATGTTGACCACTGTGCTTTTGAACATTAAACCTAATTAATGCATTTTTATTTGTTTCATGTATAAATAGTGAAAAATCTAAATGGTAATTTGGACAGCCCAGAGCTGGAGCAGAAGTTAGAGCACTTTTTAAAAATTTCATTTCTTTACTGTTTGGCGACCTTTAAAGCAAGATGAATTACATCTGGTTCATTGTTTTCTAAAGGCTTATTATATAAGGACTGAGCCACTAAAGAATAATTGTGGATGCAAGTTTTGCAGTAACTGTATAGGCCCAGGAATGCCTGAAGCTTATTTTGTTTGGGGAGTTGGTTAATCTAGAACAGCTTCTTTTGAGGCGGCAATGGAAATATCTTAGGCAGGCTTAGATAGTCTAGGTATTTGCCCATAAACTGAAGAAAACTGTAACATATTTTTTGGATATTTTGTGTCCTCCATTAGCTACATACGTAAGTAAAATCAAACTATTTTCAAAACATGCTTCCTTAGAAGAACAAAATTAAGAGATCCTCTACATACCGAGAAATGTGGAGCCATGAGCAAATTTTAGAGGATGTAAGTCACCATGAGCAAATTTTAGAGGATGTAAGTTGTTTGAACAACAAGGTCAGTGGTTCAAGCTCACCAGCTGCTCCTCGGAAACCCTATTCAGGGTCACTATGGGTTGGAATCGAGTCAATGCCGCTTAACAACAACAGCAACAACAAAGTCTGCATGGAAAACTTTGGAAAAATAAATTAGGGGATTTAGTGAATCCTTAAAGTGTTACATTCTATGTAAAACAATTGGTTTTCTCAAGTAAAAGCAAATAATTATCAGTTAACCTGGTTTCACTTGAATACTAAGGAAGTTACTACAAAACTCTATTAGTGAAATGTATGGTTTCAGATGGGCTTCTTGACAACAATAAATAAAGGTTTGGAACCAACATAAATCTAAGAATGGCTATCTGGTGCTGAACAAACTGCCAACCTTGGTTCTAAACAGGAAGAACAGGGGTATTAAAGGGTGAATACAGGATTTTATAAGGCCTTTGGATAGAAAATTTTGTACATACTATGGGTATAGACCCTCGTTAGCTTCTGATTGTCTGGCCACTGTTGAATTTTGGATAAGGGTTTAGAAGAATCTATTTTAATTGTGTTAGTCGATAAAACTCTGCCTATATTATTGGATTTGATGCCCTACAAGGTTTCTAAGGAGCCTATCCTATGGCAACACACCAGGACTCCTTATGTGCCACTGTGTCTGTTCTAACCCATAGCGAACCTGTATAGGATTTCCAAGGCTGGAAATCTTTTTAAGAGCAGAAAGTGTAGTCTTTCTCTCAGAGAGCAATTGGTCGATTCGAACTACTGACCTTGCAGTTAGCAGCCCAGATTATAATCCACTATTACCAAATTTAGTGCTTATATGGAAAAAAGTAATTTATTTGTTTGTTTCTGAATTGGCTCATTCTTGTGATAAAGTAGTAGGAGTGTTAGGACTTAGAATGAAATGGTGTACGTCTTTAAGAAGTTCAGACATACTGGTACAGTTTGTGAGTGGTAGTAGGTTTGTGGTTTGTTGGTAACCGCAACCCCAACAGTTGCTGTACTTTGTGTAGTCAAGGATAAGAGAGTTTTGTAAAGATGTTGGATTAATTGCAGAAAAAGTAGCTTTGGTGTCTCACAACCCTTTCATAAAACTTTTGGGTTGGTAGGCCGATACTGGGCATCATTTGTTTATCCTTAGCTTAAAACATTCACTTTTCTCATGTCTTGGTTTCTTGCAATAGAAGTACTGGACTGTGAACCTTATGGTCGGCAGTTCAAATCCACCAGTTGCTCCTTAAATACCCTATACAGGGTTGCTATGGGTCGGAACCAACTCAATGGCACTTAACAACAACAATGTGATTACGGGATTTAGCTGTTTGTTGATTATACTCTCCCTTTTTTTCAGTGCGTTGCAACTTTTGTAGCTGTAAAATTATTAATTTATCTTGTTTTATTTCTTATTTTTAATTCTTGGACTTGATTTTTTTGTTCTTGAATTTGAATCAATTTAAAAGTTAATTTAGTTAACACAGAAATAGAAACAATCAATCCCCCAATCCAGTTTTCTTTTATAGCTAGTTCAGACAACTCAGGATGCAAGTCATTCAAAACAGAATTGAAAGCAATTTTTGTGCCATCATATTCCAAATTAAATCTGGAATGTTGTGCAAAATATCTAACCAATCTGTCCCACTAATTATAAACCATATCATCTTTATTTTGTTTGCAATTCTGAATTTCAAAGTCATTTATTTTGTAAGGAATGATCTTTTTCATACCCTTAGTTTTCTTTTGGGACTTATTAAGGATTTTAGCTCCTGAGATGTTAGCCTTCATGGTTAAAGACTCTTTAGGAATTTTCAGTCCACTTTTTCCATACATAAACCACCCTTTCCTCATTCTACTAGCTATTTGTTGTTGTTTGTTGTTAAGTGCCGTCGAGTCGGTTCCGACCCATAGCGACCCTGTACAGGGTTTCCGAGGGTGTAAATCCTTACGGGAGTAGAAAGCCTAAGTTGATATAAATCAGGGAGTCCTGAGTTGTGTTAATTAAAATGTTTAAATCTTCAGTAAACTTTTGCAGGTCTTTGTATGGCTTACGGAATTATTTAAAAATCACATAAAGTTCTGTTTTGGACCAGTCAGAAAATGTTACCTGAGAAGTAACAATGCTTCTTCCTCTGTTAGTTTAACTTAAAAAAAAAAAAGCAACATTTCAAGTACAGCTTGTAGTACTTTATTTGTTTCCTCTAATGGTTTAAATTTGAAAGGCATTTCATGTACAGATTTACAGATAGTACATTCCCTGCCCAGAGAGAAAGGGATTTCAGTTAAAGAGACAGTATATGAAGGAAGAGTAGGGTAGAGAGATTGAACTGTCAATTGAGAAAGAAAACTTACAAGTGTGTCAGAGGAGCAGAGGGAGCAGTAGATGGCACCAGAGTATTAGAAGTGGACACAGAAGTTTTGAGTACTTTTCTTAGTTTTGAAACAGTGTCCTACAGACTGGCAACTTTACTTTATTGATTTATTTTAGAAGCTTCAAAGTATCAATTAAAATAGGAGTTTTATTGGGTCTGATTAATTTTCGGTCCTTTTTGTTCTAATTTATTGTGCTGAAAGGTTGCTTTGGAGATGACACAAGATCCATAAAGAGGCCGCTTCTTTTGTAAACTTCCTTTTGTTAGACTGTGCCATTGGTTCAAAAGGCACATGTAGTAGAACCACATTGGTTGCTTATGAATTGTGGCAGAATAACTGACCAGTAGTCTTCATTTTTATTTTTGTTATTACCCATGCCCTTGTTAAATGAAATTTGCACTTGGACCAGATTGGAACACGACTTCTATTGATTACCTCTGGGCCAAAATCCAGAACGGATTTTTAACTTGAACCTACAAACAGAAAATTTTAACCTGAACCCACAAGTGGAAAACCTTAAGGACAGTTTTCTTTAATGGCATGCCAGTAGTTGGCACTCAGAACTCAAAATAAGCTCAAAATACACAGAACATGACTTTTTGTATAAAGCAGAATTACCTTCTGTGTCTTCCTCAAGACTCAAAAGATAGAATTACCTCTAGTAAAATTCAAAATTGTAAGAAAAAGGAAAACAAATCCAGATGGAATTAAGGATCCAAGTAAGACAATAATATTGAAAATAGGCCAGAAATGAAGTGTGGCTGAGTCTCAGACACAGTGAGGTGGAATTTTGAAAATTCATACTCACCCTAGGCAGCTCCCAAAGGTTCACAGGATAAAGGGGAGCCCGGTTGGCTCAGCTGAATCTTGAGCTTCAGTTTTCAACACTTCGGGGCTGCCAGAGGAAGTCACCTGGCAATCCCACATCTAGCACCAAAATTTTTGTGGCTAGGTAAATAAAAGTCTGTTTAAAGTAAAAACAGAAAGATTTTTATTAACGGGGGGACCAAGTCATTTTACTAAACAAGGAAACAGAGTCAAAAAGTTCTTGACAAAGTGCTGTTGTTGTTGTTAAGTGTTGTCCAATTATTGTTAAGTGTTGTCCAGTTGGTTCCAACTCATGATGACCCTGTATAGGGTGTCCAAGTAATGGCTGGTGGTTTTGAACTGTCGACCTTTTGGTTAGCAGTCAAGTGCTTATCCTACAGTGCCACACCAGGAGGACTCAAG
>NW_006408659.1:3025414-3037811 GCF_000296735.1 Chrysochloris asiatica | reverse complement strand
ACAAACAAATTTATACAGTTATAGGAAGCTTAGCATGAATTATTCAACTGTTTATTGAGTCCTTATGTTAAGTGTAACCAAAGGCCCTAAGATTTTAAATACATTTATATAAAGCAGTTAAAACATCTGTACAATTGTTAGGGTATCAACTTCAAGCCAAGAACTCTGCTCAAAGCCACCAGTATCTTTCACTTCAGATTCTAAAGTAACCTTGGAACTGGTCTGTCATTAGAACTATGTCCATTTGCAATCTAGTCTCGTCTTAACACAGCAGCCAGAGGCATCCTTTTTTTTTTTTTTTAGTCATGATACAAAGATGCATTTAATTAGGTTGAGGATGACAGATGACCAAGCAAGCCATTACAATGTACAGTAACTGCTGTGTTCGAAGTAAGAACAGAGCGCTGAGGAAGCACAGAACAAGAGCATTAACATTAGTCTTCGGCAGGGGTAGGAGTCAGGGAAGTCTTGGTGAAGGGAATGATATTTGTGTGGCTCTACAGGACAAGGCACTTAACAACAACAACAACAACAACAGGACAAGGAGAGTTTGACAGGCGGGCCAGAGCACAGGGGATTCAAGACAGGACTAAGTGTGTACGTATGAAGGCAGAGAGGCCAGGTGCTCCATCGTCATCTGTTCAGGGCTTTGGCTATACTGAGAGATGCAGCTGAGCTTGTGGGCATGAGGCTGACAAGGAGGGAAAGGCCGAAGGGGGCCCCCAGGAGTTTGGAGTTTAGCCTGCCTGGTAAGAGGAACCAGTGAGCAGTTTTGACTATGGGTGTGGCACTTCCTGATTTGCTTTTTTCATTTTTAATGTTTTATTGTGAATTATGTGTTAGTTTACATGGGAGAACATTAGCTTTACATTCATCCTGTCATATATCGCTTCATTGCCATGATTACAATCCCCTCCATGCATCATCAAACAACCAAAGCAGAGGCATCCTTTTAAAGCATAAATTACATTGTCTTCTGTACATGAGAATTCAATGGCTCCCATCTCTCTCAGAATAAAAGTCTTAGCCTTACACAGGCCTCCAAGGTCTGGCATGATCTCGTCCTGCTTTCCTTCATCGCCTTCTCATTCCCTCATTGACTTGATCTTTGCTTAGGCCATTCTGGGCTCTTTGCTGGTCTCTAAATTATACCTGGAACACCACTCTCCCAGACGTCTGCTTGGCTAACTCTTACCTGTCTTTCAAATCTTTGTTCCAATCAATCTTCTCAAAAAGGCCTTCCATGACCATTTTGTTTCAGTTATAAACCCCTGCCACCAGTGTCCCGTTCTTTCATTCTGATCTATTTTCTGTTGTATAACATTCGTCACCTTCTATCCTGTCCTGATGCGGTGCTGTAGGATAAGCACTGGACCACAAGGTCAGTTTGAACCACAAGATCGTTGGTTCAAACTCACCAGCCACTCCTTGGAAACTTCTCATAGTGTTGCTATGTGTCAGAACTGTTTTGATGGCACTTAACAACAAACATCCTGCTAGGACAGGGAACCTCTGCAGTGTAGCAATTAAGCACTTGGCAGATAGCCCTAAGTCAGCAGTTTGAACCCAGTCACCGCTCCATGAGAGAAAGATGTGGCAGTCTACACCTATAAAGGTATACAGCCTTGGAAACCATATAGGGCATTTCTACTCTGTTCTGTTGAGTTGCTATGAGTCAGAATGCACTTGATGGTAACAGTTATGGATTTTTGCTTTGTTTTGTTTGATACTGGTAGTTCATTTATTTTTTTCTTAAGTGTTTTGTTTAATGTTGTTTTCTCTCGATTAAAATGTAAGCTCCACAAAGCAAGGGCTTTATCTATTTGTTTTACTGATGTTCACTGATGCCTTTGAATTCTAGGCAACCAAGAATAACACTTGGCAAATAGTTGGTATTCATAAGTATTTGTTGAATAAATGACTTCCATAGAAGGTTAATAAAATTTGCTCTGTGTATGAAAAGACAGTCTGTCTTTGGGCAAGAAAAGTGTAACCATTGAGTCCAAACTTACTGAACTGTATTGTTCATCTGAACAAACTATTGTCAGTAATTTAACATAATTTCTTGACAGTAGTTGGGTTTTGTGGAGAATTTTTCTAAAGTAATAATTGTTATCATACTTACCAATTCAAATATTAAATTTGCAGAGGGGAGAGGAAAATCCAATTGCCTTTTCCATTGCATTTCCAGTAGGCCAGATGCCGAACCACACTGGAGATGTTGAGGTAGATTAAGGCTGTTTGAGATTTTAAATCTCTGTTCTAGAAGGGAGCCTAAGAGATCTCCCAGATGGATTATTGGAAACACCAGGTAACTTAGAAATTAATGTCAGTGCCACAAAAATGACAGCCTCCCTTTTTTTCCACACAGGGGGACGATTCCTCCTCATTCTTGTCGGAAACTTGCCATGAGGATCCCTCTGTCTCCCCCAACTTTACTCCCCCCAACCCTCAAGCTCCCAAGTGGTGACCACCGTCCTTCCAGCCAGGTAGGACTGGATGGGAGGGGTCGCTGTTGAGATAGGGTGGTGTGTAGCCATCCAGTTGTCAGGCATATAGACTTGCTCCTTTATTTTTCACCTTTCCTTTCTCCATGTCCCCATCTTTTTTTTTTTTACCTGTTACAATTTCTAGCCACAAACAACATATCAGCCTCATTCTTTCGTGCTTTTCTCTGATACTTCTGTTTTTCATCATTCTGTTCTTGCTTCCTGACATAAATTCCATTCTTCCATATTGTATTTGTTTCTCTATTTGCAAAATTGTCTTTCTTTTTAAACTTGCTCTTTCTCTCTTGCACTTAAACTATTAATTCTATTTTTTGAAACATTTATTTCATTCCATTTCTTAATGCACTATTTTTCCTTAGTTATCTTATCTTTAAAACCAGTGGGATTATGTTAACTCTCAGGGATTCTTCCTATCCCATTTTACTCAATTTACCACACAATATTAAAAAAAAAAAAAAATCTAGCAAAATTCACTCTATTCCCACATGTTATATTGAGTTAAGGGAACAACACATTATTTCCTAGTTCTATAAAATCAAGAGCTCTCAGAAACAATTCATTAATAGAAATACTTGGATTAGGGCTTTTGGTTGGATCAAGCAATAGCTTGTTAGATAAGGTTTTAGGTTGTCCAAAAGAGAAGCATCATAAAATTGGCTATCTGTTGTATTCATTTAACTAATTATAAAACTGGGCTAAGACGTCATTCCAATGTGTGTGCATTTCTGGAAGAAAAGAGGTCTTCCTATGACTATTAAGAAAGCAAATATATTCTGATGCAAAAAAAAAAAATAGTTCTGTGGGGAGACTTTGAATGCTTTTTTTTTTCTTTAAGCATTAACTGATCTATGATGTGATGCAATAGACTTTACATTCATGCCGAAGAATTACTGAAAACTACAGTTTTACTGAGAAAGAGGTTTAAATTCCTCTCTTCTACAACAATAGCCACTTAAAAGTATGGCTTAGCTCTGTGCTTTTTACACTTCAATCAGTATATGAACTGCCTGTGGTTCCTGGGTCTGATTCTGACTCAGTAGGTCTGGGGTAGGGCCTGAGAGTTTGCATTTCTAACAAGTGCTTAGTTGATGCTTCCTCTCCCACATTTCAGTGAATCACAGTTTCAAAACAAAACAAAACAACTTTTATTGTGAATTGGGTGAAGGTTTACAGAACAGATCATCAGTTTTACATTCAACAATTCACATACTGTTTCATCAAATGGATTGCGACCCCCTTCACCGAACATTGCCTATCCCTCTACCTCCCTGTGTTTTCTGCTTCCCTTTCTCCTTCTTTTCCTAACCCTTCTGAACCTTGTCCTTGGGTAAGTGATGCCCTTTGGATCTCAAATGGTTGACTATTCTAAAGAGTACATACCTCCCTAGCGTTATTTTCCCCTTATAAACCTGTCTACTGTTTGACTGAATAGTGAGCCACGGGAGTGAGTTCAGTTCCAGTCCTGAAGTATGGCTAAAGGCCTTATGTCAGTGCTCTACCAGTCTCAATCTGACCAGTTAGCCTGGTCTTTTTATGACTTTGTTTTGTTCCACATTCTCCTGACACTCTATTCAGGATCCCTTTCTAGCAGTTAATAGTGGGCTCCATCTAGTTCTAGGTCATGGAGACGGATGTTGTCATGGTCCATTAGCCGTTGGACTAATTGTTTCCATGGATCTTTCGTTTTCATCACTCTTCTTTCCTCTGGCCAAAGAGAGATCAATAGTGGTGCCATAGATGGCTGCTCAAAAGCTTGTAAGACTTAAGTTGCTATTCACAAAAGCAGGATGAAGAAGACTGCCTTTGTTATGTCAACTGATGATGGTGTACCCTGACACTATGGTCCTGCATCCGCATGCCAAGCAACTCATTCCCTTAAGGATGAGTAATGTCTAAGAAGTTTTCACAACTTTTCCTAACATAGATTCCACCACATTCATGGATATGCTTACAGCAAAGGTAAACACCAACTCTTCTTACCATACCCATTCAGTCTGCATGTCTATCTATGCATCTGTTTTTAGATCACCATTATTGTGTTGTTGTTGTTAAGTGTCATCGAGTCCATTCCAACGCATAGCAAATCTGTATAGGGTTTCTGAGAAGCAGTTAGTGAGCTTGAGCCACCAACCTTCCAATTCAAACCAACTTTGCAGTCCAGAGCTTTAACCCACAGCGCCACACCAGGACTCCACCATTGTGTATATTTCCATATTTACCTCTGTTGCCTTTCACTCCCACACTCCTCCCAGTGTGCTCCCCTGTCCCATCATTTTTTTCTTTTTTTTGCCGAACTCCCTCTTTGTGTATATTGCCTTATCCTTTACCCAAGCCAGTGATTTGCCCTCTCTTCTCCTCCAGCCCCTGTTGACTGGCAAGATTTGAATACAGTTCTATCTCATGACGTAAGCCCCTGAAAAAAGAAACTTTAAACAGACTTCATGTTGTTTTATTGTATTTTAGCTTTTTGGCCTAATGGCAATCCTGGCCCTTTAATATGCTTTATTTTCTAATACTGCCTGTGACACTAGAAAGAAAGAGGCAGAGAATGCCATTTGACAGCAAAGTCACTGCCAGGCTATTTATTCTGCCTACGATATCCCAATGGTGATATTCCTGGGGTGTCCTTAGAATAAAAATAAAGCCCACATAAGAAGGTGGGAGTGGCCTCTAGAGAAAGGCATCAGAGAGACCTTAAAATGTCTTTTTTATTCAGCTACAAATGCTCAATCTCTCTCTGTGTGTGTATGTGTGTGTAAGTGATACTTGCTACTGTTCTGATCATTTAGGGATATGTTGTGAACATATAATAGCACTTAGAATATCAAATTCTCTCAGGAAAGCCAATTACAGCAGAGCTCTGAACATGTGTTCAGATGTTGTTTTTCAAGCCAAATACAATGGAGATGTAAATGTTACATTTTTGTCTGTGTCCCTTCAGCTTGTGTCAGCCCATCCACTCCTTGTAATCCCTTCACAGCGTCAGCTAGGCTTCCTGTTTAACAAGAATACTTACTTTCAAAAGAGGCAACTATTCCCACAATACCTATACATTAAAAATTCTTCCACCAGGTAGCTTGTTTGGTACCTTTAGCTTTCCACATATAAAAGGTGAAATAAAGATAAACCAGTTTCATACTTCTCACGGGAAAAAAAAAAAGTCTCATTTCTAAAACAGAATAAACAAACTAATTTGAATTTAAAATCAGACAAAATGTTGTTCTTTTATAGCAGTATATGAATAACAGATTTTTCTTTCTACCATATTTAATATTTTTCAAAATGTTTATCCCATGCTTGTTTCCCCTGTAAATATCTCTACTCATATTTGTACATTACAGCTGAAAATGGAATGAAAGAATGAATGAGTAAAAAATAATACATAAAACTGTTATGCATTTTCTAGAAAAATATCCGTTTTAAAATTTTATATCAAGAGTACCCATCACATAAATTAAAATTTCACAGTTTTAAAATTTGGACATAAACCTTTACTGATGGAAAAATATATTCCTTCTATCAAGTAGTGATTAACAGCCCAGACTGAATATGTGAGTCACACATTGAACCCTGATAACGTCGATTTTTATAATGGCTACAAGTCATTGTAGAGTAAGACTAAAAGCAAACAGAAAGGGATTTTCTTACATTTTGTGTATGTATGAACCTCGGTGTCAAGTATGAGGGGCTTCAAAAAGCCCCCTCATATTTATTAAGTGCCTGCTTTGTTCTGTGACATGCCAATTTCAATAGGGAGGACAAAAGAACAGAATACATAGTTCCTACTTATTTAATAAAACCAGAGTGCAATTCCAGACCACAGAAGGGCATTTTTATTTTTTATTTTTTTTACACTTAGCACAATAATAAAGGAGCTCTGGTAGCGTAGTGATTATGAGTCGGGCTGTGGACTTCAAGGTCAGCAGCACAAAACAACCAGCTGTTCCCTGGGATAAAGATGAGGCTTTCTGTTCCTGGAAAGATTTACAGCCTCGGAAACCCTATACAGGGTTGCTATGAGTTGGAACCAACTCCATGGCACATAACCACTACCACACAATAAAAACAGTAACAAAATTTATTGAGCACTTACTATATATTTATTGAGAACTTAACTGTGTTGCCAGGAGTTCTGTTGTGGGATTGTAGGATAAGCAGTGGACTGCTAACTAAAATGGTTAGCAGTTCAAACCCACTAGTCACTCTTTGAAAACCCTATTCAGGGTCACTAGGAGTCAGAACCAATTTGACAGTACACAACAACTAATATATTGGGGCTAACGCCTTCAATAAGGAGCTCTGGTAGCGTAGTGGTTACGAATCGGGCTGCGAACCTTAAGGTCAGCGGTTCGAAACTACCAGACGCTCCGCGGGAGAAAGATGAGGCTTTCTACTCCCGTAAGGATTTACACCCTCGGAAACCCTGTACAGGGTCGCTATGGGTCGGCACCGACTCGACGGCACTTAACAACAACAACAACAACGCCTTCAATGCATATCATATAAAATTTGTTGTTGTTGTTGTTAGGTGCCATCGAGTCGGTACCGACCCATAGCGACCTTATACACAGCAGAATGAAACACTGCCCGATCCTGGGCCAACCTCACTACTGTTGCCACGCTTGAGTCCATCGATGCTGCCACTTGGGGTCTTCCTCTTTTTCTCTGACCCTCCACCTTACCAAACATGATGTCCTTCTCTAGTGACTGGTCCCTCCTGACATATGTCCGAAGTATGAGAAACGAAGTTTGGCCATCTTGGCCTCTAAGGAGCACCCTGGCTGCAATTCTTCCAGCACAGATCTATTGGCTCTTTTGGCAGCCATGACACTTTCAATATTCTCCTCCAACACCGACAACTGTGTTGTTTTGATGGAGCACTTCACTGCATGTCTACCGGATCCGCCATCTTGTTGAGATAAATATCACTTAAATATCATCTTATAATTGCTTCTTTCCATTATACAGTTGAAGAAACTGAACTTCAAAGAGATTAATGAACTTTGCTAAGGTCATACAAGAAAAGCCAAATCTTGAGTACCATGGCATTGTGTTCTCAGGTTTCTTAGTAAATGTCTAAACCAAGATGCTGTGTTCTAGATGTCAGAGTACGCAACATCTCTTTCCCTCATTGCCATGGGCAGGCAAACAATCAAGGCGCACATTCTGCACCTCAGGAAGGGATGGATATCAGACGTATATACCTAACATTGTTTCATCTGCTGGTGGTATACTCTGACCTCCATGGGATTACAACAAAATCCTGCTAGAAATTTATCTCTGGCCAAACTGGTCACAGCAGTGAGAGGCATTAAGCACCTGTAGGCTGTTCAAGATGCTCAAAATCCCTCATTTTAAACAAATATATTAGAGAAGAATATCTTAGGACTAGATTTTAGAGAGGTTTCAGCCCTGTTTTATAGGACTCAACTCTAGAAAACCAAAGTTGACCAAAGCTCCAATGACGCAGAAGTGAGGGGACATACTGAGTTATGGTGTGGTTTGCACAGGTGGTTGAAGGGGATTTTGACTCAGCCTTTAATGAAAATTCTACTGTGAAACACATAGGGTCACCATGAGGTCAATAAGTGTTTCTTTTGGGTGCAGGAAATGCGAGGGGTCTTTTTCCATGGCTGCTGAAGATTCACAGCTCCCTTCTCTAAAGCAGTAGGATTAAAGGAGGGCCAACCCACCCTCACCAAGCCTTAGCTTTGCTCCCTCCCTCTCTGCTTCTCCATTCATTTACCATCTAGCTTATAAGGGGGCCTACCGAATTCAAACCATAAACTAAATGGATTAACTCCCCTTTTGATCTTCTTCCTGTTCACTTCTCTAGCTACACCTTCCCCTCTTCATCACCTCTCTTCTCCAAGTCCTTGCCTGTTGTTATTGCATATTGTTAAGTGTTCTTGAATCAGTTCCAACTCATAGCAACTCTGTATATGGTTTCCAAAGAGCAGCTGGTGGATTTGAACTGCCAGCCTTGTGGTTTAAAATTAATCGAGCCTATTTTTTCCACTTCTGCACAAGACCTTTTTAAAGTGTTGAAGAGCAAAGATGTCAGTTTGAGGACTAAGGTGCGCCTGACCCAAACCATGGTATTTTCAATGACTTCATATGCTTGTGAAAGCTGGACAGTGAATAAGGAAGACTGTAGAAGAATTGATGCTTTTGAGTTATGGTGTTGGAGGAGAATACTGAAAGTGCCTTGGGTTGACAAAAGAACCAACAGATCCGTGTTGGAAGAAGTGCAGCCAGAGTGCTCCTTGGAGGCCAAGATGGCCAAACTTCATCTCTCCTACTTCGGACATATTTTCAGGAGGGACCAGTTGCTGGAGATGGATATCATGTTTGGTAAGGTGGACGGTCAGAGAAAAAGAGGAAGAAGACCCCCAGCGAGATGTATTGGCCAAGTGGCAGCATCAGTAGACTCAAGCGGGGCAACAGTAGTGAGGTTGGCCCAGGATCTGGCAGTGTTTCGTTCTGTTGTGCATAGGGTCGCTATGAGTCGGTACCAACTCAATGGCACCTAACAACAACAATAACAACATTTTTTCCACTGGAAGAGTTGTATAGTGAATTATAAGAAAAGAGGTTAGGGTGCACACACGATTTTGAGTCAGGGTCTGTTTTTACTTATTATACAATTATTTTTATGGCTTTCACTTAATCATTCAAATAATATTTAATGGAGGCATCTTAAAATTAAGCACTTCAAGTTTCTTAGATGTGAAGTATCCCCTTTTGGATTACAGTCAGTTCTCAGTCAGGCTTTTGTATAGCATGTAGCTAATGGCTTTGCTCTTTTTCTCTGGAGTTAGAATCAGAGGAACTCTTTTGGGTTAAATTATGAAAGATTTTAACAAGAAACAAAAAATACATCTAAATGTCTAGATAGATTCCCAAGGATTATGATACTGTCTCATTGAAGATCTTTTAATGTGGTGATAAAGGGACCATCTGCTCACAGAGGCTTTTGCATGACTGGTGACCTTTTTATAATCACCTTTGAGTTCCATGAAGGATACGATTAATTAAAGTCAGAAGTTTGCCACTGAAATAATAGGTATGAGATCCAGAGAATTGAAGGTGTTGGAGGACTCATTAAATAGAGTTGCATAAATATCATGCTGAAAGATTTAATGAGTCCATAGGGTCACTTATAAAACAAAGGCACAAAGATGACCTAGAAAAAATAAATTAGAATCAATAGTGTGCTTCAGAATTAACAACTATAGATTGGATATTAACACCTGAGAAATGAATTCTATAATTATATCTTAATGATGTATGCTGGCGTTGTTCATTTTTAGTTTGCATACATGTAAAAATAATCTCATATAGCTGTGCTGATATCTGTGGCCGCTGAGAATCATGAATACCTCAAGCAACTATAATTAAGTGAATAGTAACAAATTTTTATTAATTTGACCAATAATTACAGAACTCATACTATATTCCAGCCACTGGAATTGATGCTGGGAATTTAAAAGATTCAATTCCCTCTCCCACAAGTTCATAGAGTCTAGTACAGAGCTGTTCCAAGATGGCAGAAAGATTTCTTGTCTGAAATCGTCAATGCAGTAGTCTCTAGGCACAGGTGGTTTATAAGCATTTGAAATATGGCTAATACATGTGAGGAATTGAATTTTTATCTTATTTCAATTTAAATATAACCAGCCACTTGTGACTAGTACCTACTATATTGAACATCACAGATGGATCGTGCTTAAATTTAATTTCTAATATATGGTCCAGAGTCCCCAGTTAAGTGGTTGGCTATTAAACAAAAGGTTGTAAGTTCCCATCCACTCAGAGGTGCTTCAGAAGAAAGGCCTGGTGATCTACTTTCTAAAGATCGCAGTCATTGGAAACCCTATGAAGCACAGTTCTGCTCATAAGTCCGAATTGAATCAGCTACAACTGGTACTGGTACTGGTAGGTAGGGGTAACATATTATCAAGCATTCTAGAAAGGATTTGAATTAGGACAAAACACTATGATTATCATTATAATGGATCTATTTACAAGGGAAGAAAGCCCAACATCTACTTGGGAAATCAAGGAAAGTTCCATAGAGTTAATAACACTTGATCTGAGATTATACAGTTGAGGAAAAGTTTATCAGGCAGAGTAGACAAAAAGAAGTTCCCTATGATATTATGAAATATTAACAGTAGGCATATGATAATGCCATTGTTGTTGTTGTTACATGCCATCAAGTTGGTTCCAACCTATAGCAATCCTGTATAGGGTTTCAGAGGAGCAGCTGGTGAACTTGAACCACTGAACTTGCAGTTCAAATGGCTTTGTAGTCTGGTGCATTAACCCACAGCGCCACAGCAGGACTCCATGATAATGCTGTTGTTGTTGTTGTTAGGTGCTATAGAGTTGGTACTGACTCATAGTGACCCTATCCACAACAGAGCAAAATTGCCCAATCCTGGGCCACTCACTATTGTTGCCACACTTGAGCCCATCGATGCTGCCACTTTGCCAGTCCATCTCGCTGGGGGTCTTCCTCTTTTTCTCTGACCCTCCACCTTACCAAATATGATATCCTTCTCCAGTGACTGGTCCCTCCTGAAAATATGTTTGAAGTATGAGAGACGAAGTTTGGCCATCCTGGCCTGCAAGGAGCACTCTGGCTGCACTTCTTCCAAAACGGACCTATTGATTTTATGGGCAGCCCGGGGCACTTTCAATATTCTCCTCCAACACCATAACTCAAATGCATCAATTCTTCTACAGTCTTCCTTATTTTGCATGCATATGAGGTTACTGAAAATACCATGGCTTGGGTCAGGTGCACCTTAGTTCTCAAGCTGACATCTTTGCTCTTCAACACTTTAAAAAGGTCTTGTGCAGCGGATTTGTCTAATGCAATATGTCCTCTGATTTCTTGATTATTGCTTCAGTAAGTGTTGATAGTTGATCCAAGAAGAATGAAGTCTTTGACAACTTCAATCTTTTCTCCATTGAGAAAAATATTGTTTATTGATCCAGTGGTGAGGATTTTTGTTTTCTTTATATTGAGATGCAATCCATACCGAAGGCTGTGCTCTTTGATCTTCATCAGTAAATATTTTAAGTCCTCTTTACTTTCAGCAAGCAAGGTTGTATCATCTGCATATTGTAGGTTATTAACGAGTTTTCCTCCAATCCTTATGCCATATTTTTTTCATATAACCCAGCTTCTCGGATGATTTGCTCAGCATACAGGTTGAATACATATGGTGAAAGAATGCAACCTTGTCGCACACCTTTATTCATTTTAAACCATTCAGTGTTCCCATGTTCTGTTCTAACAACTGCCTCTTGGTCCAGGTACAGATTCCTCATGCACACAATTAAGTGTTCCAGAATACTCATACTTCGCAATGTTGTCCATAGCTTGTCATGATCCACACAATCGAAAGCCTTTGCATAGGCAATAAAGCACAGATAAACATCTTTCTGATATTCTCTGCTTTCAGCCAAGATCCATCGGACACCAGCAATGTCCATGGCCTCTTCTGAATCTGGCTTGAACCTCTAGAAGTTCTCTGTCAATGTATGCTTACAGCCATTTCTGTATTACCTTTAGTAAAACTTTACTCGAGTGGGATGTCAAAGATATTGTCTGATGATTTCTGCATATCATTGGGTCACCTCTCTTTGGAATGGCACAAATACAGATCTCTTCTATTGGGTCACCTCTCTTTGGAATGGCACAAATACGGATCTCTTCCAGTCAGCTGGCCACATAGTTGTCTTCCAAATTTCTTGGAAGAGATGAGTGAGTGCATCCTGTGCTGCCTCACTTTCCTGAAAGATTTCAATTTTTATTCCTTCAATTCTTGGTGCCTTGTTCTTTGCCAATTCCTTCAATGCACCTTGGACTTCCT
>NW_006408659.1:3019786-3022330 GCF_000296735.1 Chrysochloris asiatica | reverse complement strand
CGAGATGGATTGGCCAAGTGGCAGCATCGATGGATGCAAGCATGGCAACAATAGTGAGGTTGTCTCAGGATCGGGCAGTGTTTTGTTCTGCTGTGCATAAGGTCGCTATGAGTTGGTGCTGACTCGACACCAACAACATTCCAGCTATCCGTAAGACAATTGGAAAACATACAACAATGAAGAATTCAGTTAGGTGGATGGATGCAATTTAAAATTAAGAAAGTTTTCTATATCACAAATAATATCTTTATATTGTTGTATATGGAGTCCTGGTGTGCTGCTGTGGGCTAATGTGTCAGACTGCAAAGTCATTTGAACTGCAACGTCAGTGGTTCAACCTCACCAGCTGCTCCTTGGAAACCCTATACAGGGTCGCTATGGATCAGAATCGACTCAATGGCACTTCACAGTAACAACAACATATATTGTTATGTGCCGTCCTTTGGTTCTAATTCATAACCACCCCATACAGGGTTTGCTACTGGATTTAAAGTGCTGACACTGTGGATAGCAGTTCAGTGCTTATCCTACAGTGCCACACTGGGACTCAATATGTATATATTATATATAAATATTTCTAATACATAAAGTGCCAAAGTAACAGAAACCATTAAACATTTAACATTTATATAACATATATAGATTTCCTTAAGGAATCTTTGGGTCTTGGTGTGGCGCTGTTAATGTGCTGAAGTGCAAATCAGTTTGTACTGCAAGGTCGGCAATTCAAGCTCACCAGCCGCTTCTTGGAAACCCTATACAGGGTCACTATGGGTCAGAACCGACTCAACAGCACTTAACAACAACAAGAAAATTTTGTATATCCATGGTAAAGATGTCTAGTTGTTATTAAGTGACATAAAGTCGATTCTAAATTATAGTGACCCTGTTTAGGTTTTCCAATACAAGGTTGGTGGCTGAAGGGTTTGAAACGCCCACCTTGCAGTTAGTAATTCAGCATTTATTCTTCAGCACCACACCATGACTCATAAAGATTCCTAGAAGTTGTATTGTTTTTTAATCATATGACACTGAAGGAAAAATTTTATAAAGCCAAAGAAAACAGAAGAGAAGATAACCGTGTACAGAAAATTGTTGTTGTTGTTGTTATTAAGTGCTGTCGAGTCAGTTCTGAGCCATAGCGACCCTATATAGGATTTCTGAGGACCAGCTGGTGAGCTTGAACCTCCGACCTTGCAATTAAACAGCTTTGCAGTCTGGCACATTAACCTATAGCACCACACCAGGACTCCTGTACAGAAAATAGCAGTGAATAATTTGAAGATAGAAAGTAAATTAATGGAATGTTAACTGATTTTGCAAAGGGTGAAAGCTAAGTGCCCAGAGGACAGTACCCCAGCTGAGATATGTACCAAGCAGAGAAAACAACAGGAAGCAAATTATAAAAAAAAAAAATATGATAAGAAATGTTTTTACAACTGAAGAACATTAGTTTCCAGACTTAAGGTGACTGAATGGCTAGCAACAAGAAAGTAAAGATGCAATCTAAAACTCAACACTATGAAATTCTGAAACACTGTGAAATCCTGAGACAGCTAAATTAAAGAGAACATTCTATACAACACCAGAGAGAAAACAAGCCAAAACTAATTCCTCTGTCATCAAATCAATTCCTACTCATAGCAAACCTATAGGACAAAAATAGAACTTTCCCGGAGGTCTTCCAAGGCTGTAATCTTTACGGAAGCTGGCTGCCACATCTTTCTCCCACAGAGAGAAACCTACAGGTCACAAATTCAACATAAGAATGACTTTTCATTTCGCTACATAAAATTTGGAAGCTTGAAGAGAGGGGAATAAAGCCTACAAAAGTCAATGTTTAATGGATAGTTTTAGATCCAAAGTATTAAGAGAGTAGAACATAAAAATATGTTCAAACATACAAAGTATCATATCTGTATAATTGTCTAAATTGCAAAACAAACTGTGTTTCAGTCTGCATATATGTGTATATAAATATGAACAGAAATGTTCTGTAAATTAACACATCAAACATTTAAAATGGAAGGAGGGAGATAGTCAAAGGTGCTTTGTTTACACGGGTTTTCTCAAATAAGATATTTACATATTGTCTGGATGATCCAAGTATTTTTAAGTTTGATAATAAGTAAAAGTTTCAAAAGTAAAATAGCCTATTACACCTGCCTGCTTTGCATTGACCATAGTAAAAAATCTAGTATCCAACTGTATTGTTCATTAATAATATATGAGGGGGGCTTCAAAAAGTTCCTGGAAAAATTCCTGTTATCTTTTACTTTAATTTTTCCACAAACTTTTTGAAACCTCCTCATACATCTAAGAGTGGCAAATGCCAAGGTGTACCAGATGAGAATAGCGCTGACTGAGATGATTAAGGTTGTGTCTCACGTTGACTAGGCCATGAGTTTTAGTGGCTTGGCAGTTATGTAATAATTAATTTCTTAGTTACGTAGTGATTTAATCACCGTCCAGACTTTTTTTTTCTCTATTTTTTTCATCTGGCTCTATTTCTTTCAAGTACCCTCTTTCTTTTGATTTCTATCT
>NW_006408659.1:3009148-3019686 GCF_000296735.1 Chrysochloris asiatica | reverse complement strand
TTATTCCTTCAATTCTTGGTGCCTTGTTCTTTGCCAATTCCTTCAATGCACCTTGGACTTCCTCCTTCAGTATCATTGGCTCTTGATGATATGCTACCACACCAACCATTTCCTTTCGGTACAGTGACTCTGTATGTTCCTTCCATCTTCTTTTGATGCTTTCTGTATCATTCAATAATTTGCCCAGAGAATCCTTCAATAACAAAAGTTGAGGCTTCAATTTTTTTCTTCAGTTCTTATTTGGCTTTATCTTCTCAAGCTGACCTTTGAAATTTTCTGTTCAGCTCTTGTATCTCCTCATTTCTTCCATTTGCTTTTGCATCTCTATGCTGGAGAGCAAGTTTCACTGTCTCTTCTGACATCCATTTTTTTCCCCCTGGCTATTCCTTTCTCTCCCCCTCAAGTGTCTGTTTTATAATGGTATGCACAGGAAACCAAGATTCAAAAGACATCCAAGCATCTTAACGTTATTTTCCCCCTTTACCCATTCAAACCATGCCTCAATCCCAGTATCCCAGAGCCCTGTTGTTCCAAGGTTGTGCATACATCATTATTTACCTCTGTCCCAATTAGCCCATGCAAACCTGCCTGACTGTTCTCCCATCTGCCTTGTTCTTCCATTCCCCTCCTCCTTTTGGTGTATTACTCCCCTCCCCAGCACTCAAACTATCCTGTGTCTATTCCCTATTCTGTGCTCCATCTTCCCCTCCCTTCCCTCACCCCACCCCCTACATACCGGTAACCAGCAAAGACTCCTCCCCACCTTTAGTATGGGTTCTTTTTCTTAATCTTTTACAATAATGGTCCTATGCAGTACTTCTCCTTTTGTGACTGACTAATTTCACTCAATATAGTGTCCTCAAGGTTCATCCATGTTATGTGGTGGCTTACAGTTTCCTTGTTGTTCTTCAAGGTAGCATAATATTCCATTGTGTACCACAGTTTTGTTTATCCATTCTTCAATTGATGGGCACTTAGGCTCTGATATCCATTTTGACTTTTTCCTTCTTCTTATCTTCTTAATGACTTTTTGCTGTCTTCCTGTATGAAGTTCTTGATGTCATCCCACAACTCTTCTGGTCTTCGGTCTTTAGTGTTTAATGTATCAAATCTGTTCTTCAGATAATCTCTAAATTCAGGTGGGATCTATTCAAGGTTATATTTTGGTTCTCATGGACTTGTTTTCATTTTCTTCAGCTTCAACTTAAATTTGCATATGAGCAATTGATTTTCTGTTCCACAATCTGCCCCTGGCCTTGTTTTGACTGATGAGATAGTGGTTTTCCGTCGTCTCTTTCTGCAGATGTAGCCAGTTTGATTTCTATGTATTCCATCTGGCAAGGTCCATGTGTATAGTCATCTCTTGTGCTGTGTAAAGAAGGTATTTGAAATGAACAAATTAATGATTTTGTAGAATTCTATCATGCGATCTCCAGCATCTGATAGTATCTACTGATCCTTCCTCTTTGCTCCCAACCTTTGCATTCCAATCACCGGTAATGATCACTACATCTTGACTGCATGTTTGATCAATTTCAGATTGAAGTAATTTGGTAGAATTCATCTATTTCATCCTCACTGGCTTTAGTGGTTGGTGTGTAAATTTGAATAATAATGATATTAACTGGTCTTCCCTGTAGGCACATGAATATTATCCTATCATAGACAGCATTGTATCTCATGACTGATTTGGATATGTTCTTTTTGAAAATGAATGCAACACCATTCCTCTTCAATTTGTGATTCCTGGCACAGTAAACTGTATATAATTAATTATTTTCATTTCATTCCAAAAGCAAATGACTTTTCTCTAGGTGTTTTATCTGACAGAAGGAAATAAATATCTCACATTCAGCCTACACAAATTTTGCAGAAATCTCTCATTTATTAATCTAGAATCTGATATTTAAAAATCACTGCTTTTGATAGTCCTATTGATAAACAATAAAACATATTGCCTTCAAGTTAATTCTGACTCATAGCAGCTCTACAGGACTCATAGCAGCTCTACAGGATGAAGTAGAACTGCCCCTTAGGTTTTCCAAGACTAATCATTGTTGAAGCAGATTGCTACATCTTTCTCTAAAAGAGCAGCTAGTGGGTTTGAACCACCAATCTTACGATTGGTAGTGGAATGCTTAACCACTCCTCACCAGGACTCCTTGACATCATAGGGTTCTTGAAAATTAGCAAATAACCAACACCTAAACCCATGTGTAGTGGTTACGAATTGGACTGTGAACCGCAAGGTCAGCAGTTCGAAACTACCAACTGTTCCACGGGAGAAAGATGAGGCTTTCTGCTCCCGTAAAGATTTACAGCCTTGAAAACCCTGTGAAGGTTCACTATGAGTCGGAACTGACTCCACGGCACATAACAACAACAACAAACCCATGGATGTGCCCCACAACATTCATATGTAATTAAATATTGCTCAAGCAAATAGTGATTTTTCTTTTTTCTTTGAGGACAAACTGTTGGTGAATTGGAGGTGGGGTTAATAATGAAAGCTTCAGTGATTTTGTGATGACTATAATGGTGCATCTCTTTGCAACTCCTTGTTTATTGTCACCCTTTGGGTAGTCTGAAACTGACCAGGGTGGGAGTATTTACACCATAAAAAAAACCCCACTGCCTTCAAGTCGATTCTGATTCATAGTGACCTTGTACAAGGTTTCTGGGACCTTTATGGGAGCATGCAGCCTCATCTATCTCCAACAGAGCAGACGTTGGGTTTGAACTGCCAGCTTTGCAGTCAGCTGTTCACACAGTACCAACAGGGCTCTTTGGAAATTAGCAAATGCACTTACCAGTTTGTGTTGTTTGGGCATTACCACAAACAACACAAACCTTATCATTTTATGGCATAGGTTTTTCTTATGGTTTAGGTATACTGCCTATTGCAACTTACCATAGCCGAAAATATTTTTGTTGTTTGGTGCCATTGAGTTGGTACCAATTCATAGCAACCCTGTGCACAACAGAATGAAACACTGTCTGGTCCTGACCAACCTCACAATCATTGCTATTTCTGAACCCATTGCTACTGCCACTGTGTCAAACCGTCTGATTTGGGAGGGTGGTCTTCCTCTTTTTCTCCGAACCTCCACTTTACCAAACATGATGTCCTTCTCCAGTGACTGGTCCCTCCTGAAAGTATGTCCAAGGGATAAGAGACAAAATCTGGTCATCCTGACTTCCAAGGAGCACTCTGGCTGTACTTCTTCAAACACAGATCTATTTGTTCTTTTGGCAACCCATGGCAGTCCAATATTCTCCTCCAACACCATAGCTCAAATGCCTCAATTCTTCTATGGTCTTCCTTATTCACCGTCCAACTTTCAATGCATATGAAGCTATTGAAAATGCCATTGCATGGGTCAGGTGTACCTTAGTCCTTCAAGCTGACATCTTTGCCCTTCAACACTTTAAAAAGGTCTTGTGCAGCAGGTTTGCCTAATGCAATTCGTCCTTTGATTTCTTGACTGCTGCTTCTGTGAGTGTTGATGGTTGATCCAAGAAGAATAAAGTCCTTGACAACTTCAATCTTTTCTCCATTAATAAGAATGGTATTTATTGGTCCAGTGGTGAGGATTTTTGTTTTCTTTACATTGAGATGCAACCCATACAGAAGGCTGTGGTCTTCAAGCTTCATCAGTAAGTATTTTAAGTCCTCTTCAGCTTAAGCAAGCAAGGTTGTAATATCATCAGCATATTTATAGGTTAATGAGTCTTCCTCTAGTCCTGATGCTACGGTTTTCTGCATGTAATCCAGCTTCTCAGATTATCTTCTCAGCATACAGATTGAATAAGTATGGTGAAAGAATACAACTCTGGGACACACCTTTCCTAATTTTAAACCTTCAGTATTCCCTTGTTCTGTTCAAACAACTGCCTCTTGGTCTGTGTACAGATTCCTCATGAGCATAATTAAGTATTCTGGAATATCCATTTTGAAGATATTACCCATCCTTTAAACACAAAAAAAGGCAAACTTAAACTTTCTAATGATGAATTTATTACTTTTATTCCCTAAATTTGATTTACTTTGTTGTTTTTATTGAAAATATATACGGAAATATATATACAGTAAACTATGCACCAATTCAACAGTTTCTACATATACAATTTGATGACTTGGAACACATTTTTAGAATCGTGCAATTGTTCTTGCCTTCCTTTGCTGAGTAACATAAACTCACTGCCTCTTAAGGTCCCTATCGAATTTTCCAAGATGCTCTTTGGGAATATAGTTCTTTGAAATGCATAAAGCTCAGGGCACACCTTTTTTTGCTAGTTCAGGTAAACTTGTTTGGTTTTAAATTGACTTCAGGTATATTTGGTTTAAGGTTTAGATTTCCTATAGCTTTGGAGGATAGATAAGCCCCTAAAACTCTTGCCTATATAAGCCTTTTTTTTTTTTTTTCCCCTATGTTTCCTTTCAGAACTAGTTAAAAAAAAATAAGAGCAAAAGTGCTCTCAGGTCCTGGATATACAATATTTAGAGGGCAACAGAAAAGTCCCTTAAAGTAATTTTTCTAATCCACTCAGCAATTACTACATGAAAAATTGCTTCATTTTGTAATGTAATTTCCCTCCCACTGCTAAATCTACCCCACAGCTAACACTAAAATTGACACTCACCTCATTTGACTTGCAAGGGCCATAATTTTCTCTATTGAAAGTTTGAAATAATAACAAATGAAATAGAACAGATTTGGGGATAAAGAATAGCTTTCAGATTATATTATATTTTCTTTAGGAAAGTTTATTCCACAGTTCTCTTTTTATTGTTTCTAAACAAGTAAGGAGTTGCTCTGACTTGGAACATAAAATTCCATTTGGAAGAATTAGAATTCAACCATTTATAAAAATACAACTAAGTCACATTTGTGGTGTCTAAAATCTGAGACCCAGAGAATTTATCCCATAGCAAATAAGTGACAACATTCAATTTCCTGTTCGGGCTTTTCACTTTAAATTTATACCACAGCACATCTTGTTTTCTGAATAAAGCCATGTCCATTAATAATTTCTTTTATCATCATAACTTTTTATGAGACTATTATGAAGGTGATTGTAAAAGAAGGACTTCAAGCAGAAAAGGTTAAATGATGTAAAACGTTTATTCTTTCTCCTGGTGAAACTTATGCATGCAAAAAATGTTTGAGATTCATGAACCTAGACAAAATTTAAGCATAGAAATGGATTAAATCCTTGTCATTTATAGAACAAAGAGAAGGAGTGCTGGGATTTATTTCTCTATAACTCTTTAGTTTAAGAGGTCTAATGAGGAGAGGAATCCTGGCGTGGCATTGCAGGATAGAGCACTGGACCACAAAGTCAGTTTGAACCACAAGGTCAGCAGTTTAAGCTCACCAGTTGTTCCTTGTAAACTCTATGCAGGGTCGCTATGAGTCGAACTAACTCCATGGCACTTAACAACAATAACAATGAGGAGAAGGAAATCCTGGTGTGGTGCTGTAGGATAAATACTGGATTGCACAGCTTCCAGATTAAGACACATTAGACATAGAAATCAGCCAATGAAAACTATGGATATAGTTGGAAGATGAGCCCCTAGGTTAGGAGGCATTACACAGTGGCTGTAAGAATGGACATAAAATTACCAATCATCATGAATATGGTACAGGGCCAGCTGATGTTTTGTTCTGTTATATATAAGATCACCATGAGACAAAGCCAACTCCAAGACAAATAGCAATAACAAAAGTAATAACCAACAGTGCCCAAAGTCACATGAGTGGTATGCAGAAAACTACTGAAAAAATGTCCTTTAGCTTACATAACCAGGAAGTCATTAGTGACCTTGGATTAGTGAGGGGTTAGTAAGGGTGTGAGGGTGGGAGCCAGAAAAGATTGAGATGAACAATTATCAGGGAAGAGGAGCTAGCTTGTCTATACACTCTTCAAGAAAATTTATACTTGAAGGGAAGCCGAGATCTGAAATAGTAGGAGCAAAACTTCAGTTCAAAAGAAATTAATGAATGGTAACTTATGATCTTTTGTTGTTGTTAAGTGCCATTGAGTCAGTACCAACCCATAGCAACCCTATGCACAACAGAATGAAACACTGCCCAGTCCTAAGCCAACCTCACAATCGTTGCTATGTCTGAGCCCACTCATGCTGCCACTGTACCAATTCTTCTTGCTGGGGGTCTTTCCCTTTTTCTCCAACCCTCCACTTTACCAAACATGATATCCTTATCTAGTGACTGGTCCCTCCTGACAATATATGCAAAATATGAGAGACTGTCCATCCTGGCCTCCAAAGAGCATTATGATCTAGTTTATCATTCTTTTCTAAATAAGTTGACTGCCAAGATAGAATAGGGAAAAGTATATTTATCAACTCTACTGAGCAGTGTTTCATTCTGTTGTGCATAGGGTCGCTATGAGTCCGTACCGACCCGATGGCACCTACCAACAACAACAGTTGATAGGATATTTTCCCTCTACTGACTCAACAGTCAATGAAACAACAATATCATAAAGAGCGTACAGCATAAACTCTCAAAAACTTTGGAATTAAATGATTTCTCCAATTACTGTTTAAATGTTAGGTTGTTTGCTTTTGTATTGCTAATTAACACAAAAAATTGTAACACTTATACAACTTATTTCATAGTCCTCAGAGCTTATTTAACAGGCTACAAGGCATGCATGGGTGCTATGCTAATGCATTTACCATCCACAAGACTTCCACATTTACCTACCTTTAATTTACTCAGTCTCATATAGTGAAGAACGTATTTTTCCAAAACTTCAATGGATGCATCTTCTTTGCCCCTTAAAGACGTTTTACCATCTATATGAGTTGTGGCTTCAAGAAAAGAAAGGATCATCCTACCTACTGGAGAGGATCTAGCAGAACAGAAATCTTTAAAATTGGATTTTTTTTAAGGGATTCATCAAAATTTCTTTAGTTTCTTTTAACACAACAGCTTGGCCTGAAGGGATGAGCCTTAGAGTTAGGATAGGAAGTGAGACGTTTATACCTCTCTGATTTCTCTTCGCTGACCCAAACCTGGAGGATTCTGGGCAGGAAACATGACTGATGAGAAATGATGCTGAGGGCACAAACAGAACTCCTCAGGTGGTGACTCCAAGACTGAGGTTAGTTGACCCAGACAACAGACTCAACAGTGGCTACCAGAACATCAAGTACCCCAAATGACCAGCAGCCCTTAGTCCATGGAGAAATCGGTAACCACCATTTCACAGCAGAAACCTGTGAGGACCACAAGGGAAGCCTTGCAGATCAATCTGTTGCCCTTTATTCCCCTCTGAAGGCTACTAAATTCCTCCACAGACAGTAGCTGTCTTGGGGAGAAGAAAATGGCAAGCACAATTTTGGACGTCTTAAGCATTTACCCAAGAAGATTGCTTCATGAGAGAAAATTTTAAAACCAATCTTATAGAGAGTAGAATTTTGAAGCAATTATGTGGCGCTGTGGGTGAACATGCTGGGCTGCAAGGTCAGTTTCAAAAGCAAGGTCGGCAGTTCAAAATCACCTGCTGTTCCTTGGAAACCCTAAACAGGGTGGCTATGAGTCAAACTGACTCGTTAGCATTTAACAATCTCCACAACATAAGGAAATAATCTGTTTCTTTTAATACTTAGAGAGGCTAGAACAACTTCCCTTTCTGTGTGGTTCCTCACCTGCAGGGAGAATGATGGGAAGTGTTTCTTCTTCTGCTTAAATGATGACCATTTCCCGGGAGGTACCTTAGGGGCTGTGATAGGCAATTCAGGCTACTCAGAGTCAGATGAAAGGAAATTGGTCACCTGGGAGTTTCTTAACCTAATTTTGGGTTTCCTGGACACATTGTCCTCTCCTGACCCAACACCGCTGTAACAGGTAGATGTTAGTAATGAGCTAACCAACAGTTTTGTGACTGTTGGGTCACACAGGAACAAAAGTCAACCTTCTCCTGTTTTCTCTTATAATTTTCTCGAGCAAATGTGAGCTCTTGTAAGAAAGCTGTAGAAACTTTTTTAAAAATAATGAAGCGTTTAAATTCAAATTTTGAGAAGAGACGTCTGGTGACTTAAAAAATACATTCAGATCTGTGAAATTAGAGTCAGAATTTTTTTTCCTTCTTCCTGGTTCAGTGCTCAGAATATTCTTTTAATAAAATCTATAGTTAAAAAAATTTTTTGGTGAGAATATATACACAGCAAAACATAAACCCATTCATTAATTTCTACATGTACAGTTCATTGGTATTGACTATGTTTTTTACATTGTATCATCATTCTCACTATTTCTACACAAATAATTTCACCCCATTCACTTAGACTTGTTGTATCCTAAAAATTTTATCTATGCTTTAAAGTTACGTTTGTCCCTTTGATCTGAAATATATAATTCTTTAAAAGAGCACAATGCTCAAGGTAATTTTTTTTTTTTTTTTAATTATTTGAACTGAGCTATTGTTTTAATGGCTGCAGTAAGTCTGGATACCATAGGAATTGTAATTCTGTTCTGCATGTTTCCCCCTTGTGATCAGGATCTGTCTACTGAGTCCTGGATCAAAACATTCAATACTAATAGCTGGTAGCCAATCATCATCTGATATTATGGTAAAGGCGGCATTAATTCATGGAGACCATTAAATCTGAAGTTTCATTCCTTATCTGATTTCTGGGTCCCCTGTTGCTGCTGCTTCAGGCCAGTAGTGACCAACTCTTGTATCTTGGATGGCTGCTCACATCCTTATAAGACCTCTGGCCTTACCCACCAAGTAAGGAGGTACAACACAAACTCTGAAAACAATATGGATTGAGCTGTTCCACAGAATCAGGCCTAAACCACTGAGCCAAGAAAACTAATCCCATGAGATTGTACCTAAGTAGTATGAACAGCTGCACCATTTGTTGTTGTTGTTGTTGCTACAAAATTTCATATAGCATAACATTGGCCATTTTACCTCTTTTCTGATGTACCAATTGGTGATTTGTTACATTAGTGAAGATGTGCAATCATTTCACTTAATTAATGACAATTTTTCCATCACCCTCTTTCAAAAATAAAATATTTTAAATAGATGAACTAATGAAACTGACTTTTTTGGTGATATTTAGACAGGTTCATTTTCTGTATGTAGTGACAGGAGAATGTGTATGGATGGGTGAACGTTCTCCTTTTTGAGGGCCCCATTAGCAAACCATTCTTGTGACCTGTGGATGTGTCTGCTATTTTGATAGAACCCCAGAGCTTCATGGTGGGAGATTTATAGATGATTTTTTCTTTTGATTCTATTTTTGTGCCTAAATATGTTGTGTTTGGTGTGCTGGTCAGAGTTTTGTAATGATTGTTTACATTTCTCCAGTTCATTACTATTTGAGTCCTACTGAGCAAGTCTATGGAGGCAGTGGTGGGTCAGTGGTAGAATCCTCAACTTCCACATGAGGGATTCAGCCAATATACTTCATGGGCAGTCAACTCCCATCTGCCAGTTGAGGCTTGCAGGTTTCCGTGATAACTTCATGAGTTTCTGGAGCTTCCACAATAAAACAACTAGGAAGAAAGTCTATCTTCTGGAAATTAACCAAGGAAAGGCCTGTGGATCACAATAGGTTGGTCTGTAAGCTATCATGGGGATGGCACAGGACTGGGCAGTTTTTTTGTTTTGTTTTGTTTTGTTTTTAATGTTTTATTGTGTATTGTGTGATAGTCTACATGGGGGAACATTAGTTTTACATTCATTCCATCATACATCGTCTCATTGCCATAGTTACCATCCCGTCCATGCATCATTGCCCAAACAAAGGGTATACCCTGCAATCCCGCCCACCCTCCCCTCACGGTCCTCAGCACACAGCCCCTCTCCCTCTCTGGATCCCTAGTCCCCAGCCACTCCATCTCTTGGTGTCATCCTCTCTCTTCACATCATCCTCTCTGTCTCAGTCTCTGGCCTCACTGCTCCTCTGGGTGGTGTCCCACTCTCCGATCTTCTCCATTGATGGTCCCAGAGCTCTCTGCTCCTAGACTGAAAGGTTAATCACGTTCCTCCTTGCTATAAAATGTCCACGTTTACATTTCCAGTCCTCACAATCAGTCTTGGTGACAATTATTCACCCTTGCATCCCAGGGACCCATCTGCATTTCTTTTCATCTGCCGGGCAGAATTTTGTTCTGTTGTGCTTGATGGATCACCATGAGTGAAGTATAAACTCAATGGCAGCTAACAACAACTGGCAAGCTAAAAAGTGATCAAAGCTATTTTTAGAGATTTTATGAGAGCTGAAAATAAAGAGGAAAGCTACCAAGGGTGGCCATTAAGCAGATTCTACTCCTGTTATTGTTGGTCAACTATTATTTAGGAACATTCTAAGAACGGAAGATAATTTAGTTAGGGAACCCAGAGACTGCATTTTTTTTTGTTTTTAATGTTCTATTGTGAATTATATGATAGTTTACATGTTTACATGAGAGAACTTTAGTTTTACATTCATTCCATCATATATCATTTCATTGCCATGGTTCCAATCCCCTTCATGCATCATCAAC
>NW_006408659.1:2979065-3001158 GCF_000296735.1 Chrysochloris asiatica | reverse complement strand
TGGTAGTTTCGAACCGCTGACCTTAAGGTTCGCAGCCCGATTCATAACCACTACGCTACCAGAGCTCCCATATGAAAATATTTAAAAAGTAAAATCTAGAGAATAGGCTTTTCAACATGACCTCTGTAAACTTTTACAAATATGTTTATGTGCATTAGAAAATGGGAAGGAAATGAAATCATTCTCAGATAACAAGGTCCTGTTGAAAGCAGGTACCCAGATAGTAAGCAGAGTGAGTAGTAAGCCTGTGTTCCCCTAGATATTGTTTGTGCTTGTATTTTTCATGGTCTGCGGGCAGTGAGAGAACATGAATTAAAGGCAAAATGTGCAATTTAAGGTCCACTATGGTAAACCAGGTAGGAACTCAGAGTGTCACACAACCACAGAGTAAGCATGGCTGGATAAAGTATAAACCAATCATCTCAAGGAACTTTAAGAAAATGGTTGGTCTCAAACATTGATATTGAATGAACCAATGTAATACCCCTCCCTTCCCTGAACCCCACAAATAATTTATGATTATAAACTGAACCTCATGTTGGTTTGCAGCCTGAATTCACACCACTTGGCAAGCTGTGGGTTTAGTTTAAAACTGTATTGTCTGAAAACTGCCTGGGCTTCTTGAAGAGAAAGTTCCAAGAAATGTCAAGTCATCCAAACAATCACAATGCATACAGACAGCCCATGAGTGAGAATCAGCAGAAACAGCAAACAGCAGGATGATTGCTACAAAATCTTGAGAGTTTGTAATTATGAGAAACAAGTACTTTTAAGATTGATATTACAAGTAAAGAGCAGTTGACTATTAAAAGTAAGAAGTATATGTTGTTGTCAAGCACTGTCGAGTTGGTTCCAACTCATAGCGACCCTGTATAGGGTTTTCGAGGAGTGGCTGGTGGGTTTGAACTGCTGATCCTGTGGATAGCAGCTGTGATAGGGTTTTGTGTCTGCTGACTGGGCCAGGATTCCCAGTGGTTTGGCAGTTGGGATGTAACTATCCCCCATGATGTGATTTGATGTGATGACCCTATAAGATGATTAAGGGTGGGACACACCATCCTGAAAAATCACCACCACCCTGATCTTATTTATGGGAGATTCCCAAGGGTGTGGCATGCAAGACCTTTTATCTTACAGAAGATAAAAGGAGACTCTTGAGCAGAGAGAGAGGGACCTTCTACTACCAAGATAGCAGAGCTGGCAGTGGAGTTCATCATCTGGACCTGGGGTTCCTACACTATGAAGTTCCTAGATCCAGAGATAGATGGATGCCAAGATATATGGAGATCTCCAAGAAATAGATGCTGAATAGCTCTCCAAGGCCTACAGATGCTGAAAGGAGACAAGGACCTTTCCCCAGAGCTGACAAAGAGAAAGACTTCCCTAAGAACCAGCACTCTAAATTTGAACTTCTAGTGTCCTGAACTGTGAGAGATTAAACATCTGGTTGTTATTTCTGTTGTAGCTACATTAGAGAACTCAACAGCAGTTCTGTGCTTATCCTGGAGTCTCACACCAGGACTCCCAAGAAGCATATTTGGTGGTGTTAGGTGCCATCGAGTCTGATCTGACTTGCAGCAACCCTATGCACACAGAATGAAAATCTGCCAAGTTCTTACAATTGGTGTTATGCTTGAGCCCATTGCTACATATAGCAATGTGTTTTTTTAAAAAAAGATTATATAGTAATTATATCATGTACTTAGGAAAATACCTCAGGAGGAAAGGGATTGCCATTGGTAAAAGAAATGTATGAGTTTTTTGCATAAAATACAATATTTGAAAAAAAATTAGTTTTTTTTGTAAATGAAAAATGTAATTGCCACTTAAAATTTAATGGACAACTACATTTTTTAATTCATCAGAGAACTAGCAAAGTAAACAATATCTTAAAAATCATTCATAATGTAGTTGTTGTTGTTAAGTGTCATCGAGTCGGTTCCGACCCATAGCGACCCTGTATAGGGTTTCCGAAGCTGTACATCTTTACAGGAGCAGAAAGCCTCATCTTTCTCCCATGGAGTGGCTGGTAGTTTCAAACTGCTGACCTTAATGTTCACAGCCCAATTCGTAACCACTACGCTACCAGAGCTCCGTCACAATGCAGTAGACCATTATAAAGAATGCAAATGTGATGGATTAAAAAGGAAAAAGTAAGAAGAAAAGATTAGAAAACAGTGACTGGAGACTTTTTGAAAAGGTAATGTCTCAGAATTAATTGATAATAGACACAAATTTAGTAGTCTAAAGCAAGATAGGCTAAGCACTGACTGGTAACTGCAAAATCAGTGCTTCAAATCCACCAACCACTCCTCAGATACCCTATTCAGGTTCACTGTGAGACGAAGCTGACTCAACAGCACTTAACAACAGAGCAAGCTAAAATATATTTTAATACCTTAACAAATGCATTATATTGAAATTTCAAAGCCCAAGGACAGACACCAGGCAGTCCCTGAATTAAGAACCAGAACCATCATGGAATGAGAGGGACCAAGTGTTGGCAGCCAGGAGGCAGGCTTGCAGAATGTGCCCTTTGGTTGTTTAAGTTATTATATATTCCTGACTGTGTTTTTGTACACAACCCTACCCCAACAAAAGGAAAAGCAACAGAAAACAGAGGGGTAGAGGCAAATACTGTTGAATGATGTTGGACGGAGGAGATTGCAATCAGTGCAATGAAACGATGGCATAAAGCCAATGTTCTCCCATGTAAACTATCACTCAATTCACACACACACACACACACACACAGAAAAAAATGAGATCCATTCCTCAGCCTGATTTGAGTAGTTTATAAGTTGTAACAGGTGCCTATGCATATGTTTCTTATTTAGCCTAACTTTAGTTCAAGAAAAGACTTGAAGTTTTTTCACTTATTTAAAATCTGGTCTTCAGCAAATGAAAGAGATTGTGATGAAGAATTTGTTGTAAGTAGGGTTTAGTTCAATCATTTCAAAGTGAGAGCAAATTTAAATAGCGTTAAAGGGCAAGTACAAGTTGTCTGAAAATCGGACCTTCATGACCTGGCAATTTACTGTATCTTAAAAGGACTCCTGGTGTGGTACTCTGGGATAAAGCACTAGAGTGCAAGATCATTTTGAACCACAAGGTTGGCGGTTCAAACCCACCAGCCACTTCTTGGAAACTTTATAGGGTCACTATGTGTCCGAACCAACATGACAACACTTAACAATAACAAAGGCAGCTAAAGGGAAATACTTTCAGTGAGATGACAATTAGGTAGAAAACTGATTTCTCAGTCACAATGGAAGTAAGAATGCCGTGGGAGAATATCTTCATTGTGGTGAAATACTTCCCAATCTAGAGTTTTATACCCAGAAAGCATATCATTTCAGTCTGGCTTGGTATGCAGGAGGTGGGAGAAGGGGCAGACAGAGGCAAGGCAGAGTTTTGGTCACCAGCAAATCTTCACTAAGGTAGCAATTATCTATATTCTAGTCAGAGTCCTGGTGTGGCACTGTGGGCTAATGCGTCAGACTGCAAACTCATTTGAACTGCAAGTTCAGTGATTCAAGCTCACCAGCTGCTTCTTGGAAACCCTATCCAGGGTCACTATGGGTCGGAATCAACTAGACACACTCAACAACAACATAATCTAGTCAGAACCACTGTTGGTACAATAGTTAAATACTTGGCTGCTAACCAAAAGGTTGGCAGTTCTAGCCCATTAGCTGCTCCTCAGGATGGGGCGGTCCACTCCCATAAAAGTTTCAGCCCTGAAAACCCAATGGGGCAGTTCTACTTTGTCCAACAGGTTAACAGTGAGTTAGAACAGACCCAATATCAAGGGGTTTGGTTTGTTTGATTCCTACTCTAGTCAGAGGGAAAGTGAACCCAGGTAGAAAGTCTGAGCCAAAAGGAAAGAATATTCAAAATAGATAGATAAATCTACATGAGGACTCACTGTATAAGATAATGTTTTGTGGTTTTATATAAAAATATAACTCAAATATAAAACAATACCCTATAATTCAAGAAGAGATCATAGGTAGTAAAATAACTTATTCTAAGTCCTTGCATTGTTGAGGGAGAAGATAAAGACAATGATGAAGCCTGTTGTAATGTATTGCTTCTCAGTTGGTTCCAACTCATAGCAACCATGTATAGTGTTTCTAAGAAGTGGGTAGTGGGTTTGAACCACTGACCTTGTGCAGAGTAGTCCAATGCTTCTCCTACAGCACCACACTAGAACTCCTGATTAAACCTAGTCTTTGATAAATGTTGAAATATCTAATGCAACTGTTTAAAGAATAAGAGTGTGTAACTTCCTAGATCACAGCTGGCTGTGTGCTGTGGAGTCAGTTCCAACTCACGGCAACCCTGCATAGGGTTTCCAAGGCTGTAAAACTTTACTAGAACAGAAAGTCTCATCTTTCTCCCACAGAAGGCCTGATGGACTCCAACTGCTGATTTTACAGTTTTCAGCCCAGTGCATAATCCACTACACTAACAGGGTTCCTAGATCACACAAAGAAAAAAAAATAAAATAAAATAAGAGACGAAGCTAGGGGAAAGGGAAAAATAAACTTGGAAAGTAGGATAAAAGAGAAGAAAAATAAATAAGATTGTAAAAATGAATTTATATGCATTAATAATTACAAAATATGGGGAAATGTTACAATTACAAATATCAAAGATGGCAATTTATTTTTTAACTCTACTATATGCCTTTAAGGAGCTCTGGTAGCATAGTGGTTATGAGTTGGGCTGTTAACCACAAGGTCAGCAGTTTAAAACTGTCAGCAGTTCTGTGGGAGAAAGATGAGGCATTCTGCTCACATAAAGATTTACAGCCACAGAAACCCTATATGGGTATCTAAGAGTTGAAATAGACTCCACAGCACACCACCACCATATGCCATTAAGAAGTGCTTTATAGGATAAGAACTCTGCCGTGAACCACAAGGTTAGTTGTTGGAGTCCATCAGCAGTTTTGTGGGAGAAAGGTGAGGCTTTCTCCTCCTGCAAAGATGTACAACTGTGAGTAGGAACCAACTCAACCGCATTTAACAACAACATATGCCTTTAAGGAGGTGCTGTAAGTTAGGTATCAGGCTGCTATCTGCAAGGCTGGCAGTTCAAACCCGCAGTTTCTTTGCAGGAGAAAGATGAATCTGTCTGCTTCCACATAGATGTATAATCTCAGAAACCCTATAAAAGGTTGCAATGGAAGTGAGATTGGTTTTATGCTTTTAAAAATGAGTTGTCTACAGTATAATGGTCTAGAAAAGTTTAAAGTAAAAGGATAAAAGATATATGGCAGGTAAATATTAACCCAAAGAAATTTGGTTTAGATATGTTAATTTCAGATAAAATAGGTTTTAAGAAAATTTGATGATAAAATAGTTCCAAGAGGTTATAATAACATTAAGCTTATAGGCACATAAGAATGTATTCTCAAAACACATATAACACAAATATGAACAATACTGAGTATAATGAACTTAAGGAACGCTATTGAGTAGACTCTTCTCAATTGATATATCATGAAGACAAAAGAATATATAATCAAGATGGAAGATTTGGATATAATTAGGAAACTTTTACTGATATGTAAACATACAAATCCATAATTAAAACATTTCCATTAGAAAATGATGTCCATCATTTATCCCTTCCTATTCAATAAGGAACTCTGGTAGCGTAGTGGTTACGAATCGGGCTGCGAACCTCAAGGTCAGCAGTTCGACACTACCAGCTGTTCTGTTGGAGAAAGATGAGGCTTTCTGCTCCCATAAAGATTTACAGCCTTGGAAACCCTGTACAGGGTCGCTATGAGTCGGAACCGACTCCATGGCACATAACAACAACAACAACATTCAATGCAGATGACTTCTGTGTCAGAATCAGCACTGGAATTCGAACCATAAGGTAAGAAGTTCAAACCCACCAGCTGCTCCTTGGAAGCCACATACAGGAACCAACTCAAGCACTTACCAACAACATTCAATGCAGTAATACAAGAGAAAAGAATCTTGTCATTAGCTACCATTGAGTCATTTTTGACAGGTGACCACTCCATAGCTGCAGAGTAGAACTTCTCCCTAGGGTTCTCTAGACATTTCAGAAGCAGATCTCCAGGCCTTACTTCTGAAGCACCTTTTGGTGCGTTCAAACTCCCAACCTCTGAGTTAGTAGTCCAGCACTTAATCATGTGTGTCACTCAGGAAGGGAGAGTATTAGAAAAAGGAATAAAAGTCTAAGATTTAGACATTAAATGAGGAAAATATAATTTGGAGATGATATGAAACTACACAAAAGATAGGTAAATATACTGTTTCGGTATACAAACATGGTAAAACTTTTTTTGAAGTGTAGAGATGAGATAGCACTCATCTGTTTGCTTGTTACTATGGTGACTTGCATGTTGCTGTGATGCTGGAAGCTATACCACCAGTATTCCAAATGCCAGCTGAGTCACCCAGGATGGGCAGGTTTCATTGGTGCTCCACACAAAAACAGACTACAAGAAGGACCTAGCAATCCAGTTTTTAAAAATTGTCAGTGAGAACTTATGAATATCAACATCATGATAAACAGAGATTAGATTGAAATTGTCAATGATTTCATTTTACATGGATCTACTATCAACTCCCAAGGAGCTCTGGTAGCATAGTGGTTACGAATCGGGCTGCGAACTGCAACGTCAGCAGTTCAAAACTACCAGCCATTCCACGAGAGAAAGATGAGGCTTTCTGCTCTCGTAAAGATTTACAGCCTCGGAAACCCTGTACAGGGTTGCTATGGGTCGGAATCAACTCGACGGCACTTAACAACAACAACTATCAACTCCCAAGGAAGTGATAACAAAGGATGTAACTGTTTTTGTGGGTAAGTGTCATTGATTCAGTTTGGACTCATAGCAACTCTGTATAGGGTTTCCAAGAAGGAGATGGTGAGTTTGAACCACCGACCTTGTGGTTCAAAGCCTCCTTGCAGTCCAGTGCTTTATCCTAGAGTGTCACCCCAGGACTCCAAAGGACAGAATGCGTTAGGAAAATCTGTTGTGAAAGACTTCGTCTAAGTGTTAAATAGCCAAGATGTCATTTTTAAGACTAAGGTGTGTGTGACCCAAACCAAAGTATTTTTAATCAACTCATATTTATGTAAAAGCTGAACTATGAATAAGGATGACTGAAAAAGAATTGATGGTTTTGATTGTGGTATCGGTAAAAATATTGATATATAGCCCCTTAGAAGTGAGAATGGCAGCTCTTTGTCTCTCTTACTTTGGGTATGTTATGAGAAGGAACCAATCTCTGGAGAAGAACACTGTTGTTACAACGAAGGATTCAAACCTACCAACAATTTTGAGTATGGCACAGGGCTAGACAGTATTTTGTTCTGTTGCACATGGCACCCAATAATGGGCATGCTAAACCAAACACTCAGCTTCACAGGACCCTGGTTACATCTGAAGAATAAGGGACAGAGAAAGGATTAGGGACAGGCACAATGGGTTCTTGAAGTATGTTAATATTCTGTTTGTAAAAATGGGCAGTTGGTGTTTATTTTGTAACTATTCTTTATATCTTATGGATGTTTTTGCCTTCATTGTACTTATCAATATTGTTACTGTTTTAAAGAAAGTAACCGTTGTAGTTTGGTATGCTGTGAAATGTGTTTTCATACGTTAGCATCTTTAGAGTTTTTCATTATGTTGAAATGATTCACTTTAGTTACACATAATAGGTGGACAGTAAAACCCAGTTAGGTTGAGCTACTCCTTCCTTGCTTAAGCCCTCTGAGGACATTCCAGAAGGCACAGAGCTAAGTCTTATGTTTTCAGAGGCTTCTACCTGGCCTGGCCTTTGTTTTGCTCTCTTACTTTTACTTTCCTCCTCGAACACCATGCTTCACATATACCAGTTCATTCTGCCTCCAAATAGGCTAAATTTCAGAGCCTATGCTTTTGTCGTTTCCACCTCTAGACCTTTATTCCTCCAGATTTCCTGGGGCTGAGTTCTCAGTTCAGATGTCATCTCCACTGACAGGCCTTCTAAACCCACAAAATATATACTCAATCTCTCTTCTCTGTTTTCCATTATTCATGACAACTATCTCTCTTTGGGGAGTCCTGGTGTGGTACTGTGGATTAATGCTCCAGACTGCAAAGCCATTTGAACTGCAAAGTCAGCAGTTCAAGCTCACTAGCTGCTCCTTGGAAACCCTATACAGGGTCACTATGGGTCAAAACTCACTCGATGGCACACAACAACAATAACATCACTTTTTAGGAGTCTTGATGTGGCACTGTAGGATAAGGATTGGTCTGCTAATCACAAGGTTGACAGTTTAAACCTACCATCTGCTCCTCAGAAGCCCTATACAGGTTCACTAGGAGTTGGAACCAATTCCATGGTACGTAATAACAAAACAAGTCACTTTTTGAAAATAACGTGTTGATGTGGTTGTTCCTTGCCTGTATCTCCTACACACACTAGAATAAACCTTCATGAGGGACCACGTTTCTTTTGTTCATTCTTGCCCCAAGCACCTAGCATATAGTACATTCATAATAAAAATGTGTGGAATGATTTAATATGCTTTAGCTGAAATATTTGGGCAATAGAAAGCTAACATATATTATAATCAATTTCAAAGTATTTGAGTATCAATAAAATTCAGAGAGCCATTTCCTGTCTTCAGTCATTCGGCAAGTAATTATTGAGTATCTAAAAGGAGCTCTAGTAGCGTAGTGGTTACAAATCGGGCTGCAAACCACAAGGTCAGCAGTTCGAAACTACCAGCTGTTCCGCGGAAGAAAGATGAGGCTTTCTGCTCCTGTAAAGATTTACAGCCTCGGAAACCCTGTACAGGGTCGCTATGAGTCGGTTCCGACTCCACGGCACATGATCACCACCACCACCAAGATGTGCCAGGGAGTCCAGGTGTGGCACTGTGGGTTAATGCTCCAGACTGCAAAGCTGTTTGAACTGCAAGGTCGGCAGTTCAAGCTCACCAGCTGCTCCTTGGAAACCCTATACAGGGTCTCTATGGGTCGGAACCGACTTGACGGCACTTAACAACAACAACAACTATGTGCCAGGGGGAGTATCGTGGCTCTATAAGTTAAGTACTGGACTGGGAACCACAAAGTCAATGGTTGGAACTCACTAGCCACTCTTTGAGCTCACGATAAAACTTTCTGCTTCAGCAAACATTTTCAGCCTGTACAGGTTCTCTATGAGTTAGAACTGACTTGAAGACACTTAACAACATCCACTGCATATCAGGCACTGTGTTAGATGCTGGGACTATAGAGTGAACAGAAAGGTGAGCCAGGAACCCTGTGCTGAGGATTGTGAAGCCTGTAGTTAGAAGAAGGGACCTAAGGTCAGAGTAAATCAAGAGCTGACACTAGAAGACCCAATTACCAAAAAGCCACGGGTAGGATTCTGAGCATGTATTTTCACTAATCTTACAATAATGCTGAAAGACAGTATGGGGGTCAAAGGACAAGAATATTAACGGTAGAGAGTGCTCTAGGGCACAAAGCAAATCAGTGCACCCCTGCCATGTTTCCACAAGAAAGACAAAGATAAAAGGCAGCAAAATACAAGTCACTGGGCTAGCCTCTTAAACAGTGATCCTCCACCTCCCGAAAGACTTCTTCAAAAATGTTGTTGAAAATCCCATCTGGGGTCTGTGCCTAGTGTACCAACCAAACTGAATTCCAAGTCTGACTAATGAAATTATGTTTCTGCTTTTGATCTGTTGCAATAAAATTAAGATGTAAACTGAGGAGACCAGAGATTTCTTTATAGAAGCCCCTGATACAGTGCCATATTGGCTTGCTAATCATAAACACTTTACCCAATTTTATACCATGCAGAAATATTGATATTTTTGTGCAATCTGTTTGTGGTCATGTGTGAATTAGACTGGTGTGAACCATTTATGCCTTGGTTTGAGAGCATATTCCCTAATTACATCTTTGTTTCTGTGGGAGGCTCAGATTTAGTATTTATTCCTTTGATTCACATCCCATTTCTAGTGAGCACAGGCTATTGGCACAAAGGCTTTCCATATAAAGGAGTGCATTTAGCGTCTACTTTTTCCTCTTAGATTTTTGTCTTGAATTTCATGTTGTTTTGGTTGTGTGCCACTGAGTCAATTCTAACTCATATCAAGCCTATGTAGGGTTTTGAAGGAGCGACTGGTGGATTTGAACCACCAACCTTGTTTATCCTCCAGCAGCACACCAGGACTCCAGCAGAGCCCTGGGGATCTTGAAAAGTTTAAGCCCTGGAATGCTTCCCACCATTTCATAAGGCCATCACAGCTGCCTAATGCCGATGCTTTGTTCCTTATGTGCCTAATGAGGTTTTATCCACGTGGCTTTGTCAGCACCCCACTTATTGGCAGTGACACCCACTACACATCTTATCACCCTGTCTTGGAAAATCAGTTTTAATGTCTTATCTCTGCAATAGTAACTGATGCAGCCAGCGTTCAAGCTGTGTATGCCTCATGTAAGAAAGCCACCAAACCAAATTGCATTTTTTTTTTTTTAACTCAAAGGCTCAATACTTTGACTTAATGTTAAACAGCAGATTGCTGAGCCTGTAAGTAGGTCACCCACTGTATTTAGTGATCAAGCTCCACCCTGTGCCATCTGGCAACATGAATCAATGTCAGATGGATGCAAATCTCTCTCTGGAGGTGACCTTGGAAAACAATGTTGGTACAACAAACACAGATCGCAGGCTAGCTAGTTATCTGTCCCCAGAAAAACATTTTCTTTTTGTTGTGTGACCCACCATATCCTCCCACCCCTGGTAACCATCAAAGAATATCTCTTTCAATGTGAAATCTTTTTTTTTTTTTCCTTTTTACAATAGCAGAAGAACATTTTCAAGGTAAACCTAAAGACATCAAAGCACCAGTTTTAGTGTGAGACAATTCTTATGGCTACATAATTCAATCATACAGTTTTCCATTGGGTACAACCATCTGAATAGATCCTACCTCTACTTCATTACTCTGAATTTTATTACATGCAGAGAAATCCAGGGGGAACTCAGGGACTTTAGGAAGTAAGTGAGGAAAAATTATATGATAGAAAATGTAAATAGCCTTCAAAGCGAGAGAAAGGAATAGTAATACTAAGACAATGGGGCTTTTGTATCCTACGGGCTACTGGATTGTCACATAATTGGTTTTCAACTTGGACTTCAGAGCTTTGATAGTTTAATACGGATTGAGGCTTGTAATTATGAGGCTTGTAATTATAAATGCTATTTATTTAAAGGTAGCTTTGTTCCTTTAAGCAGTGCTGCGGGCCAGGTTTTGGGTTGCTCACCACGAGATCAGAGTTCAAAAGCACCAACTACTCCACTGGAAAATGATGAAGTTGTCTGCTCCTGTAAAGGTTTAGTCTTGGAAACCGTATATAGGGCTGCTGTGAACCAGAATCTAGTCAATGGCGGTGCGTTTGGGTTGTTCCCAGTGAGAAAGAATGTAGTTGACACATGTATGCAGTGCAGACAGATAGAACATGAAATAAAAGTAAGTGGAGAAAATAAGGTAAGAAGAAAATAAGAATGAAACAATGACTTGAAGACAGGGAAGAGTAATGTAGAAAGCTATTCACAACACAAACACCCATAGAACATGCATTAGTTGATGTTAGACCACAGAACCTACGTGTCGAACTTGCTCATGGAGGAGTAACATGCTTACTCTATCTGAGGAAGGTTATCAAGCAGAAGGGTTTTGGCTGTTCATTTTGATGTTAGGCAAGTGATAAGTTAATATGAAAAATTAACATGGAGCTGCTGTCTAAAATATGGTAGCCACTAGTTGCGTGTAACTTGAATTTGAAAAGAATTGAAATGAAATAAAGTTAAAAATTAAGTTTTTCACTCACACTAAAAAACACTGTTTCGAGTTTATTCTCACTCATAGTGTCCCAATAAGACAGAGTAGACCGCTTCCACAGGGTTTCTGAGGCTGTACACCTTTACGGGAGCAGAAAGCCTCATCTTTTCAACCACCATCCCTGGGGTTAACCTGCAGCCAAGCTTCACCCACTATGCCAGCAGGAATCCTCAGTCACACTGTTGTTAAGTGCTGTTGAGTCAATCCTGACTTACAGAGCCCCTGTATAGGGTTTCTAAAGAGGGGCTAGTGAGTCTGAACCGCTGACCTTGTGGTTCAAACTGACATTTCAGTCCAGTGCTTTATCTGTCTTGCAGCACCACACTAGGATTCTGAGAACCACGTCATTGTTGTTGTTAAGTGCTATCAAGTTGGTTCCAACACATAGTGACCCTGTTTAGTGTTTCCAAGAAGCAGCTGATGAGTATGAACCGCTGACCTTGTGGTTCAAACTGACCTTGTGGTCCGGTGCGTTATCCCAAAGCTCCACACCAGGACTCTCTCACACTAGCCAGCCGGATTTCAAGTTCTCATTAGCTACATATAGTTGGATGGTGGTTGTTTGCCATCAACCACCACCAAGCTTTGTTGGGTTAGTTCTAATACAGAACCTTTCTACCATCACAGAAAGTTCTATAAGGCAGTATTAAAGTACAGCAGGGATCAGATTCAGGCCACAAACTGTATTTTGCCCAGTCTGTGACCTAAGAATAATTTTTACATTTTTAAATGATTGAAAGTCTACCAAAAGAAGAATACAAATGTTAGAGTCCAGATATAAAGTTTTATTGGAACACAGTTATAAGCATTACTTGTTTATTGTCTATGACTGCTTTTACTTCTTTGACAACAAAATTGCAACAAAGATCATATAGACTGCAAAGGCAAAAATCTTTCCTATCCAACAAATCTGTTTTGGAAGAAGTGCAGCCAGAGTGCTCCTTGGAGGCCAGGATGGCTAAGCTTCGTCTCTCATACTTTGGACATATTGTCAGGAGGGAGCAGTCGCTGGAGAAGGATGTCATGCTGGGTCAGAGAAAAAGAGGAAGACCCTCAATGAGATGGATCAGCCAGGTGGCATCATTGATGGCGTCAAGTGTGGCAGCGGTAGTGAGGTTGGCCCAGGATCAGACACTTTCATTCTGCTGTGCAGGGGATCGCTATGAGTTGGTTCCGACTCGATGGCACCTGACAACAACAACAAAGACATCTGGCTCTTTACAAAAAAGTTTGCCAACCCTTGTGTGAAAGGAAGGAAGGTATCAATACTGTAAATCACAATCTTTAGTAGAGATACTCTGTGCAGTTTTGCAAAATGAAATCAATAAGGAGAAGGAAAAGTCTTGTCAACAGTTCATGACTTGATTTGATTCTTGCATCTTAAGATGTGATGATGGATTGGACTAAAGGACCCCAGCAGCATTGGAATTAGCCTTTCACATGCATCCAAAGGGCTCCATTGAATCTTTAGCTTTCTCAGTGTCTTTCAATAATTATTTTAAAGATAATGTCTAAACTTCATTTCTCTGCATAATATACTATCCTCCCCATTGTCAAAAGCCAAATTAAGTTCCCTCCAAGGTTTAACAATATGAAACAAGGAAATTCACTTACCCTCTTGACAGCAATGCCAATTATCTTTTTACCCTTCTCTTCAGCAAATGGCTCAGACAATGAAAAATTATTTTGCAATGGGACCTGAGCCACTACCTCAGTCTGCGCTCATTACTGCCATCTCTCCCATCTCTTGAGGATAGGCACACTAATAAGAATATGTCATTTCTTACCGGGCCAGGCTTCAAGACATGCAAGAATTTCATTAAGTCATTACCTATCAGAAATGCTACAAAGCTATTGAAAATTTTTGCAGGACTAGGATTTTATCTTTTCTATGAGTCCACTGATGCCATGACATAATGCCCGAGGATTTAGTCAATCCATTTGACAATACATATGGAAAACATTGTATCTGAAAAGGAACCCCCCCACCCCTGATATAGTTCATATAGAAAATATGAAATGCATCACTTTGTACTGAACCATTTCTCACTTAAGTGAACCCATTGCGAATGTGTAGGCTCATTAGGATTTGAAAAAGCAAAGCATGTTTCACTTGCAGAATCCTCTTCTTAACCTTTAAAATTTCTAGTTAATGACACTTATGGTGAAGTGTTTGGGGACCAGTGTGTTCATTTCTGGAACTTTCTTGGAAATGCATCCAACAAATACATTTGTTTGATGAATGCCTGGAGAGATAACAAGCTGGACAGATACATGCTTGTTGTTGTTAAACGCCATTAAGTCAGTTCCAACTCATAGTGACCCTGTATAGAGTTTCTGAGGAGTGCCTGGTGAGATTGAACCGCCAACTTAGCAGTTCAAACTGACCCTACAGTCCAGAGCATTAACCCACAGTGACACACCAGGACTCCTAAAGTAAGTATATTGCTGTTGTTACCATCAAGTCGGCTCTGAATCGTGACAATCTAATGTATATTGTTGTTGTTGTTGTTAAGTGCCGTTGAGTCAGGCCTGTCTTATAGCGACCCTGTATTGTGTTTCCAAGGAGCAGCTGGTGGGTTTGAACTGCCATCCTTGCAGTTAGTAGTCCATTGCTTATGCTACAATGCCACAAGAGGCATCGATCTAACGTGTAGTAAACCATCTTCCTGATATTGGTGTGTTTGAGTTCATGATTGAGAGGTACTATGAGCGTATACCGGACAGTGTTCTGTTGTGATCACTATGATTTTGATTGGCTCATTTTTAGAAGCAGATAACCAGGCCTTTCTTCCAAGTCTTTCTTAGTCTGGACTTTTAGGAAACCTAGCCATAATGGGTAACTTTGGTGATATTTTGCAGTGGGGCATACTTAGCCAACCCAGCAATATGTAAACCACCATGTACACCAGTATGTTTGACAAATTGATGAGCGGTGGAAAGCAAGCATAGTAGAGTGTTCATGCATAGTAGATTCTATGCAGTGGGTATCCTGGTGTTCACTGTAATACCATTTCAGGTATTATATAGGTTTCAATATCTTCATAATAAAATGTTGGGGGAAATTCCTAAAAAAAATGGATTTCTTGCTTAAGCCTCTAAATCCTCAGCATTAACCTTAAGCATAACTGGCTTCCAAGGAGTAAACCACCAGGCTAAATCTGTGACCCAAAGGATTTCTGTCCAGGTTTTCTTGGGTAGGGCCCAGGCTCAGGCACAAATGCAGGTCTTGGCCTCTGGTGACCATGGTGTTAGCTGCTCTCTTGGACCACAGGGAGGTAATTCAGGGTTACAACGTGGTGCAACATAAAGAGAGCTTTTGCTTCCAGTCTCCAATAGTACTTCTGTGCCTAAATCCCAATCCCTATGTATCTACGTTAATCTGTACTGCCTTTCTGTGCATCCTCAGTTAATGAGATCTTTGAGGACTTGTTGTTGTTACGTGCCATCGGGTCATTACCGACTCATAGCGACCATATGCACACTGCCCGGTCCTGGGCTAACCTCACAATTGTTGCCATGCTTGAGCCCATTGATGCTGTACTTTGCTAATCTATCTCTCTGGGGCTCTTCCTCTTTTTCTCTGACCCTCCACCTTACCAAACATGATATCCTTCTCCAGCGACTGTTCCCTCCTGACAATATGTTTGAAGTATGAGAGATGAAGTTTGGCCATCCTGGCCTCCAAGGAGCACTCGGGCTGCAACACAGATATGTTGGTTCTTTTGGCAGCCCATGGCACTTTCAATATTCTCCTCCAACACCATATGCGTGAGGACTTGGGGACAGTTAATTGGTTCAGTGTAGGCACCCTACAGGATGCACAAATGGAGAAATTCATGCACCAATATTTCTAAGCCAAAGGGTATTCAGAATCACTCATTTTGACACTTAAGTTAATCCTTGACCTAAGTCTCTGGTTTATTTAACTCAATTTAATATTAAAGGATAGGAAGAGAATAGCATACTCTTTAGGTATATAGAAACTATTTGGGTTTTGGACACCATTTTTTTTTTTTTTTTAACGTTACTCAGAGCATTTTGAAATTGCTACTGAAGCCACTGAATCTCACAATGGCAGTCTTGGTAGATCTAGCTGATTTCTTGTTTTTTAACCACAAAGATTGTTCAGTGCCAAATAAAAAATAGGAAGTCAACTCGTCTTTGATAATTGTTTCAAATTATCTGTGTATAAATAATCCTTGCTTGGTGTGGTGCTGTAAGATAAGCACTGAACTGCTAACTATAAGATGGTTGTGTGTGTTTGAGTAATTTCCAACTCATAAACAACCCTATATTAGGTTTCTGAGACTGTCAATATTTATGGGAGTGGAAAGCCTCATCTTTTTCCCATGGAGCAACAGGTAGATTTGAATTGCTGACATTTTGTAGGCAGTTTAAACCCACCAACTGCTACTTGGAAACTCTATACAAGGTTGCTATGAATCAGAAACGAGGCAACTTCAATCTTATCTTCATTTATCATGATGTTATTCATTGGTACAGTGGTGGGGGGTTTTGTTTACTTTATTTTGAGGTGCAACCCATACTGAAGGCTGTGGTCTTTGATCTTCATCAGTAAGTATTTTAAATCTTCCTTGCTTTCAGCAAGCAAGGTTGTATCATCTGCATATTGCAGGTTGTTAAACATCTTCCCCTAATCCTGATGCCATGTTCTTCATATAACCCAGCGTCTAGGATTGTTTGCTCAGCATACAGCCTGAATAGTATGGTGAAAGAATACAATCCTGGCACACACCTTCCTTATTTTAATCCATTTGGTGTTCCCTTGTTCTGTTCAAACAACTGTCTCTTGGTCTATGTTCAGGTTCCTCATGAGCACAATTAAGTGTTCTGGAATACTCATTCTCCGCAACGTTATCCATATCTTGTCATGATCCACACAGATGAAAGTCTTTGAATGTGTTAATGGAAGTAAAATGTATCAGAAGGTTTGTGGCAGTATATGCTAGTCAGACATCACATGGATGGTGCATGAAGGTCTAGTTCCAGACATACCACTCAAAATAGTGCTAGTCTAAAGGAGCTCTGGTGGCGTAGTGGTTATGAATCAGTCTGTGAACCGTAAGGTCAGCAGTTCGAAACTACCAGCTGTTCCGTGGGAGAAAGATGAGGTTTCTGCTCCCGTAAAGATTTACAGCCTCGGAAACCCTGCACAGAGTCACTATGAGTCAGAACCGACTCCACGGCACATAACAACAACAACACACTGTTTTGGCCTCCACTGCCATCAGAGTATACTTGGGGCTTCCAAAAAATTTCATTATCTTTTTATTCCATATTCCCATAGACCTTTTGAAACCTGCTCATACTGTCACATCCTCCCACTATCAGGGCAACCCTGGCCTTTTGGACACCTCTCTCTGACACGTGATGTACAGTCAAGTCCAGATTCACAATACCATTAAGCTTAGGTTAAGAAGTGACTTCTTTCTCTCAATACTCATTGGAAATCCCTCTAATTCCCCTACTTCTCCACCTAATTGCATGATTTGGCCACAGCTTACAGGATCTGAGGGTCAATCTCATTCTGCAATCAGTAATGACCTTAGGACACATTTTATGGTTGTTAAGTGCCATCGAGTTGGTTCCAACTATAGCTACCCCGTATAATGTTTTGAGAGCAAGGTGGGTTTGCAAATCTTGTGGTTAGTAGTCTAATGCTTATCCTACAGGACTTAGAAAGTGGGCTAATGAATAAGCCTCATCAGTTCCTTTTATTATGATATGCCTCTGTTTCTGAAAGCTAAGAACAAAACCTAAAATGCTTAAATGGTAGGTGATTTAAAAAATGAATTTCATAAATAACTTGCCCACTTTTCAGTTAAAAATTTATTTTTCAAGAGTTTATAAAAGTTACAATCATACCTGTGAATTTACCAGTTGGTAAATGACCTTTTATAGATATTTTATTGCACTTAGGAAGGCTAGGGGAATGTGGTAGCTCTGTAGAAAAATCACCAGACTGAGAACCACTGGGTCGACGATTTGAGCCCACCAGCTGCTCTGCAGGTGAAAGATGAGGCTTCCTGCTCCTGCAAAGATTTATAAAAGCCTAAGAAATCCTCAACAGGGTTGCTATGAGTCAGAACCGACTCAACAGCACCTAACAACAACAACAAAGGAAGGCAAAGACTAAGGCTTTAGTGGTTCCCTTTCTAACAGCAAGGAAGAAACTATTATTGACTTTCATAAAAGTTGTTGTTGTTAGGTGCCATCGAGTTGGTACCAACCCATAGCAACCTTATGCACAGCAGAACGAAACACTGCCTGATCCTGGGCCAACCTCACTAGAGTTGCCATGCTTGAGTATATCAATGCTGCCACTAGGCCAATCCATCTCGTTGGGGGTCTTCCTCTTTTTCTCTGACCCTCCACCTTACCAAACATGATATCCTTCTCCAGTGACTGGTCCTTCCTGACAATACGTCTGAAGTATGGGAGTCCTGGCCTCCAAGGAGCACTCTGGCTGCACTTCTTCCAAAACGGATCTATTGGTTCTTTTGGCAGCCCATGGCACTTTCAGTATTTTCCTCCAACACCATAACTCAAAAGCATCAACTATTCTACGGTCTTCCTTATTCACTGTCCAGATTTCGTATGCATATGAGGTGATTGAAAATACCATGGCTTGGGTCAGGCGTACCTTAGTCCTTAACCTGACATCTCTGCTCTTCAACACTTTAAAAGTTAGTGGTCTTAAAATTTAAATGGAACAGTTGTTTATACTTACTGAGGAAAATGAAGACTTTTGCGGGGTATTTAAATAAATTGTAGAACACTCAATCCTGAAAAGTGCCCATTTTCATGCGTAATTAATTAAATTTAATTGAGAAGGTTTAGGTCTCTTGAATGTCAGAGGAAAGTGGAAATGTAGACTCGGGATATAATTGGCACCTAGGAAAAACATCAGAAGTTTACAATGTGGAGTTCTTCTGATGCCCTTGTGCTGTGTCATTGGCTTTAAAATGAAATTGACAAGCACTGACGTTTTAACCTTGCAGTGTCAAATGGAGTGTATTCTTTTCCCATGCATTAAGGCACATGAATGTTCTTGAGCCAGATCGTAAGAACCCCTATCATTAACTTTATGAGAAACAAGAGGAGAGAATCAGGATAGGAAGTCTGACCCTCAGATGACGCCTCTGTCTGAAGAAACCATTTGATCTTGCTTTCAATGCATGACTGCCTGAGCGAAGATCTTTATTATAATAAGTAATGTTTTAAATTTATGAAACAGAGTAATTTAAGTCCTTGGAGGACTCTGAGAGCAGTGTCAGCTTATTCAATAAGCAAGGTAAGCACAGGTTTACTTTAGAATTTCACATGTATAATCCCTGACCGGAACAGAGTACCCAGTAAACAAGGTAAGCACAGGCTTACTTGTGAAATTATTCACTACAAATTAGTAAGTATGCATAAGTAAGCCAGTGCTTACCTTTCTTATTTGACAATCTGCTTCTGTCTGAGAGGGCTTGGTTACATGGATGACAAAGGTTCATCTCCCTCAGGGAGCACCCTACGTTGACAGATGAAGAACATGATCAATGAATGGATTGATTGTCATTGTGGAATCACTTAGGATTATGGAACCACAACAAACTCCAATTTTTTTTAAATATAATTGTAGTAGGCTGATTGATGGCCTACTGCAGCAGTAAGCTGATATGTCCAGATTCTAATTCCCAAACCCCACAAAACCCAAACCCATTGCCACTGAGTCAAATTTAATTCATGGCGACCTCATGTGCTGCAGGTTAGAACTGAACTCTTTAGGGGTTTTGTGGCTGTAATCTTATGGAGGCACTTCACCAGGTCTTTCTTCTGAGACTACTCTGGGTGGCCTTGAACCACCAAAATTTCAGTTAGCAGGCAAGCCCAAACCATTTGCTATACCCAGGACCAGATGTTGTTGTTGTTAAGTACCGTGGAGTTGATTCCAACTCATAGCGACCCTGTACAGGGTTTCCAGTGCTGTAAATCTTTACAGGAGCAGAAAGCCTCATCTTTCTCCCACGGAGCAGCTGGTAGTTTTGATCTGCTGACCTTAAGGTTTGCAGCCCGATTCATAACCACTATGCTACCAGAGGTCCTTCAGGACCAGATGAATGGTACCTTATTTGGAAAGAGGAGTCTTTGCATATGTAATTAGGTTAAGGATTGTGAGGCAGTCACCAGGGATTATCTAAACCCATTGCCAATGAGTCTATTCCAATTCATGACGACCATATCGATGTAAGGAGCTCTGGTAGCATAATTGTTAACGAATCAGGCTGCAAACCTTAAGGCCAGCAGTTCGAAACTACCAGCCGCTTCATGGGAGAAAGATGAGGTGTTCTGCTCCCATAAAAATTTACAGCCTTGGAAACCCTGTACAGGGTCACTATGGGTCGGAACCAACTCGATGGCACTTAACAACAACATATCTATGTGGTGTTTTCAAAGCTGTAAATCCTGACAGTAGCCTCCTCTCATTGGGTGGCTAGTGGATTTGACCAGCTGACCTTGTGGTTAACAGCCCAACATGTTACCCACTATGCCACAGCCAGGTGGGCACTAAATGTAATGACAAGTATCCTATTTTAGAGTGCGGCAAAAGATTTAACACATGTAGAGGAGGGCAAGGCCATGTGACTACAGAGAGCGATTGGAGTGATGAGGGCCACAAATCAAGGAATGCCAGCAGCCACCAGAAACTGGAAGAGACACAGAAGGGAATCCCTATAGAGCCTCCAGAGGGAGTGTGGCAGGGAAATCTGTGGACACCTTGCTTGCAGGCTTATCCCCCACAGAGCTGTGAGAGAAAAGTTCCCTTTGTACTAAGCCACCCGGTTTATGGTGATTTCTGACAGCAATCACAGAAAATAATATACTAACAAAAGATTCTGTTCCTACCATTGACTGGTCTGCTCTTTCAGGATAAGTATCTGAGAGGTCATTTTCCTTCCCATGCTTCTCCACGGCCTTTTGGACTATTCTCTGTGGCTGTAGTACAGACATTACAGCTATGTGTATGAAATCTGCAGACCTCAGAAAGATATTTGATCAGAAACAACTCATGGATTTTTTTCTTCTCAAGTTCATTCATTCAAATTAAATACTAATTATCCCCTACTAAATAAGCTCTGGTAGCATAGTGACTGTGAACTACAAGGTCAGCAGTTCAAGACTACCAGCTGTTCCGCAGGAGAAAGATGAGGCTTTCTGCTCCCATAAAGAATTACAGCCTTGGAAACCCTGTACAGGGTTAGAATGAGTCAGAACCAACTCCATGGCACACAACCACCACCCACCATGTGGAGTCCTGGAGTCTTAGTGTAGCGCTGTGGGTTAATGCACCAGACTGCAAAGCCATTTGACCCGCAAGCTCAGTAGTTCAAGCTCACAAGCTGCTCCTCGGAAACCCTATACAGGGTTGCTATGGGTCGGAACCGACTTGACAGCACTTAACAACAACAACAAATGTGGAATCCTGGTGTGGTGCTGTGGGCTAATGTGTTAGACTGCAAAGTCATTTGAACTGCAAGGTTGATGGTTCAAGCTCACCAGCTGCTCCTTGGAAACCCTATACAGAGTCGCAATCAATTCGACAGCACTTAACAACAATCATAACATGTGCCAGGTAGGAGTTCTGGCGTGGTGTTATAGAATAAACACTGGACTGTGGGTGGTTCAAAGCCACCAACCATTCCTCGGAAACCCTACACATTGTCACTAAGAGTTGGAATTGACTGAACGGCATTTAACACCACCAACAGTGTGCCAGGTAGAGAACATTGGTGGCATCGTGCTTATGTGCCCAGCTGCTAACAGAAAGGTTGGTAGTTCAGACCCACCAGCTGCTCTGTTGGAGAAACGATCTAGCAATCTGTTCTTGGGAAGATTTCAGTCTAGGAGTTTCTCTTAGGCAGATTTACTGTGCTCTGGTAGCGTAGTGGTTACGAATCGGGCTGCGAACCTTAAGGTCAGCGGTTGGAAACTACCAGCTGCTCCGCAGGAGAAAGATGAGGCTTTCTACTCCCGTAAAGATTTACACCCTCGGAAACCCTGTACAGGGTCGCTATGGGTCGAAACCGACTTGACAGCACTTAACAACAACAACAACAGTGTCTAATGCATCAAATTTGCTCTTCAGATGATCTCCAGTTTCAGGTGGGATATATTC